>NW_023604972.1:15231304-15831304 GCF_014898055.3 Talpa occidentalis
GAAAGACAAACATAATGGGCAAATACAGATCTAACATATCCAAATATTAACTCTAAATGTAAATGGACTAAACTCTTCAATAAAAAAGACACAGAGTTGCAGCCTGGATTAAGAAACAAACCCCAACCTTTTGCTGTCTCCAGGAAACACATTTAGCTACAAAGGATAAAAATAGGCTCAAAGTCAAAGGATGGAAACCAATCCTACAAGCAAATGGGCCAAAAAAGAAAGCAGGAACAGCTATACTTATATCAGATAAAACAGACTTCAAACTCAAAAAAATAAAAGAGACCCCAATGGTCACTAACATTATGATTAAGGGGACAATACTTCAAGAAGAAATAAACACTCATTAACATATACTCACCAAACGAAAAGCACCAAAAATATATCAGACAACTGTTGTCCTCTCTGAAAACAGACATCAGAGAAAACACATACGTAGTGGGAGACTTCAACACACCACTATCAACAATGGATAGATCAACAAGACCAAAAAAATAGTAAAGAAACTAAAGCTCTAAATAAGGACCTAGAGCATTTGGGCTTAACAGACATCTATAGAACACACTAACCCCAAAAAAACGGAGTACACATTTTTCTCAAGCGCACACGGATCATTCTCCAGGATCGATCACATACTGGGGCACAAGACAAACATCAACAGATACACCAAGATTGAAATCATACCAACCATCTTTTCTGACCACGAAGGCATCAAACTAGAAATAATCATAAAAAGAAGGCAAGGAACTATCCTACCTCATGGAGATTAAAAGCCACACTACTGGAAGACCACTGGACTAATGAGGAGATCAAAGAAGAAATTAAAAAATTCTTTGAATTGAATGACAAGGAGGACACCAATATCCTAAATGTATGGGATGCAGCAAAAGCAGTAATAAGAGGAAAATATATAGCAATAGAAGCTCACATCAAAAAACAAGAAAGAACTCAAAGAAACAACCTAATCTCGAAGCTCAAAGATCTAGAAAAAGAACAACAAAAAACCCCAAATCCAGTAGAAGAAAGAAATAATAAAAACCAAAGCAGAAATAAATGAAATTGAAACTAAAAAAAACATCCAAAAGATCAATGAAAACCAGAGCTGGTTTCTTTGAAAAAATAAATAAAATAGAAAAACCCCTAGCCAGGCTCACAAAGGAAAAAGGGAGAAAGCACAAATACACAGGATCATAAATGAAAGAGAGAAATCACAACGGACACAGCAGAAATCAAAAGAATATCAGTAACTACTATGAACAGTTATATGGAAACAAGTTCAACAATCTAGAGGAGATGGACAAATCCTACAACTCTACAAACACCCAAAGCTAGATAAAGAAGAAATAGAACACCTAAACAACCAATTACAAGCAGCGAAATTGAAATGGTAATCAAAACCCCCCAAAAACAAAAGCCCAGGACCTGATGGATTTACAAATGAATTCTACCAAACATTCAGAGACGAATTAGTGCCTATCCTTCACAAACTCTTCCAAAAATTGAGAAGGAAGGGACATACCAACCGTTCTATGAAGCCAATATTACACTAATACCAAAACGAACCGAATAAGGACAACACAAAAAAGGAAAACTATAGGCCAATCTCCCTAATGAACACTGATGCAAAAATCCTCAATAAAATTTTAGCTATCAGAATCCAACAATGCATCCATAAGATAATTCACGCACGACCAAGTTGGATTCATTCCAGGGGCACAAGGATGGTTTAACATCCGAAATCAATCAACGTTATCCAACACATCAACAAAAAGAAATATAAAAACCATATGATAATATCAATAGATGCTGAGAAAGCTTTCGACAAAGTGCAACACCCTTCATGATAAAAGCCCTTGAAATTCTTGGGATAACAAGGAACATACCTCAACATCATAAAGGCCATCTATGACAAGCCAACAGCCAGTATCATTCTCAATGGTGAAAAGCTGAAAGCAATTCCATTAAGACTGGAACAAGACAAGGATGTCCACTCTCACCACTGCTTTTCAATATAATACTGGAAGTCCTAGCCAGGGCAATAAGACAAGAGAAAGACATCCAAGGAATCCAAATAGGAAAAGAAGAAGGCAAACTATCACTATTTGCAGATGATATGATAATATACATAGAGAACCCCCAAATCTCCACAGAAAAACTAATTCAACTCATCAGTCAGTTCAGTAAGTGGCAGGATACAAAATCAACACGCAAAGTCATAGCCGTCCTATACACAAAACAATAAATCTGAAGAGAAGAAATCAAAAAAACCACCCCTTTTATTATTGAAACAAAAAAAATCAAATATTTGGGAATAAATCTACAAAGAGGGTAAAGGACCTATACAAAGAAACTATAAAACACTGTTAAAAGAAATAGAAGAAGACACAAAGAAATGGAAAGACATCCCCTCTCATGGATTGAAGAATAAACATTATTAAAATGGCCATCCTACCAAAAGCATATACAGATTCAATGCTATTCCAATCAAAATCTCAATGGCATTCTTCAAAAAAGAAATAGAACAATTATTGATGAATTCATAGGGAATCACCAAAAACACCCGAATAGCCAAGCTCTACTGAAAAAAAAGAAGGAAATGGAGGCATCACACTCCCAGACTTCAACTATACTACAAAGCCATAATCATCAAAACTGCATGGTATTGGAACAAGACAGACAGGATACAGACCAATGGAATCGAATAGAAAATCCAGAAATAAACCCACAGATTTATGGTCAACTAAATCTTTGACAAAGGAGCAAAGATCTATGCATTGGAGCAAAGAAGTTTGTTCAATAAATGGTGCTGGGAAAACTGGGTCGCTACATGCAAAAGAATGAAGCTTGACCACTACCTCACCCATACACAAAAATCAACTCAAAATGGATTAAAGAACTAGACATAAGACCTGAAACCATAAAATACATAGAAGGAATATAGGCGAAACACTACGGGATTTGCACATCAAAGACATCTTTACAGACACATCACCAGCAAACAGCAGATAGTGAAGAGAAAGATAACAGCTGGACTACATCAAATTAAAGAGCTTCTGCACAGCAAAGAGACAATAACAAAAACAAAGAGAAACCCCACCAACTGGGAGAACATTTTTGCACACAACGCTAATGATAAAGGACTGATCACAAAAATCTGCAAAGAGCTGATGAGACTCAGCAACAACAAAGAAAATAATCCAGTCAAAAAATGGGCAGAAGAGCTAAAAAGAACTTCTCTGAAGAGGAAATGCAAATGGCCAACAGACATATGAAAAAATGTTCAACATCACTTGCATCAGGGAAATGCAAATCAAAACTACCATGAGATACCATCTCACACCAGTGAGAGAATGGCACATATTAAAAAAACTAGCAACAACAAATGTTGGCGAGGATGTGGAGAAAAAGGAACTCTTCTGCACTGTTGGTGGGAGTGCAAACTGGTCCAACCACTATGGAGAGCTGTGTGGAGATTTCTGGACCTACTAAACATAGAGCTTCCATATGATCCAGCAATTCCACTCCTGGTATTTACCCAAAGGACACAGAAACATCAATTCAAAGAGCACCTGCACTCCTATGTTTATAGCAGCACTGTTTACAATAGCTAAGCTTTGGAAACAACCCAAATGCCCAAAAGTAGATGACTGGATCAAGAAGATGTGGTACATATATACCATGGAATATTACTCAGCATTCAAAAGATAAACACATGGAATTTGCAGCAACATGGATGCGCTGGAAGGGATCATGCTCAGCGAAATAAGCCAAAAAGAAAAAGAAAAATACCGGATGGTCTCACTCATAGCAGGAATCTAGAAAACTTAAATAAGGGACCAGGAAATGAATATAAGAAAGTGAAAATCAAAATCAACAAAAACTATGAACCAGAGACACTTTTTGGGGTGGGGGGTCGGGGCGGGAGGGGAGAGATTGGGGTCAGAATGGGGCGTTTGCAATTGTATGGGGAATATAAAAATAAAATTTAAGATTTAAAAAAAAAAAAAAAAAAAAGAAGAAGAAAGGAGACTCACAAATAATGAAACTTTTCATGTTGAACAAGAAAGAATAATGTTTGAAGTGCAGTAAAATTATAGGTACCACTTTATATTAAGAGATAGAATTTTATCTAATCTGGCTTAAAAAAGGCTTAAACATTTAACAAATATACATATATGTATATAATATATAATGTATACATATATAATATAATGTATAATATACATATATACACAGATTTATATAATATATACACACAGAAATACATATGTGGAATGCATTAACATATTCCCACTTATATTTAATGTTTTTTACAGTTTTGGTAAGCAAGATGAAAATCTTCACGATCCACAGAAGGTCTGAATAGCCTTAAGTCCATTTTATTATGATGATTATTACTAATTAGAAAGCATATTTTTAGAGATGAAAAACAATGTCCTTTCATAAAGCATGTCTTGCCTGAAGATTTTTCAACCTGGGTAAAAGCAATAGTTATAAACCCATTAGTTATTTTCCCTGAAATAACTCATTCTTAAAAGTCATTAGCTTAATAGAAAGAATTGATAGAGGGCCTTTAGGGATTTTACTCCAAATCTCAAGGATTTGCTTCATTAAAAATCAATTACAGAATCAAAGACTCATGTATGTGTGTTTGTGAGGAATGAAAAAGAAAAAAAAATAATGGATGTGAAAATGTTGCCTGGTTTTATTAAATATTTCTGAAAATAAAAAATCATCGTCTTAAATTATATTAACCAAGATTTAGTCTTTGAGATATTTACATTTTTCTAATAGAAAACATAGTTTTCCTTGTGAATGTCATTATTATGAATTTACGAATGCTAAGTCTCATGTTTTATTGCCAGTTTAGAAATTTCATTTCTGATAGTTTTCTTATAAATTAAGCCTTATAATTGCCTTCATTATTTCTACAACTCTGCTACAAATTTAGCACTGAGTGAGTTTAATAAACTATAAACATTATACAATGATGTATATGTCATGGAGAGAAAATAAATATATGTTGAATTTGTTAGTTTTTCATTTTAAGAAAAAGAAGAGTAGGTTGAAAACAGCAACCTAAGAATCTTGGAAAAGGATGACAAAAAAAAAAAAATACTGAGCACTTTTTGTAAATACTTTGCTTTCCATTATCTTGAAGCTACTTAAAAAAGTTTGTGCTGGATAATTTAGCTCTCTAAGAGCTACTATCTGGAGGATTGTGGAGTAGTTGATGTATTTTTTTCTCCTCATGGTAGGCTTGATGAACTATGCTGCTGCAATTAACTCATATTATTTCCAAAGACTTCCCATGTCAGAGCACAATGACCACAATGCCAAATTTGTCCTTGAAGTTGGAACAGGAAGCAACCACAATAACATAATGATGTTTATCCTTGTTTAAAAGAAATCAATTTGAGATGTGAGAACAATTTTGCTTTCCTTGGTAAAGCTCAAGGAGTTTGGCAATAGGAGGAAAACTATTCAATAAGGAGTCTTTTAATCACCTTATTTTCCTCCTCTATATGGAAGCCTTTTTTTTCACATTTTATTTAAATTTTATTTTTATATTCCCCATGCAATTACAACCCCCTTAATTTGACCCCAAGCCCTCCTTTCCCTGCTCCCCACCCCCCATAGAGTGTCTCTGGCTCATAGTTGTTTGTTGATTTTGATATTTTATTTCTTATAGTTATTCTTTTTCCTGGTCCCTTATTTAAGTTTTCTAGATTCCTGCTATGAGTGAGACCATCCGGTATTTTTCTTTTTCTTTCTGGCTTATTTCGCTGAGCATGATCCCTTCTAGCACCATCCATGTTGCTGCAAATTGCATGTGTTTATCTTTTTTGAATGCCGAGTAATATTCCATGGTGTATATATACCACATCTTCTTGATCCAGTCAACTATTTTTGGCATTTGGGTTGTTTCCAAAGCTTAGCTATTGTAAATAGTGCTGCCATAAACATAGGGGTGCAGGTGCTCTTTGGAATTGATGTTTCTGTGCCCTTTGGGTAAATACCTAGGAGTGGAATTACTGGATCATATGGAAGCTCTATGTTCAGTAGGTCCAGAAATCTCCACACAGCTCTCCATAGTGGTTGGACCAGTTTGCATTCCCACCAACAATGCAGGAGAGTTCCTTTTTCTCCACAACCTCGCCAACATTTGTTGTTGCTAGTTTTTTTAATATGTGCCATTCTCACTGGTGTAAGATGGTATCTCATGGTAGTTTTGATTTGCATTTCCCTGATTACAAGTGATGTTGAACATTTTTTCATATACCTGTTGGCCATTTGCATTTCCTCTTCAGAGAAGTTTCTTTTTAGCTCTTCTGCCCATTTTTGACTGGATTATTTTCTTTCTTTGTTTTTGTTGAGTCTCACCAGCTCTTTGTAGATTTTTGTGATCAGTCCTTTGTCATTGGTGTTGTGTGCAAAAATGTTCTCCCAGTCGGTGGGGTTTCTCTTTGTTTTGGTTATTGTCTCTTTTGCTGTGCAGAAGCTCTTTAATTTGATGTAGTCCCAGCTGTTGATCTTTGCCTTCACTATCACTGCTTTGGGTGGTGTGTCTGTAAAGATGTCTTTGATGTGCATATCATGTAGTGTTTCACCTATATTTCCTTCTATGTATTTTATGGTTTCAGATCTTATCATCAAAACCGCATAGTATTGGAACAAGAACAGACACACAGACCAATGGAATAAAATAGAAAATCTAGAAATAAACCCACAGATTTATGGTCAACTAATCTTTGACAAAGGAGCAAAGAATATGCATTGGAACAAAGAAAGTTTGTTCAATAAATGGTGCTGGGAAAACTGGGTCACTACATGCAAAAGAATGAAGCTTGACTACTACCTAACACCATGCACAAAAACCAACTCAAAATGGATTAAAGAACTAGATATATAGAAGATTTTTAAGGTAACCCACCCCTGGATTGTTTACTTTTTTTTAAATTCACTTTTCATAGAGGTCAGTCACCAAAAGTATCGATAGTGTTGATATCATGGAATATATGTTGAATGTTTCTTTTATAAATTCTATTGCTGAATATCCCATATCTAAATTTCTAATCCATTTGGAGTTTATTTTTGCTATTAATGTTTTCTCTTTTCTTTGTTTTTGTTAGTTTATAGGTTTATCTACTTCATTTATCTTCTCAAAGAAACAGCTCTTAATTTCATTGATTTTTTATTGTTTTTTTATTTTTTTATTTTTCATCATTATTATGCTCTCTTTTACTAAGTATGAGTTTTATTTGATACACTTTTAATTTGTTTTAGGTGTGATAGAAGGTTGTTTATTTAGAAATTTTGTTGCTCCTCAATGTGTGCTTGGAAGTAGAAAAGTGGAAATGCATTCAGAATTCTTTTTTTTATATAGCAATAGATCTTTTGAGTGTTTCTTGTCCTTAATTATTTGAATACATTTTGCAAAATGTTAGATTCTTAGATGTTAGGTAAAAAAATCTCATGAGCAGAAATTGAACAAGCACCTTTAGAGTTATAAGCTTTGTGTACATCCTTATGCCTTCTTAAGAGGTAGACTTTGATATTGTACTATGTTTTAGATTTAGGAGTCAACAGTGTTATTTTTCATGCCTAAATCTGAGTGATAATTCTGTATCTTCTAGTTTTAAATTTTTCTTCTACTATCTTTACTGAAAAAAAAAAAAAATACGTTCAAACGCTATAAACCCAAATCAACAGAACCTGGAGTGAGCATGTCTACATCTCATGAGAGCTCTGCGTTTGCATGAAACAGAGAAAACTTTCTTTTATGTTAGCTGAATATATCCTGTTAAAAATAAAATTTGGGCCTCCCCTGTGGCGTGGGGGTTGAGCGCTGGATTGCGAAGCTCCCCGCAGCCTCTGCAGCGCCGGTTCGATCCCCAGCTGCTCCCCAGCCACCGGAGGAGGGTCCCACATGGCGCGCAGACCTCTCCTGCCGCCCGCTGCTCCCCTCAGCAGTGTACTTCGGTCCTTCTGCCTGCTCTGCTCCCCGCTCTGGCTCTGGTGAATTCTCTCACCCTTCCGCGCTTCTGACTGTACCCAGTGCTTGCATAAATAAATAAATAAATCTTTTAAAAAATAAAATTCCTTCTATTGGGATGTTATAATGTTATACGGTTACAGTATTTTCCTCACATGAAGACATGTGCTTCAATAAAAAGAAAAAAAAAAAAGACTACCTGTGTGTTAAGATCAGGGGTGATACTGGCAAATCCTTGTTCAGATGTATCCTGCACAGGAAGTGCTATGGAAGAACTTAATGCCTGCTCCTAGCATTATAGTTGAATGTCCCATGACTATCAGGTGAGAAATAGGTGAGGACCCTACATGTTCTAAATCTTTATTCCAGAAGCTGGCATCACTGGCACTCTAGGGAGGCAATAACCCTGTGTTGGAAAATTTTCTCACTCTACTATATTTTTTAAGACTGCTGTTGCCCAGAAGGAATACACACGTTTTCTCCCTCACCTAATTCCTGACCATAACATGGAGGTTTTCACGGAATGTAGCGACAATTTGTAATCCCTTTAAGGAAATGTCTGTTGAGACAGTAGGTTAAATAGGCCAAGAAAAATGCTTTGGAATATTTGCTGTACTATTTACCATCAATCAAATCAGTGAAAGAAGTCATTTAAGATGCAAATGGGGGCCTCCCTGGTGGCACAAGGGTTTAAGACACAACCTATGAAGCTTTCCACAGCCACTGCAGCACGAGTTCAATCCCCAGTCAGGGAGCTACCTGCGTGGCACAGAATTTGATCAGGGTAAAGAAATTAAGAATG
Source organism: Talpa occidentalis (assembly GCF_014898055.3). NCBI lineage: Eukaryota > Metazoa > Chordata > Mammalia > Eulipotyphla > Talpidae > Talpa > Talpa occidentalis. The sequence continues at coordinate 15,240,109 of NW_023604972.1, forward strand.
ATGGGGATCTGCACAATCTTAAGAAATGATAGTTCCTTGTTGTCCGAGGCAATAATTCTAGGTCCTGTATAGGAAATGGTTCAGTACTGAATAGCAGTATAAAGAAATTAGGAAGAGGTAGAAAAGCAATTAGGTCTGAATGAATAGTGAGCATATAAAATCACTAATCCAAAATTTTGTATATAACAAAATCTTACAATAAACAGATGATCATTAAATTTCACTCTTAAGACAAAAATGTCCTTTTAAATGTGCAAATCATTTATCCCTTCATTGCTAAAATGATGGAATAATTAATGGAATTAGAGATTTGTTTTTCATAAAGAAGAGAAAATATCCTATGAGTTTGATTGCTTGTGTTTGGTTAATATATGTGTGTCATATGCTAGAGAAATTTGATCTCACTTCAATATTTATGGAAAGATATGCCATTTATTAAAAACTCTGGGGCAGTCATTTTACTACAACTGTTCTTTGCTTAACAAAATAGATTAATTCAGCAAACATTTATGGAGAAGCTTCTGAGCTCTAGGCAATGAAACAGATACAGAAATTCAGAAATGAATAGGAAAAGTTGCATTTTTTTTAGGAACTTACAATTCTGTGTGAAATATATACACTGACACCATTGCAATACCAATGCCACTCATGTAATAGAATTTAGTACAAAGTTTCATAGGAATACTAAGAGAGGTGATTAACTCTGACATAAAAGGATAAATGTCTTCACAAAGACATTTACATTTCTAATGGGCTTAAAGGGACTAATAGATAATTTACAGGTAAAGGAGTAGCTAAAATTATGTGAAGAATTTATATTTGATTAGGTTGAAATGAAATCAGTTTATTGAATATTTGAATGTGATTTATTTTATAAAATAAAATAAGCAATATCGATATAAATTTTCATCTTAATGTTACTGTAAGGTAAGATATTGCTATATAGAGAATTATTGTGCAACATAGGAGTTTTACCTTTCTCTAGTTACACAATGATCCTTCAAAACAAAGAAAAAAGGATGGGATGTGATATGCTTCTCCTCTTACCAATTTTCTCATTGATATGATCATTGATATATTAAGCAAAAATATATATGTTGTAAGATATTTAATAGCCACTGCCCCAAAATATTCCAGTTATTCTGACAACTAAAACTCTCTCTCACATTTCCAAATACACCAAATGTACATAGAAATGCGGATCCTTATGGAACCTGGCTAAACAAACTAATTACCTATCAAATGTGGCTTGATAAAGCTATGACTTGATATAGCAACTCCATTTTGGGGGAAAATTCTTGAAATGGAAAATTTCAAGACAATATTTTAAGTTAGTTTAGTATATTCCTGATAAGATAATACTTCTGGTAAGATAATACTCTGAAATATCAGTTATATTTCCTTTACTTGGAATTGCCTAAGAGACAAAATATGAGGAAATGAAGCAAGAGGAAGAGGAGGAGGAAGAGGAGAAATCAATCACTTAGCTGTATAAAACAATCAAAACTAATCAAATTGTACCTTTCATCTTAATTTGTCTTAGTCAAGGACATGAATTGTAAGTAGACTTCAGTAATCAACTCCTTTACACATAATTATATTCTCATGTGCTCTGTAGGTATCCTAATCTCGGCCATGGCCTCACCTCCCTAATCTTCTAAGAGGAATTTAATCCATGAATTCATCAAATTTTCACAGTTGTGGCAGTAAAAACATGCATACATCCACACACAACACAGATTTCATGGTCCATCCCTGAAAATTCAACTTTCTTTATCCAAGAACATAAATCAAATATACACCTACATAGACCGTGGTCAGGGTCTCTGCTTTTAACTGTTGTATATTGACCTTGTCTGTAGTTGATAAAATAACTCAAGACATTTAGAAGAAAAGGGCAGAGTTGAATGTTTCTTTAATTCTTTTATTCACCTCAACATTTCGTCTATATTGTAACTATAAAACCAATCATTGTTTGAGCTAGAGAAAACATCAAGATGCCTTAGTCTATTTTGTAATATATCTTCTGCTGGAAGCACAGGTGGACACTAGGAAAAGCAAATGTGGGTAAGCAAATATGTATTTATGGAATACTTTGGAGATTAAAAGTAATAATTAAGTAAAATCACAGGGGGTCAAGCTCAAGAAAATGACACTTAAATATTGAAAAATAGGAGCTGCTGAATAATACAAAAATAAAGAAGAGAAAAAGATACTTTTAACCCCTACCAATTATTATTTTTACCTTATGATAGCCTGTATTGATTCAATTCTTTGGGGGGAAAATGTTTTTCTTTGTAAATTGTCAATGCAGCACTTTCTGAAGTCAATAGTATTTTGTTTTGAAAATAGTGTTATTAGTATATTTTAAATGCATTATTTAAGCATGTGGATTTTGTTGATTTACATTTGAAAAAAGAAATAGATCCAGTAAAGTATTAATTGATTTATAGCTAGCTCAGTTGACTGTGATTTCATGGAGTGCAAATGTACTTACAGTAAGTGTTATGAGCTCCCAAGGGAGAATCCACAATGTTGAGCAAAGCAGCATTGAGCAAAACAGCTTCTGGAGAAATATTAACCAATTTCTGCCTTGCTTTTAATGTGTCTGAAGGGAGCTTTTGTTTTGTAGAAGATTTTTGCTGCTTTTGCTATCTTGTAGAATTTTAGCCAGGCTTATAATATTTTTCCACTATGGGTTAGACAAAAATAAAAAAAAAAGAAAAAAAAAGATGAATCAATGGGACTGTAAAATATTGAGATATGAGCACAGAATAGGAAGGAAAAGAGGCAGGCAGCCAACTGAATCCCATTTATATACCCTATCTGTCACCTCTTTCCTATGTCCTATACCACCAAGTTCCTTCACTGACTTTCTCTCTTCTCTGTTTGCCATCCCTCAGCTCTCTGGCCTGGAAAGATAAGGACCCAGTTCCTCTGGGGCATCAGTTCTTGTAACATTTAATCGACCCTGTTAAATGCTGAAACACCCAAGGTAAGCTCTGTAGATCTGGGCAAGAAGCATGCCTGGCAAGAAGCATGACTTCCTGGTAACGTTAGGAAGTTTATGGATTTCAAGAGAATTGATATTTTGTATGCACATGCTGCTTTCCCAGGGGAGTTTATCAGTTTCTAACCTTTCCAGGCTCATGTCTCAGCTTGGGGTTACAAGACAGTGATTTTCATAGCTTCACCATTGTGCTGGGACAACAGATACCACAGAAGAGTTTTCAGTTGGCTGAAGGTTCAAAAGTTTGAGTTCAGAATCGTCAAAATTGTGGGTTCAGATATGCCTTGGGCTCAAATGTGTGTAGCACCGTGTCTTGTCTTACCTCGTTGTTGTTTTGTGTATGTTTGTACATATTCTTTAGATTGTCTTACTTTAACGATTCTGGGGACAAAAGAGCCAGAACTGTGTGCTAGTTCACTTATAAGGGGTCACATTGCCATTTAAGCAGAAAGTTGACAACTATTCTCCATAGGGGTTGTTTTGAAGTTATGTTGTTACCAGATGTACAGAACTGTGATTGCCAACTTGTGGGCAGATAAAGAATTTGATGAATATTAAGACAAACTCTATCTATCCATCTATCTATCTATCTATCTATCTATCTATCTATCTATCTATCTATCTATCTATCTGTCTATCTATCTATTGAGAGGGTTGTTTTTGTCTTATGGTTCCCAGTTTATTATTTTATATTTTCCTTCCACATCAGGCCATTATAATTTGCTATCAGTTGGCATATAAACTCACAAATGTGGACACAATTTCTGATTATATCCTATCTGGGGTGAGGGGCAGAATCAGGATTATATAGGGTGAATTTAGCTCAAAAGAAATATATTAATTGTTACTATCCCCATATAATACTGTGAAACCAATGGTATATGTCATATAAACAAATCAGAACATAAAATGAGACAGAATTGGTTTTTATCTCATTTTGTTTTGTAGCTCATTTTGTAGCTCATACCTGGCGTCTTCTCCTTTCTAGTCACTCATTAAACCCCATGGTTTTAAGTAAAGTCTGTTCAATCAAGATTTAAAGTTTTCATTTTTTTGAAAATATTTCCAAATGAGAAAGGAAATGCATTGTGTGTATTAATTACTTTTGTTTTTATCCATTCCAATCTACAACTTCATTTCTTGCAGTCACTCATTTGGAGAATATTTAATAAGATTTCTTTCCTTTCTTAAATAGTTTATGTGAAAAAAATTGGGACTTTAGTGTTCCTATTTTTCTTTTATTTACAATAGAGTTTGAATCTTTGAGTTTACAGTTTGGTATATATTATATTTTTGGTATATATTTATGTGTATCTAGCAAAATATACATATCCCCTATTCAACTCTTCAACTCCTTCTACAACTGCTTCATCTTTGATATTTATGGATTGTTTACAAGAGGAGGAGTTGTTGCTAGTCTTGAACATTGATCCATCTTTGAGGAAGAAACAATGGCCTTATTGGAAATGCCCATTTCTAATCTGGCTTCTTGAAAACCCATCTTGGTTGGAGGTCACGGCTTTCTCTTTGTCTCTTGGCAGAGGAGGAGTGATTTTTTTTTCTCTAAATATTGGTGAATAAATACATAAATGTCATTTGTGGTCATCAAAAATCATTCACTTTTTCTTTTTTCTTTTTCACTGTTCATTAATTTTGTTCTATATCATTATTTTAATAATTGTAAAAGATGCTGTTAATGGTACAAATCATCTTCTACTTAAGGGATACCCTGTGATTGGCTATTTTGGAAATTTTAATTCTTTACCATAAATAAATATTGTGCTAAAGTAAATTACACAATATACTTTCCTGCTACTCATGATGAGTTATTTATGGTAATTTCTAACATGGAAAATTGAGCTAAAGTCACTCTTTGTTGTTTAACTCTGTAATGCCTTTTTTAAGGAGACACTTTTACTTTCATAAAATGTCTGAATTGATTTTATAAATTTATTTAGAACATGACAATTTTTTATATCTACAGACCTTTTTTTAAGAGAGCAGTTTAAGGCTTAGAGCAAAACAACAATAATGATAATAGTAACATGAGAATGTGTCATAATATTTTTAGTTTCTTTGTGTATAAGCACATGAAATAACCTATGCTAAGAGCTGGCACAATCTGTGTGTTCAGGTGGCACTTGCTCTAGCTCCTTCATTGCCTCTATGTCAATTTATTTCCTCTTTTTGGGAGATGTTTTGGTTTGCACTATATTTACACTATATTTCACTGCACTAACTCACATGAATTAAAGGTGACTAACGTTGCACAAGACATGGTCTGTAGTTGCAATGATTTTTGTTTACTCCTATGGCACAAATCACAGATGCATGCATCCTCAGAACATTTTGTTTCTCCAGGAAGGCTGGCTTACACTTTTTAAAGACATTCCCAGGGTGGAGGACTTTTTAAACATAACCTCTGCTTTTGCTCACCTTGCAGCATAAAGTTCCACTGTCCTCTGCCTACTGTAGATGCCATTTGACGGACCACTGTGAGGGAAGCAGTTCTCCTACCAGTGGCAGTATGATTCTAAATCCCATTTATGAACAAAGATATAGTGTAAATTAAATGGTTGTTGCAATTCTCTAAGGGGACTGTTGTCTAATAGTTGCCAACTGGAAAATCCATAGTAACTTGCAGTCTGACCACTAGCCACTAAATCGCAAAATCCCTTTTGTTGAATTAGAATCTTACCTCAACTTCTTGCTTTGCCATATGCTGACCTAGATGGGCAGTGGTTTCTTTTTCACTCTTGTATGCGAAAAGATAATAAGTATAAGTAGATGTGAATGCTGGTGAGTCAATGCAGAAATTGCAAATGTTTTCTGTCAGAAACTAGAGGAAGATTGCTAAATTTTGTGAATTAATCACATCCTTTGATTAGTGGAACACCAAAATTCCAACACTGAGATCTCCAGAGGGAAGGAAAGATATGCCAACCTACCCTTATCAATCAGATCATATAACTAGAACATTCCTCTGAATGTGTTGCTCTTAAGGCACTTCACCAAAGTGGGAATTTTTTCAGTCAACTGAGACACTTTTCTCCACAGGAAGACTCACCCAAAGCTTCCAGGTCCAACATTTTATCAGGTCAGTGTGGCAATAAACATCTCTGTTTTATAGTTGAATCTGTGGTGTTCCTCTTCAGAAGGTCACTATAATTATACTAGCCCATGATCTTCATGAGAGCAAATAAGTGGTCTGTGCTATTTACTGAGTGAAATTAGAACCTGAAACATAACAGAAAGCTGAGAAATGAATAAACGACTTCTGTTGGGACTAAAGTGTACTTAAAAAAAGTTTAGCCACAAAATTTGGATAATTTCTATTCATTGTAAAATACATACTTGGTTCACCCTTTAGGACAAACTATACAACATTCACAGTGCAATCTGAATAAAGGAGGTGGGATTGTCTGAATTATTTCACCCAAAATTTTACGAGTAAATATTTTGTTCTTCCTTCTTATTTGCTGAGCAATGTATTGGGAGCTACAATGGCAGCAAGGAAAATATTAAACTTGATCCCTGCAGTATGTCACTTCCATTTCAATAGGGGATGAAAGAACAAGACTTGTAAATAGTTTTTCTAGCCTTTCTTGCTAATCTTAAACTTTTGAGAGTATTCAATGAAACCTGTTGACACAATGGAAATTGGGCACAACCTGGTGCCCTATATCAGGTGAATATGAAGGCCTGATCTTGCACAATTTCTGTTTTGGACTTTCTAGGACTGCTGAAGAAAATAGCACATCAGATTTTTTCACCAACTAGTCTTTCAACATTGCTCAGCAAGTATTTTCTCAGCTTTAGTCTGCCTCCCTGATTCCCCACATGTCTGTTTCAAAATTTTAAATCTTCAGTTCAGCAATGCTTGAGACTTAATAAATTTCTCACCATTTACATCACATACACACCCACACACACAATTATCAACTTTTACGTCATCTGTTTATCAATGTTCACCTCCAACACTGAGTCTCCCTCTGTTCCATTGTGCCCATAAGCTTTGTATCTTCTTACCCCATAAGCTTTGTAAGACCCTGACTTTGTTTTATACAGTCAAATTTAAACATCCTTTCTGCAACTTTTAAGCTCTGTGATCTTCGTTATATAATAAATGTTTCAGTTACCTTTTCAGAAAACTTATTAATAAACACCGTAGGAAGATGAAAAACAATAAAATATTTAAACCACTTACAGTATCTAATGATCAAGTAGACATTATTATTCTTTTTATTCAATTGTCTTATAATTGTTCCATCTTTCTCTTTAGTCCTTTAAATATATCACCTAACTTAACTCCATTTAAAAAAAAAAGAAGGAAAAAGTTCTCTTATTCCTAATAGATAATCCTCTGGCTCATACCATTCCCCACTTGTTTAAGGCTTTCCTTTATATTATTATTATTATTATTTTATTTTTCAGTGTAAAATGTAAAACCTAGTGCTTGCTAACTGCATTCATAGCATCATCTCCAATGGTTTCCTCATTTTCCTATTGTCATGTGCTTAGTCCTAAATTTCTAATGACTGAATTCACAGAAATCTTTTCCCAGTTCATATTCTGTGACATTTAACAGTATTGACCACATGGCCCTTAAAATTTCCTTTCTCTAGTTTTCTGAGATAATCTTTGCTCCTAATTCTTCAACTCGTCCTCTTAACTTGACACCCTTCTTTTTTTTCTTTCTTTTTTTGTTATTTACTTTCCCACATATATATGTGTGTCTGCTGGTACCATTATCTCAAGCTTGTGCCTTGCTATAATCTCCATTTGAGATCTGATCCCTGGGGACAAAGCTTCTCTTTCCTGCACTAGAAAATATCCCCCCATATTCCTTTTTTTGGATGGTTGTGTTGCCCATCTGGTAAAGTATTGGTTTCACCAACATTCTCAAGCCTGAATCATAACTAAAGAAATACAACTCTTTTATAAAGAATTCCCTATGTAATCCAATTAAGTAAATAAATAAGAAAAAAAAACAGTAAAATTGAAAAGAAGGGTAATCTTACATTCTATCCTCTGAATGTTCTTAATTTCTACATATGTATGTTTGTATTCTAAAATGGCAACAAGAGAGTATTCTTTTTGATGTCCACAATTTCTTTTTTTTTAACTTTTTTAAAAAGATTTATTTATTTACACAAGAACCCGGGTACAGGCCAGATGCGCGGGAGGGTGAGGATTCACCAGAGACAGAGTGGGGACAGAACAGGCAGACTGACAAAATACACTGCTGAGGGGAGCAGCGGGCAAGACAGGAGAGGTCTGCACACCATGTGGGACCCTGCGGACCGCTGGGATCAAACCGGCTCTGCAGAGGCTGCGCGGACAGCTTCACAGCACTGCGCTCAACAGCCTGCACCACCAGGGGAGGCCCAGATGTCCACAATTTCTTAGACATTTTATCTTTGCCAAATCTTCTAAAAATGTGCTGTGAGTTTTTAAGGTGTTAAAATAAAACTCTAATACCCACAATATGAGCAAAATGAGCATGTAGCAAAGACAAAAAATTACATATTCTTGATATGACTTCTGAAAAAAAAAATTCTCTAAAATGTCATGAGCACACAAATGCATACCTTTGACTCTGAGGAAGTCTCATTCATTTTGCTCATCATTTGCATCTGTTATACTAGTTTTATGAATTCTTAATTAAGTCTTTATTCACAGAAAAGCAATATTTGCTGAACCTAATTATTTCTTGACTTGATATGACTTAGAGAAAATCTTGCCTCTATTTTATTCAACTTTTCCTCATACCTGAGCTCTGTCTTGATTTTACAACAATGCACGGCAGAGCTACCTCTTCTACTAAGGCTGCCTTTCCCCACGTCAGCCTCTAGTGCCTCATGTCCACCCCCGCTACATGCCTCTGTGCACTATCCCTGCCTGTCACTACAACAGCTTCAGAGGAGTAACTCACAGCTTTTCTTCCTTCTCCCACACACAGCCAGCTCCTGGCACAGACTTTCTTCAAGTACTTAGAGCGGTGCTTAGAAACAGAAACAAAGCAATTGAATGAAAACTGTAATACAAATCCTAGAGTCATGTGCTTTAGGACAAATCAGACATTCACATGCTATAGTCCTCAATTTTTTTTAAAGGGCTTAAGAGGATATTGTCTCTTTAGCTGATGAAAATCAGCTAGAGGGATATATGATCATATATTAGATAACTTTGCTGCAGCTGTTTCTTCTGCCTAGAATGATTTTCCCCTGAGATACCTACTTGGATCACTCCTTAATCTTCTTCACATATTTGTGGACTCTCAACTTGTCAATGGGACCTACTCTGACTTCAGCCTTTTCTTCCTGCCTCCTCTGCTCTCCTGGATCAACTATACCTTGTTCTACTTTTATTTCTTTTCCCATCTGCCTTAAAATCTGACATGTTAGATAGTCTATTTACTATATTTTTTATTTTTATTTTTAATTATTCATCATAACACTTAGATCTGGCAGAGCAGAGACTTTGCGTTGTTGGAACCCAAATGCCAAAATTCTAGCAAGAGTCTGCACCTAGAATTATTCTAAGAATAAATAGAAGGAAGGAAGGAGGGGCAGGAAAATAAGTTTGAACAGCAAGTTTGAACAGAAGAATGACAATTATAAGAGAAATAAAAGATTAGTTCATTTTTTTTTTTGCAAAATTCATACATATTACTTTCAGTTCAATTCAACAAGTGTTTGCTGATTATATGGATACTTTAGTTATTACTCTATTCCATACATAAATGAGATATTCATCCCCATGAAAGGAGTTTGTAATTATTTAGGAATATAACAATACCTATATAATGGAGTGAAGTATTACAGATGTCTGGATATTGTGTAATGGAAATGTTACAGTAGATTTTGCTTTAGCCCATCCCTGTACTTTTTAGGTAATGCAGTGGTTGGAATGGAGGTGCTGTGTGAAGTGCAACAATAAAGGTAGCAAAATCTGCAATAGTCTGGTGAAAGGTGTGTGTCTAAATAGGAGTGATAATGGTAATAGTAATAGGAAAACAGGGATGAGTTTCTGAAGTAGTTAGGGGTAAAGTCAGAGGAACAGGGTGAATGATTTAGGAGGAGAGATTTGCTTATAGTGAGGCATATGGACATGAACCATGACAGTTATTTAATACACTTAAATGAGAGTAGAAGATATGAACACATTCAGTGGTCAGAACATACATGTCAGGAAGACACGATACAGAGGAATCCTCATTTGGAATTTTATTTTTATTTATTTATTTTTTTTTTACTTTTTTAAATTAATTTTTTTAATTTTTTTACATTACTGTTCATTTTTAAACATTTGCTTCCCCCTACCCCCTCAGGTGCAGTCCCCACAGAGTTTCCCCCACCAATGCACCCATGCATCTTCATGCCCATCCCCTGTGCTCCTCCCTCCCTCCCTCTGATCCCTCCCCTCTCCACGGAATGTCTCTGATCTACAATTGTCTGTTTTTGCTTTGTTGTGGTTTGCACTGTTACTATTTTTTTTACACTGATGTCTTATTTGTTTTCCCTATTTTCCTGCTATAAGTGAAACCATCTGATATTTTTCTTTTTCCTTCTGACTTATTTCACAGAGCATAATTCCTTCTAGCTCCATCCATGTTGCTGCAAATAGGATGTATTTATCTTTTTTGATGGCTGAATAATATTCCATTGTGTATATATACCTCATCTTCTTCTTGATCCAGCCATCTATTTTTAGGCATTTGGGTTGTTTCCAGGTTTTACCTATAATAAATAGTGCTGCAATAAACATAGGGGTACAGGTGGTCTTTTGAATCAATGTTTTTGGTCCTTTGAGTAGATCCCTAGGAGTGGAATAGTCAGAGCATATGGTAGCTCCATTTTTAGTAGACTGAGGAACCTCCAGACAGCTTTCCATAGTGGTTGGACCAGCTTGCACTCCCACCAGCAATGTAGGAAAGTTCCTTTTTCACCATATCCTCGCCAACATTTGTTGTTGCCTGTTTTTTTTGATATGTGCTGTTCTCACTGGTGTAAGGTGGTATCTCAGTGTGGTTTTGATTTGCATTTCCCTGATTATAAGGGATGTTGAACATTTTTTCATATGCCTGTTGGTCATTTGTATTTCCTCTTTGGAGAAATGTCTTTTAAGTTCTTCTGCCCATTTCCTGATTGTATTGTTTACTTTGTTTTTATTGAGTCATGTGAATTCTTTGTATATTATTGTGACCAGTCCCTTGCAGTTGAATGTCATGCAAAGATTTTTGGAATTTTAACTGGAAATTTGTTTTTCCAGTCACTGAAAAGTACTGATACCGTCAAATACAGACATTGGGAAGCAATAAAGGGAGGTGTCAGCTAAAAGCACTGAGATTATTCAATTTTGTTATATATGTTACTTATTTAACTCATTTTGCTCTAGAAAAAATTACTAATATTTTAAAAAAACTCCTAGGGAGAAAAGAAAGGACAATATGTCAATTCAGTCATACTTTCTGGAGCCAGAGACCAAGGAAAATTACTTTTTTAAAAAAGCATGAAAGTGGGCCTCCCCGGTGGCGCAGCGATTGAGCGCTGGGTTGCGAAGCTGCGCGCGGCTTCTGCGGCGCCGGTTCGATCCCCGGCTGCTCCCCGGCCACCAGAGGAGGGTCCCACATGGCGCGCAGACCTCTCCTGCCACCCGCTGCTCCCCTCAGCAGTGTACTTCGGTCCCTCTGCCTGCTCTGCTCCCCGCTCTGGCTCTGGTGAATTCTCTCGCCCTCCCGCGCTTCTGACTGTACCCAGTGCATGTATAAACAAAACGGACAGACAAACCAGCAAACAAATAAATAAAGCATGCCTCTATAAAAAAAAAAAAAAAAAAAAAAAAAAAAAAGCATGAAAGTGTTGAATTTATTTAAGAAATGAAAGTGATTAAACAGTTCAACATGTTAACTTAAACAATTTAACAAATATATATTAGTCCTGTGGTGGGGACATTATTTGCCTCTCATTGTCTAGGCTAGAGTTTGGTAGGCATAGGACCTCAATAAATTTTCTTTCAATGTCTGAACAGATGAATGAACAGGAAGTTTATTAATAATGTGGGTTTTGAAATCAGAAAGAAAAGTTTTAAGTCCTAGATCTACCTACTAGTTGGGGTAGATTTCATTTTCCGAGTTTCAAATTCCTCACATGTAAATGGAAATAATAATGGCTCTAACTCACAGTGTTACTGACATTTAAAAATAATAATCAGTTGTTATTTAAAATGCTTCACATAGTAGTTAGCATGGCATCTATGTTCAATAAATGCTAATAAGTATTGCAATGTTTGAGTGGTGTGCAGTTTAGTTTCTAAGCCATAAATAAATTTGAATTTTTAAGGCAATGTTCAAAAACAGTGACCGTTGTGTACCTAGTAAGTCAGAGGAAAAATTCCTTTTACAGAGCCTCAGTGAGGAAAACATCTCTTTGATCCTTTTTCTTATAATCCTCTATTTCCTTATTTCAATTTATTTCTCCTTTCAGTTAATTATGGATAAGATATATGTCTTATAATGAAATGATTAAAATGAAATGATCTTATCATGAAAGGACAGAGACCTGACTAATAATTTTTTAATTATTTTTTGCTTTAGGAGAATGTGATTGAATTGCATATAAACAAGAAATATATGAAGTGGTTTATACAAACTGATGAAGTAGGTGTCCTAGAAGAAAGACACAGGGTTCACTAACCTCCCTGGAAATCGGTGACATCCTATGCAGCAAATGCTGTAGCTTTAATATTCTTTAGGGCATTTTATAATCACAATAAGCCTAGAAGACATTTTAGCTTTTAATGAGAGGAGTAAAAACTGCATGACCATGTACTAATTCTTTTTTAAAAAATCATAACACTTATTAACAAGTTTACTCTGGAGGACAACATAAGAGAAACTGTGGTGTTACTCACTGACCAGGTAGTTCATTGCCCCGCTAAGCCCCCACTTCCCCACTCCCACCTGCCACCCTCCCATTCTGGTTGTGTCAGTTTTGCAGTCAGATGTTAAGAGTTTCTCCTTGGTTTGGTTTTACCCAATGCTTTGTTATGTTTCTCAATATTGCACATGAGTGAGACAGTCTGGTATTTGTCTTTCTCCTTCTCACTTATTTTCACTGGGCATTATCTTTTAGGAAAGTTGGGCATGGGTGGGGCAGTGTATGAAATCATACATTTGTAGAGGTGTGTACCCATAACTCCTGGAGTAGATGCAAAGATTTAAACCTACTTTACCCCAATAAACATAATTCTAGGGGAGAAAAGATAATACAATCTCTTACTGCAAAAAAAGCAAAACAGGCAGCTCAAATAGAGGATTAGGCTAAGAAATAGAAATGACTCTAGAAACGACTGTGTTAAAAGGAAACAAACCTAGCAACTTACATGGTTCATGAAGGTGAGTTATATTTGTTTTATTCATGCATCAGTCAGAACAATCCATTATTTGATCATTTATGCAGCCACACTAGCTAAATGCCAAATGAGTGCCAGACCTTTTGCAGCTGCTGCTGCTACTACCTAAAGGTTATAAGCTCTTCCACCAACAAACACATGAATGGAGACATGCCCTATCTCGACTCCTCTGTGTGAAGATTCATAATAATTGTGCAATGATTAATAATAATGTATTCCTTACTACTAGTGTTAGTTACCTAATAAGTCCGACAAGCAAGTTATTTTTTGATTTTGGCAAAAATTTAAAAAATGACAAGATATACACAGAACAGATACTCAAGAAGTACAGAGAATTCCCCCTGAATGTTATAAAGGGATTTTCTACAGGAAAACCTAAATAGATATGGGAAATAATTTCTGTTTAAGGAGTGTTGCCTAAAGGCAGGAGAGCTTTCCTAAAGGAGAAGTTTCCTTAGACTTGCTTTTGCTACTATGCATTATTAACTTGTAAAACTTGACATTAGCCTTACTGATAGAAAATTTTATGGTAGCATTTCATGAAGAATTCTGAGTAAGAGTGTTATAGCTATACATGAATTTTGCAACAATTTGCTATTCATTATCCCCAACCATTTTTCAACCACACATATGGAAAAAAATTACTTTCATCCTCTTTCCTCTGGGACATGGGATTCAAGATTAGAATCCTTCTCAATACAGCAATAATAATGATAAATTCTATAGAAGAGCTCACTAAAAGTATGGAAGGCTAATATTACTGATATTAATGATTACTTTTGATGATATCTCATTCATGCAAATGAGTTCATATATTTATTATAGAGTCATGTAGAATTTCCTGTTTTATTCCTTTAAAAAGAATAGTAAATAAAAATTTTGTTTGACTGAATGTGTCACTAGCCATATTATAGTATGTGTGTATATGTGTGTGCAAAAAGATTAAAAAGATTATCAAAAGCAGCAACTTTATTAAAGCATTTGCAATTTTTATAAAATCCATAAGTCCATGGTTATCTGAAAAACATGAAAATTAATTGGAAAATATATGCAAATTCTTTGTCCTTCTTCAGGGAAAAATGTAATGTATCCAAGAAGAAACTTGGAGTTAATTCTTCCCATTTTTGTTTTTCTCACCTAGCTTGCAGTGTTAGCATGTATTTACATCAATGAAACACAATTGAGTATGTTCTAAAACATAAATCAAATACCAAATTTCAATGAAGAATATTCAACAATTTCTAAATTAGATTTTGATAAATTGAATGGACACTATTCAAAACACAAGCTATTGTATAACTGTATTCTTAAAACCAATATAAGCTTAAGAATTCAAAGAAAAATATTTTAAATGCTAAGTTAGAAGTAGTTACATTTCATTTTCACATAAATTTTGGATTAGGCAAAACATGGACTATTAAAAGAGCCTTTGAAAATTAAAAAAAAAAAGTAGTTACATTTCAAAATGGTGGGAGGGAAACTGAACACAAGTAATCAATTCACCAATCAATCACTGTGCACATGCTATTTATATTTTATGTTAGTGTTTGCCAAAGTAGAGAAACAAAACTGCCCAAATCAATGCCAATTTTATAAAATGCTGGTCCCCAAACTAATTCTCACTAATGTTCCATGGCTAGGTAGAAATTGGCAGTATCCCCACTGATGTTAGTTATTAATGAGAGAAATTTTGGTAGAAACCTGTCTGATTATAACACTAATAAAGTTTAGAGTATTTGCTAGTAACTACAGAAATTCTGTTTAACAACTCTGGGAAGAGGCCCTGAAATACAATGTAATATTAATTTTAACTACTTTATTAAAATTAGTACTTTTAACAAATACTTATCAGAAACATTTAGAAATATTTTCTAGTTAATGGCTCTAAAACAGGGTAGGCAAATTCATCTATTGGAGAAAAGGAAGAAAGATTTTCTGCATTTATTTAATCTAATTTTTATTTTTTATTCAATATCTTCTTTCAGTAGCTGTGTAATACATGTATTGCTGACCCAGTAGTACATGTATATAATTTTATGTGTTCAAGTGTATGTATCTATCTATATATAGATATAGACATAGATATATTTTATATACATATATAGATGGATAAGACATATACAAAGATACACTGTAGTTTCTCTCTCTATATATATAAGTGTATCTGTAGCTATGCTCTTAGAAGTTTGTATTAAGGACTATAGAATATTTGAAGACATTCTTATGAGAGAAAAATTTTGGTCTAGATAATCTAAGGATATTAAAAAAAACATAGTTCTTTTCTTTTAGTTTCTTAACTCAAGTGAAAGCTCAAATACATATACTTAATTCCAGGGAGCCCATGTTAGAAGGAACACATTTGATTCATAAAGTACTATATATAACATGTATATTATTTTGTTTTGTTGCTCATTAATAGTACCATTTAATTAATTAATAGTACCATTCAATAGTACATTCGATTGTATTGAAATATTTATATATTAAATATATCTATATAATAATTATAATTCCCATAATGTCTACACACTTAAAAATGTGCAGAGTGGTAATCAACCTGTGCACATGTTTTTAATAAAAGCTTGGAAGAAGCTCTGGTTATATGCTTAGAGTTTCAATTGTTCTAAAACTGTGTTACCCTAGATGCCCATTAAAATAAAAGAATACACAGAATTAAATTCAGGAAAATCTAACTTAATCAGCAATTCCAAGGGGAAGAACCTGATAGGCTGGTTTATTTGTTTGTTTATTTATTTTGCATCTGTTTGATGTAGTACTGATGAACAAGCAACTCTGAAATCTCAGGTTTGACCAGACCTTGATAATTATTTCTGGTGCCTGAACAGAATGCCCTCACCTTCTTATTGTTTAAGCTTCGACAAGCTCTTTAAAGGATGTTGTTCTCAGTTTACTTATCTATAAAATGAAGGTGTGGGACTAAAAATTGTCTTCAAATAACTCAATATTTAAATACATTGTGAAAACAACTCTATATATTGTGGCAAGCACTGTTTAAAATGAGATAAGGTGGAATAGAAGAAAAAATATCACTGGGCATTACACATCTAAAAAGTAAATGCTGCATAATAAAACTTAATTTTGGTTGTGTGTATATAAATATAGTGGGAGATGTTGTAAAATACATTTTTATAGTGAGTTATTATTGAAAAATTGAAAAATATGGCCTAGAAGATTCCTAAACGACCTTTCCTTGTAAACTGTTTGAATTATAGCATTTCTTTCCCCAGGTAGGAACTTCACATGCAGTACCAGAAAAAATAGCAAAAGTGCACAGTAAGTTACATGCATTATTTTAATATCTTATTTGAAACAAGTAGAACCCTGAAAAAATTAGGGAGATTTAAATAAAATTGTCTTCTTCAAGATCAGTTTATTTCTGTATGCTTATGAACAACAAATAAAAATATCTAGGTGATAAATAGCATCTATTTTAATAGTAAGTGAAATATAAAGCATTCATGAATATATAAGATATATATTATTACATCAGTTATTTACTTAATATAACTAGCTATAAAACATAGGAATATCAAATACTTAGAAAAATGTGAGAATATTTCTAAAATTAAGAATGTTTCTAATATATGAAAATAGTTTAAATTACATCAAAATGTTTCTAAAGTATGTGAATAGTTCTAAATGATATTAGCATGTGAATAAATGAAAGTAATTCAAATATTATATGAACAACAAATCAGTGGAACAGAAAGTCAAGAAATTAATAAAATGTATAAAATACACGCACATATACATATTTGATTTAATAAAGAAATAATGAAATCACTCCAAATCTATGCCTCTTTGCTTGGCTATACATTATAATCACTTGGGGAGCCTTAAAAAGTACTGGTGTCTGGATGCCAACCCTAGAAATTCCTATTTAATTGCTCTGGAGTGTGACCTGGCATTGGGGTTTTGGAAAACTCCCTGACTAATTATATATAATATTCAACCAAATTTGAGAATCATTGCTTAAGGGAATCTACACCCTATATTTACAATTACACACTAAAATTTGAACCTTAACAGCAGAATGTCCAGGTGCATAAAATTAATTAAATCACATTCCAATTCTTTTTTTTTTATTTTTTTTAGAAGTTTCTTTTTTTTTTTTTTTTGAAGATTTATTTATTTATTTATACAAGCACTGGGTACAGTCAGAAGCGCGGGAGGGTGAGAGAATTCACCAGAGCCAGAGCGGGGAGCAGAGCAGGCAGAAGGACCGAAGTACACTGCTGAGGGGAGCAGCGGGCGGCGGGAGAGGTCTGTGCACCATGTGGGACCCTTGCCCGGAGTCCAGGGATCAAACCAGCGTTGCAGAGGCTGCGGGCAGCTTCGTAGCCCAGTGCTCAACTGCTGCGCCACTGGGGAGGCCCACATTCCAATTCTTCATGGTTTCTCTCTCTTCAGTTACTTCTAAGCATCATTTAGGAAAATAAGGGTTAAAAAACAATATTTAATTACTTTGTTATATATTGAAAAATAAATTCATAAAATATATATTTGCATGCTCATTTTGGGTATTCTTGCTCTGCTCAGATTTTTATTTCCCTTAATTATTATGTTTTTCCTCAGGTACATGAAACATCAATGGAGATGTGTTTGCACATCAAGCATATTCGTTTTCATTATAGGAACAGTGGTATTATACCATGTCTATCACACTTTTAGACACAAAAGCATATTTGGCTCTTTTAAAAAGTAAATATATGAACATTTTGTATTTAAAATGCCTTAATAATGGGAGATATTAAGGAAAACTAGTCTTCCATAAAAAAAAAAAACCTGAAAGGTTTTAAGAAAATGAGTAATAATAATTATTAGGAGTGGTTATTTGTGTACTGAAAGTTACCTATGATTTCCACTCTAAAGCACAATATATTACAATGATATAACAATTCAATAGGGCATCAAATAACAATAAATCAGTCCAAAATAAATGACAGAGTACTAACTTATTAAGCCTGCTTGTTTAAAAATAGAACCAAGGCAGAATAATCCTCCACCATAGTACATTCAGTCCCTTTTCCACTTTACTCCCACCTCCCCCTATCACCCTCTGATATCCTGAATATGCAGTTAGATTTTTTTAGCATTTGTTTTGGTTTATTTCTGAATAGACTGTTTTCAACAGACACAGTCAATAGGTGCACAGGAGACTCGACATCGGTAATCATCAGAAAATGAAAATCAAAATCGTAGTGAATTATCACTTCTCATTCCTTAGAATGGCAATCAGCAAAATGATAAGTGTTGGCAATGATTTAGGGAAAAGAAGTCTGGTTCACTGTTGGTGAGGATGAAAATTCAAATAGCCAATCTGTAAAACAATATAATGGCTCCACAATTTTTTTTTTAAACTACCACAAGATCCAGCCATTCACTAATGCATGGATATTCAAAGAAATTGATATCAGGCGTGTAGGGGCAGGAAGGGACACTGAGCAGGTGTTCTGATCCAGCAGACGGGGTAAAGGAGGAGTCAGAGTCCTCAGTGTTTTTTTTTGCAGGTCTTTTATTGGGATTTACCAGGTACACGGCAGGCAGGGATGCTGGGGGGCCGGGTGGCTGGCAGGCCTCCCAGCCCCCAGCAAATCCTCATTCTATCTGGGCTCGCTGGCGTTCTCTCTGCTTCTCTTCTTCTTCTCTGGGCTTCTGATCGTTCTTGGCTTCTCTTTCGGCTTCTGCTGGCGTCCCCGTGACGCCGCCCTTAAAGGCCCAGTCTCAGCCCAGGTGAACCTCATCTACCTAAGCCCACACCCTACTCCAGGTGCCCGCCATCAGGCATGCATTCAGGACCACAGGGTTCCGTCATCTATCCTGATGGTGGGAGGGCAGAAAAGCCTGACATTTTTCCTTACCCTACAGGCGCTTGTAGATATATCTTCATATCTATGCTCATTTCAGAATATTTTGCTCTTTTATTTAGGAAAACACAAAAGGATGGGAAAGGTTACCTTTTCTTAAGCTTTATTTCTGTTTCTAAATAGGCAACCTAACAAATAGTTTGCTATCCTCAGCATAAGGCCTCCATTTTTGTGAGCATTTTCAGTGAGTAGGGTTAATCTGAGCCTTTCTCAGAACATTAACTTTACTAGGGTATTTGTAGGGTAAGGTTAAAAATCAGGCCTTTCTGCCCTCCCGCCATCAGGATAGATAATGGATCCTTGAGGTCCTGAATGCACCTGGAGTAGGATGTGGGCGTATGTAGATGGGATTCACCTGGGCTGAGACTAGGTTTTTTGTTTTGTTTTGTTTTTTTAAGATTTATTTATTTATTTATTTATTTATTTATTTATTTATTTATTTATACAAGCACTGGGTACAGTCAGAAGCGCGGGAGGGTGAGAGAATTCACCAGAGCCAGAGCGGGGAGCAGAGCAGGCAGAAGGACCGAAGTACACTGCTGAGGGGAGCAGCGGGCGGCAGGAGAGGTCTGCGCGCCATGTGGGACCCTCCTCCGGTGGCTGGGGAGCAGCTGGGGATAGAACTGGCGCTGAAGAGGCTGCGGGTAGCTTCGCAACCCAGTGCTCAACCACTGCGCCACCGGGGAGGCCCTGAGACTAGGTTTTTAAAGGTGGCGTCACGGGGACGCAAGCAAAAGCCAAGAATGAATGGAAGCTGAGAAAGAAGAAAAGCAGAGAGAACGCCAGAGAGAGTCAGAGTGAGGATTTGCTGGGGGCTGGGAGGCCTGCCAGCCACCCGGCCCCCCAGCACTCCTGCCTGCCATATGCCTGGTAAATCCCAATAAAAGACCTGCAAAAACCACTGAGGACTCTGATTCCTCCTTTACCTGGTCTGCTGGATCATAGAAAACCTGCTCAGTGGCCCATTCCTGCCTCTACAGTATTCTAATCAGGTTATTCCATAGACAAGTTTGTTGCATTGGGTAATACCACACTGATGAAGAAACAGGAGTCATGGAGCAGGCTACATAATGCAGGATGCTGCCGAAGAGCAAGATCCTGGCCTTTTTATTCATAGACAAATTATACAGCGTCAGTTGTGAGAGGAAGGAAGACAAAGAGAAAAGAGAGGGGTGAAACTAGAAAAGGTGCTCTGTCATCTATAGTATCACGATTGTAAGTCTGCCCGCCAGGTACTTCTCATCAGCTTGATGACTTGGTGTTGTAATTAAGATCAAGCTCTAGCTCCCCAGCCAAAGTTTCAATCTTATCAACAAGACTTTACACTGATCAGTTTCTGGGGTCCCTTGTCATACATCGGTCCTCAGCGCCCCAGGCGTTCCCGGTCATACCTTGTGATGCATAGCCTTCCCAGCTTAATCCAGCTTTGTGCTCTTGATTGATTTGAAAGGTATACCTTGCCGGGTTAGGCTCCTGCACCTAAATGACTGGGCCTTCTGACCTTGCTTAGGATTTAGAACTGTAGGTAACAAAATGGTGGCTGAACAGGCTGTTTAGGATTAGCAGACCCACACAAGGTGGGAGTAAAAATACACAATCATTATTTTACAGGGGGTCAATGATCTTCCTCTATCTATATAACCAGATTTTTTTAAATTGTTTTATTTATTTGTCCATCATATTTATTGATCCTGGAAGTCTTCTAGCCACAGGACTTATGCTGCTGAAAATTATATATATGATATCTCCTCTTATGGCCTTGTCCTCTGCTCTGTGGCACAAACAAAAACATAAAAACTACCTTTGCAATTGATAGCCCTCCAGTTAACTTATCTTGTTTTTACTTAAGTCTGATAAATTATTTACTATTGTTCATCATATTGTTACAGGGCAGCCCAGATATAAAACGGGGTGCCTGACTGTGGGTCCTCACCTGCGCGCTTAAAAGGACTTATCAATACTCTACTGCAGGCACACACGAAAGATTAATAAAAGGTTTATTTACAAGGAAAGGGCAAATAAAGAAATGTACAACTCAGGGAGAAAAGTGGGAGATAAAGTTTTAAATGTGTCCTACCTGATCCGCCGATCTGGAATACCAAATGGCACTCTGAGAGCTGGCGGCGAGCCAGGAGCCGTGAAGCCAGGAGGAGAGTTAGAGAGAGAGACCCCCAAAGCCCGCGTGTTTGGTTTTTATACCCAACCTGGCTGCTTAACTCCACCCTCAGGTCCCAGCACCTTCCCTTTGGTGGAGATGGGATTTGTCTTTCCCAATGTCTTGATGGCTTTGGTCTGGAGTGGGGGTGGGGTCCGCAAAGCCTGTATGGGGTTAGCTCAGGACATCCTTTCCCCCTAACAATATTGAAAGATTTTTGTTACACATTATCACAAGCACAACATTTAAATAATTTAAAGGGAATTTATTAAATATTATTGCTAAAAGATTCAGATGTAGGAAAGACCTTAGTCTATGCTTAATTACCTTGCTCAAAGCACAGTGATCTCTTTGGAGAGATCACTCCCTGATGTGCACCTTATTTTCATAACTTTTTCTTGATGATCTTAAATTGTTTCTATTTAGTTCCACACTTGGTGGATACTTCCATATTAAATTCCATTGATTGAGGGCCTCCCTGGTGGCGCAAGGGGTTGAACACAGCACTGCGAAGCTGTCTGTAGCCTCTACAGCATGGGTTTGATCCCCGGCTGGCCAAAGAGCTACCCACATGGCGATGCAGACCTCTCCTGTCTCGCTTGCAGCTCCCCTCAGCAGTGTGTTTCAGTCATTCCACCTGTTCTGTTCCCTACTCTGTCTCTGGTTAATCCTCTCAACCCCTGCACCTCTAACCTGTACCCCAGTTCTTAAAAAAAAAAAAAAATCATTGATTGAATGGAATTTCTTCTGACCTTATTACTTCCTCCTATTGTAGAAGAAAAGCTCCAACCTGAGGTCTGATTAGATCAATTTACACCTGGTGCTCCTCCTTGAACTAATTCCTGGACTTGGAAAGATTTTAGAGGAAGGTTTTCAATATCAGCTGACTCTGATAGATAGAGGGACTGTCCTTTGCCTTGTAAATTTGTGGTAAGGACCTTAGTCTCTACCCACTACATGCAAAAAGGAATTCACTCTACTTCATCTTCCCTTACAAAATACCTCCAGGTATAGCTGAGTGTCCCCTGGAGGGAAGTCATACTTATGGTCCAGAAACATATTAGGTTGGTGAAGTTTGGTCTAAGCCCTCCACCAGGGGTATGGTAAGAGAGTACTAAAACCAGGTCCAGGGAAGAAAATGGTCTAAATATACTATGATTTTTGTTTGAGGATAGTAAAGAAAAAGAGGGGAAATATACTATTAGCCAAATAGATAAATATCTGCTAAAAGTTAATGTTCTCATTCATTCACTGAACATCTGTAAATCACAAACTTATTATGTGTGTGATAATATGAAAGAAAGTCAAGAGTGGGCTATCTCTGGCGTCTTTGTCTTGATGGCACATAGTGTCTACAATCACTGTCCACAAACCAGTAATTGCCCTTCTGGGATTTTAAAATAACATTTGCCCCTATAGTCTCCTAAGCATAACTCTAGCATAACTCTTATCATGCATTAAAATCACTGATTTACTTTTTTGTTTCACCCCTAGACACATACTAATCTTCATGAGAGCAGATATTATTTATCCACTGCTACATTTCACTAGTGTTTTGTACAATGCAGGTTCTCATTAAATGTTTTATGGAAGAAGAAAACTCTTTTTCATTCACCAATTATCATTCTCATTAATGTCAAGGATTCTTGATATAGAATCTCTATATCTTGATAATTACTGTTTTGTTGCAAAATCTGATGATTAACAGTAACATACCCTATCTTGTATTCTTGTTCACAGTTTGATTTTACTAAGCTGTGATAAAATATAAGGGAGAAAGAATTATGAGTTCCTCTATAGCCACAATAACCTATTCTAATAGGTACTGCAGCAAAACTTCATCTGACAGTCATAATTTATATTTTCCAAGTATCACGGCTTCCTCTTGTATGTGTTAAGACATGCTTTTAGATATGTATTAGATAGATGCTTTCTAGATGTAATTTACCAGTCAATAAAATAATGTGTCACATATAAGACTATAAAATTCTTACTAGAAGATATATTAATTGATAATAGTAATGATTAGATAAGAATAAACTAGTGCTATGTAGTTTGGCAGTATAGGAGGGGAAATGACAGAATCCTTAAGTCATGGATGAGACTGGTTTATTCCACGAATATCAGATGGAGTTGGAGAAAGTCTGCAGTCCTTGGATGCAACTGAACAATGAGTGGAAATCTATATATCAACAAGGGTAATATTGTACCTGTACCTGTACTTTTCAATTTGTTCTGGCCATTACCTGGTAAATACATTCCAATAAAAAGAACATACAAGTTACAAGAATTTGTCTCCAGCAACAAAATTTGAATCCTTACTGTATGTATCGATCTTTTTCTCCTCTTGACTCTGAATGTCTTGATTTCATCCTGATTTAAATTCCATGCATATCCCTTAAACGTCAGAAAAAGTTCTTTAGAACAGTGTTATTATCGTTACCAAATATCAAGTGTTATGGGATTAACAATATGCTATGTTCATTCCTTTAAGATTATTACCCTAGTTTTCCCAACCAATTAAGATCATTACACACCTGTCATATGGTAGGAAGAATCCTAATTTGGTCGCCAAGATCTCCTGCTACTTGTGGAGATGCCTTTCATAATACCTGGGGCCATGAATAGACAGCATTTTGTTTCTGTGATCGGGCTGTGTTAAATGGCACTTATGGTGACTTCATGGAAAGGGGATTATCGAGGCTGAATTGATTTGATCACATAACCACTTAACGACAGAGATTGCTTTCATTGTCTAAGAAGTTGTCAATAATAACCACTTTGACTGGTCTGGAAGAAAGCATACATCCATGTTGTAAACTCTCTAGAAAGGGGGGATTTTAGGAGCTGAGACTAGTCCTCAGAAGATATGCTTGGGAAAAACAGAAATCTCATTTCTACTGTAACAAGGAATTCAAATCTATCAATCACCAGAATGTAACTTAGAAGCAGACTTTTTTTTTTTTTTCTTTAGTGCCTCTTAATGAAAAACCAGTTGATCTAACAGTGTAACTTCAGTTTTTAGCTGAAAACCCAGACTATCCTTTGCTGGACCTCTGCTAGAAAGCACTATGAATTAAAAATGGATGATGTTTTAGGTTGCTAAATTTATAGTACTTTTTTACCTAACAATGGTCAGCTAATACTTCTTATATGCACTTCATATTTTTGTCAACTAGGTGAAAAATATGGTATTTAGTAAAAGATAATGGATAATGGTGTGAACTTTGACATGGGATTCCCTGAGTTTTAATTCTAACTCAGCCTTTTGCCAGAGGTGTGACTTTGGGAAAACAAATTACTCACTTGAAAATGGAAGCAATTACAATATATACCTCATAGAATTGTTAAAAGGATGAAGAAAGGTGATGAAACTTCTCATTTGGGAACAGATTTATTTCAATATTTAATATATACTAGTTAACATTTGTAACACAATGTCATAAATCAGATCTTTAGGACAAAAAAGTGAGAAATTTAACCAAAGTTGCAAAACCTACTAAATAGTGAATCAGGTTTTCCATTCAAACCTGTCTCACTCTCCAATCTCTATACCACTGCTGGGTTATCCTACTGTCCTTTAGAAAGAACTTTCTGTGGAATAGAGTCTTGCATGTCTACCTTATGGTTTTATCATCTTATTTTGTGGTGACTGACCGTTTTAACGCTGGAGAAGATACCTCATAAACCTAGAAGAGACCTAGATGACAAACCATTAGAAACCTAATCCTTTCCATAATTCCTTAGGTCTTCAGAACTCTGGATCCTTAACACAACAAATAAACATGTGAAACAACCTCTGAAAAGTGAATGGGAATCTCCTGTTTTCCATATTTTTCTGCTAAGGCTTTGGGGGAAAAGTGTGGTTATGTGTTCCTAATCTTTTCTCTTTCCATTACTTTCTCACCTTCACTTGCCTTCAGGTAGTGTCAGCAATTAGGACCTCACCCCCGGGTAGAAATGGCTCCCGCCTGCAGCAGAAAACCGGAGTCTAACAGACCAGTTTCTCGTGTACCGATCAGCAACCTGTAACCAGTCCTCACCTGTACTAACTCAGAGGAAATATTATATTTAATCATTTAAAACTTATTTAAAGCCCTTTTCCATGGTAAATGAAGGCTGAGTAGGAGGGACGTGCTATTAGAAAAGAACATAACTAAAGATCTCATCAGGTATTTACAATTTCATAAACCAAAAAGGGAAAAAATTAAGATGGAAATTTGGCCTCTACCAGATATCTAAACAGGCAGATTTTCCATCCAGCTGAAAAGATTGTGCCATGATGAAAATGTGGAGAAATTGATTAAGTTAGGAAGATAATTGTCTAGTCCAAAAAATAATTGCTAAAAGTTAACGAATTTTGAAGATCTAGTCAACGAGAATTAGCTGCAGGCTACAAAAACTGGCTTCTGCAAGTTCTATCTCACACAAATCATTATTTCAAGACACAAATGAAGTCTTATTTATTGGCAGTAGGACATGCATTCTTGGTGATCAACAGTGAAAAAGGAAACTGAAATTACTTTGCACTGACAAAACTGAATCCAGCCAAGCCAACCTGTGAATTTCAGTTGGTATTTAGGCAAGGTGTTTTCCTCAGGCCATGGAACACCTGAGCCAGCCACTCATTAGTTTTCACAATACTCTTCCAGCCAGACATTTCATGTTTACCTGGATCTATAACATATGGCAGAGTTATTCTCTGTGATGTCTAATGATGAGAATCAGTTGAAGGGGAAGATGCTTAAAAATTACTTAACCTCACTTTAAAAGCATTACTCAAGTGAATTCATTGTTAGTCCTAATAAGAAAATAATTCATTAGGAGCTTTGAGTTATTTATTACTATTTGGTCTGGAGATTCCTGGAAAAAGAATACAGGAGAAAAGCAATCATTCTAAAATCAGAATGAGCACAAAAACCATACCTTCCCAGAATGAGAAAAGAAATATAAAATTCCAGAAGTCTAAAGATATGAAAATATTGTCTTTTTATTTTCAAACATGTTTAGAATTTTATAGCATAATCTAAAACATCACTGTACAAACATTTTAAAATATGACTCTAGAAGTGGTGGTGAAAGAAAGTCTTGATTTACAAAATTTGTCTGTTTCCTTGGTTCGGATATCCCTACCATAGCCAGTTTCCTGAAACCAGAATGACATCACTGAAAGTACAGTTGGGACAAATGTCCCCAGTTAGCTCAGCTAGTCCTAGAGGAGCTGATTCCAGCACATCACTGACTTAATAGTCTGTTTCACGAAAGCTCAAGAACACACATCTTGTGTGGATTGGACTTATTTACGCATACAAGAACTGGGGTATAGGTCAGAGGTGAGGGGGGTGAGAGGATTCACCAGAGAGAGAGTGGGGAGCAGAACAGGCAGATCTACTGAAAACACTGCTCACTGCTGAGGGGAGCAGTGGGCGAGACAGGAGAGGTCTGCTGCACCATGTATCTCCTTGGCCGGCTGGGGATCAAACTCATGCTGCAGTTGCTGTGGTTATCTTCGTAGTGCTGTGCTTAATCCCTTGCACCACCAGGGAGGCCTGCATTGGACTTATTTTGATTATTCATGTAACCTTTATTTGCCTGAATTTCTTGTTAGAATAATTTTTTTTTTTGTATTTTTGGTTGGTTTGTATTGTTTATTAAAATTATTAAAAGAATTTCCCCGAATTATCTCATCTTACTGAATCCCAGTACTCACAGACACCAGTGAAAATTGAGCTTAATGCAAACACATTTTTAGCGGTTCAGAGTTTGTCAATATTAAGAAAATCTCAAACCAGTTGTAGATCTTCCTTACCTTTCATTCTAAGTCTATGCTTATCTTTCCTTGGTTACTCAGCATGGAAGTTATTTTCAAGGATATGTAGAAACATGTTAAATTCAATAAGAATATTTTATATGATTATTAGGATACACTTTATCACTTTTCCTCTTCAAACAAGTCAGAGAGTTATGTATAATTCTACCAATAAAAATAATAAGGGGTTATTGTCTCAAGAATACAAATTTACTCAACAATGGACCTGGAAGTGAAAGAATTTATGTTCTATGGCTAATTATCTCTTTCTTATATTCTATCATATTGTAAACATTTTCTTGTTTAAAAGGAAGACTGATCACATTGAGTTATTTCATCAAATATCACCCTTATGGGAAGTGTTGAGACCACAAGGGTGAAGATAAGATTCTGTTCTAATTCTTTCAGACATGAGCTCAGGATAGAGATATGAGACTAAGTAGTGCACATGTTATATTAGTATACTTCTTGGTAGTATATGCATGTAGTTATGAGAGCTATAATAGTTATTAATATTATTATGAAACTGAGAACAGTTAAGAATAAATATTACATTGTGAATCACAAAGTACTTATTATTCAGTGAAACACAGAATAAAGGCATCTAGTTTTGACTCAATTTTGAATGTGTTTAAGAATTATTAATGTGATTAAAACATAGTTTCCTTTTGATGGAATGCATACATTCTTCTTTAACAATTTGCATTAAATACTGTCTCTTCTCTTATTTTTAACATCATGATCTTTGGGGAAATGATCTTCTTCCCCTGCCTCTATTTTACCAAAATGTTAGTAGTCAAGAAAAAACACAGTCAAATAATTTATAAAGAACTACATAAATTGAATAAATGTATAAATCATCTAGTTTGAAGTATGGGATGCTTGTTATACATTTTTAATTTATTCAATTTTTTCTGTAGTTCTTTTAATTAAAAGCTCCCATAAGAAACACATATATATACAATAAAACATTCTGCAAAAATCTCATAGAATATAGTCAAATGAAGACGGATATGAAAATTCATTAAAATAACTCGATATTAAATACATTTTGCTGTGTATTGGTGACATGTCAAGAACTTTTGAAGATTAGTATCTTAGAATGTCTTGTAGCAAATCAAATTGGGTTTTAGGAAATGTGTGATATGCACAATTTTATGTATAATACACATTTCAAAGAAGAAGTCAATTTAAACTCGGAGTACAATACTAATTTTTGCTTTTATAGTTTTAAATGTTCTCAATCCCTCTCTTCTCTGCTCTTATTTCCATATCTGTTCCAAAATATTTGTTCTCCCTCCAAAATGTCACCTTCTGACTTTTTTTTTTTTTAATAAAGCATAGAGGTAAAAATAACTTTTTCAAAAGGTTGCACATTCCGGCCATTATCACACATTATGAGCTTGGATCTATCTGTTCCTTGCGATCACTTGGCTGCCTGTTATTCATTGTCAGTCCTTTGGCAGAATAGCCTCCTCCATGAGTGACCTCATGGTAGACTGTAATTTGAAGTCATTGCTATAGCCTTGGGGCTGTCACACAACCAAAGCTCAGTCAATCAATCCCTCCCTTGTGGGAACATTAGGAAATAGAACTGGAAGAAATGAATCCCTTGCAGTAGAATCACATATGACTAAGCCATCAGCAGCAGCCATGGTGGACACCATTAAATGCCCCTCCCTGTTAAGTCCCCTATATCAGGGCAAGGCAACTGACCCTGCATCTCTGATGCAGCCCACATTCTGCAAACACCCTTGGGTGGGCTGCCTCAGGACCATGGTGATGGTGATTCACCCAGGGACTCCTGTGCTTGCATCTCCCTCATCAATAAACCATTTGATTACTTGTGACCCTGTCATTGGCATGACTTTTTAAAAAAAGATTTATTTATTTATGCATACAAGAGCAGGGGTGCAGGCCAGAGGTGCGGGGGGTGAGAGGATTCACCAGAGACAGAGTGGGGAAGAGAACAGGGATATTGACTGAAGTACACTACTGAGGGGAGGAGCAGGTGAGCCAGAGAGGTCTGCTGAGCCATGTGGGTTGCTCCCTGGCCGGCCAGGGATCAAACTTGTGCTGCAGTGGCTGCGGATAGCTTCATAGGTTGCATCCCAACCCCTTGCACCACGAGGGAGGCCCAACTTTTTTTTTTTTTTTGGTATGAATACTTTTTAAGTAGAGAGTGTGGCAGACCCTAGCAGCCATTTATAACATGAAACTTGAATCTTAAGGGAAAGCATGAAAATAGCAATTTGATCTTATTCATCTGGCAGAGGTACCCAAAGGACACTCTTGCACTCCCTGTGACAGAAGCTTTGGGTGTCTCATTTCTCTGGGTCTGGTTCTTCACCCCTGCATTTGATCACATACATTCCTTCAAATTTCCAATATATTTTCTTTATAAAGAACTAGACAAAGTTAGATTGTGTTGCAATCAAATAATTATATATGATGTGAGTAATGTAAAGGGTTCAATGAAACTAGATTTTTATTTGAAATAATTCAAGAAAACACAAATTAGAAGTGTCTCTGAACAATATTCCCTGCACACATACAATATCGCATGCACACGCACACTGCACACATTCACATTCATCTTAAGAAATGCGGCAAGTCAATGGAGGCTTCTACTCATCAGTCAAGATCTTCCAATTTCACTCATTGCCTCTGTGGCCACAACTATTTCCTACTTTGATTCAAGTGAGACATTTTTCTCCTCCTCTTAGCTCCAGTAGTTCTTAGTTGTTCTGGGCACAACCCTGTATTTCAACTCTGCTTTAAGGACAAAGTAAAAATAACTGACATTCATTTAATGCTTACTGTGTGCCAGACACTATCCTACGAACTTCATGTTTATGTTCTGCTGTTTTCCTCAGTGCAGGCATTATTTTTATAATCCTTTATGCAAATTGTTGGGGCCCAGACCTGGGGCCCAGACCTGAACATCCGGGTTCTTGCCTGAAGCAGGTACTGAATGTTAGCTCCAGTGAAGGTTTCAAGTTTCCTATTGTGACGCCTGAACCCTTCCCCCTGCTTGCTCCTTGTGCCTTGTTTGCATTGGTGGTCTCTCCTTGTTCGAGATAACGAGAGACCTCCCCCTCTGAACCCTATATAACCTTGTACACATTCCTGAATAAATGAGACTAGTGATGATCCTGGCTTTGTCTCCACTCCTAGCGTACCCCTGTCCCATACCAAGCCCCTGCTTCCTCCCCCGGGTACCGGGTTGATCTGCCCGGCTGGCCCAGACAGCAAATGAGGAAACCAAGTTCAAAGTACATAACTAGCCTAGGATTTCACAGTGAGTATGGCAAAAACAGAACTGGATACAAATGTCACTCACTTTACCGTTACCTTATATTACATATAACTTGTATTTTTGCACTGCACTTAAGCGATCTCCTCAACCTGTCTTCACTGAAACCAGGGCACAGGTATTGGATATTGTTTTTTCCTGGTGCCCAGCAGAGTGCTTAGCATAGTCTACAGTCTCAATAAAAGCCAGTGAAATATTTTTTAGGGTTCAAAAGTGATGTATCTTTCACTTTTCATTGAGCTATTTTGACATCATTTCAACATAGACAAAGCTTCCTTCAATTCAGGTGAAAAATTTAGTTAGCTATTTCCCAAGAAGTTTCTGAATTTAAAAAAAAGAAGATGAATCCACAGTTCTGACAAACATTCAGTGAATGTATTATATAAACCTATAAATGAGGGAGCTTAAGTATCTGCATGAACGAGAAAAGGGCAAAGAGATTTGAAGATTATCAGCTGATTATCAGAGACAGAAAAGCTCTAGAGAGGGTATTATTGAAAAATATCAACTGCCAACAAAATATGCCCCAAAGTACGTGTATAAGGCAGAGCTAATTGTCCAATTTCTAGCACCAACTAAGGAAATGTGATCTTGTATTTTCAATTCAGCCCTCAGACTTTATATACTTCTGGGAAAGCTACAGTCCCATTGCTTAATAAAGCATGACACTATGGAGATTTTTCCTTAAATATAAATTGTATCTCAACGGTAGGAAAAGAATGTTGATGGTATCTGAGAAAAGCAAAATGGCCCCTTAGGTACGACACTGCACTACAGGCTCTGAGAGGCAAGATGATATGCTGCAGGGAGAAACTGAGAAATCTGAAAGGCAGGGCTGGCTTTAGGCACTTGGGTTGCTAAGGGAGCCTCTGTATCCCATAAGCTCCCCAAGGATCATTTTAGTCACTCATTTAGCATAACCTGGGGTGGCAGTATGATGTGTATCAACAAAATCCCAGCAATGTACCCATGAAAAATCGCTCATTTCTCTCTCACCCGGAGCATTCGAGCCCCATGAGCTCACACAGGGTCCTCTTAATGCCAAAAAGAAGTAATGAAGTTAGTAATGGAGGCAATTAAGAAGTAATAATGTGACTTACATCTGTTACAGTCGAGATATCAGGAACTATTTATATTTAAATATCTAGACACAGATTTTGGTTACTTACCTATGGATAATGAGACTTCATGCTCTCGAGCCATTTTCACTTTTCAAATTATGTGTGTTCCAGGCTTTTGGTGTTGCAGGATATTTATAATGCAGACTATACTTTGGTGTATTTAGGCCAACTTATGACTGCAGAGTGAGAAACTATAAACGTTCAGGTAAGTTAAATTATTTAATATACAAATAAGGCAATGAAAGTTAACTTCAAAGGACTTATGTGTTCTGTTTATAAATATATAAAGAGTGAAAAATATCTTAAATTACCCGATGCCTATAGCAACTTGTCTTGGATATGCAGAGGGGTATACATGTTGGCTGTTAGTGACACTGTAACAGGACAGAAAATGCTTTATCT
This sequence comes from Talpa occidentalis, assembly GCF_014898055.3. Taxonomy (NCBI): domain Eukaryota; kingdom Metazoa; phylum Chordata; class Mammalia; order Eulipotyphla; family Talpidae; genus Talpa; species Talpa occidentalis. The sequence continues at coordinate 15,272,226 of NW_023604972.1, forward strand.
CCCCCACCCTTCCTCGCAAAGGAAACCCTCTTTCCTTTTTTGACACGCAGTTCAGAACTGTGTTCCAATTCATCTTTTCTATTATAAAAGTCAATGACAGAGCAGATGCTGATGTTTATACTGCAGGCAATGAACAGGGCAGATTCTGACTTGCTCATGAATGTATTCTTTTTCTTTTTTTTTTTAAAGATTTATTTATTTATTTATTTATTTATTTATTTATTTATTTATTTATACAAGCACTGGGTACAGTCAGAAGCGTGGGAGGGTGAGAGAATTCACCAGAGCCAGAGCGGGGAACAGAACAGGCACACTGCTGAGGGGAGCAGCGCGGCAGGAGAGGTCTGTCACACCATGTGGGACCCTCGCTGGAGGCCAGAATCGAACCGGTGCCGCAGAGGCTGTGGGCAGCTGTGCAGCTCAGTGCTCAACCGCTGTGCCACCAGGGGAGGCTCTCATGAATGTATTCTTACGAATTACAAAGGGCACTGACCACTATGACTAGAGAGACAGAGTATACAGCCTATGCTGTTTAGTTGTGTGTGTGTGAGTGTGTGTTTGCCTTGCTTTGTGGGGTTAGTACTCCAGCCCTCCATGAGACACCCCTATTACTTCAGTTGAGTTATCTTGCAGGTGAGCAATGGCACGCCCTCTATCTTCTCTCCCCTCTACTTCTCTCTTTCCCTCTCCCTCCATTCTTAACCATGTCCAAAGCACCACGGTCTGAGACTTAAGTTCTATCATATGACAGAAGAAAGTGTGTTTATCCCCATTTTCTTTAGCAACTCGGATTTTGAGTCTCTCTCTTGGTAAAACTTACTTTTTGCCTTACATAAAAACAGGGGTTAGTTGATGGGGTGGTCAAGAGAAATAAGTTTCCATATTTTCAGAAAGGGAAGTCAAGATGCTCTTTATGCCTCGTTATCTATCAGGGAATGTAGGTTTTCTATTCCCCATTTCCTCCCGGTTAGCATATTGTTTGAGTGTATGGCTGTTGTGTGCAGTGGGGTGGGGGCTACCTGCAGACAGGCTATTGTTGAATGGCATGGGGGGAGAAGGCAGGGGTTCCTTCTTTTGAGGCAGCACTGTCCCTGAAGACACTTGCTTACTCCTTGTTTGCTGCAACGTAGAGATGGAGATTTCTCTTGTGCTCAGATCATTCCTGCTCTTGACCTAATTTTAGTTACCAGCTGACCTCACTATTCTTTTCTCTAGTCCCAGTTTTGTCAGTCTCCTGAGGGAAAAGCCAGTATTGCAATCAGTTACTTCATTGAAGATGACATTCTCTCACGGTTCATTTCACATATTTTTGTTTTGTATAGTGAATCTGGTAAACTCTGTGTGTGTGTGTGTGTGTGTGTGTGTGTGTGTGTGTGTGTGTGTGAAAACATGCAGGTTAAGCTCATGTTTTACTGTCTAATACTGCATTATGAATAGAGTTTACTTTGAATTTGCCTAATACATGAGCCACATGGTCTCAGGCCAGTGACCTAATAATCTGTGACATACTTGAGGTCCAGATGGAATGTACATGAAAGTAATAGCAAAGGGAACTATGAACAAGAAACAACACACAAATGGTCATTTTGTATAGTCATGGTAAGTATTATTGAGCCCACTTCAGAAATAAGGTAAGAATGTGAAGGTGAGTCAAATTTTCACCCAGACATCTGCATAAAAAAAAGGACTAGAGGGCCTCCACTGGTGGCACAGCGGTTGAGTGCTGGGCAGCAAAGCTATCCACAGTCTCTGCAGTGCTGGTTTGATCCCCGGCTGCCAGCAAGGGTCCCACATGGCACGACAGCCCTCTCCTGCTGCACCCGCTGCTCCCCTCAGCAGTGTGTTTAGTCAGTCTGCCTGTTCTGTTCCCTGCTCTGGCTCTGGTGAATTCTCTCACCCTCCTGCACTTCTGACTGTACCCAGTGCTTGTATAAATAAATAAATAAATCTTTTAGAAAAATTGGACTAGAAATCAAGTCTAGTCACAGTTCAGGATAACAGCAAGCATCTCAGAAAGAATATTTCAGATTATCTTCCTATTTGTCCTTGTATGATGACAGTAGCCAAAATTTAGGGAAAAAAAGGAAGTTTATTCAATTTCTTTTTTTAAGATTTCTTTTTTTATGCATACAAGAACCATGGTACAGGCCAGATGTGCGGGAGGGTGAGAAGATTCACCAGAGACTGAGTAGGGAACAGAACAGGCAGACTGACTGAAATATACTGCTGAGGGGCACAACGGACAAGACAGGAGAGGTCTGCTGTGCCATGTGGGTATCACCCCAGCCAGCTGGAATCGAACCCATACTGCAGAGGTTGCAGACAACTTCGCAGTGCTACCCTCAACTACCTGTGCCACCAGGGAGGCCCAAATTTATTCAATTTCTAACAAATAATCTTATGCACACATGTTGGCATAAGAAAAACATTTGTGTACTTAGACTCTAAGTTTGCATTGAGTCAGAGCATGTAAAGAATATTTAGCATCTGGAAGAAACCTCATTATGTTTATATGAAGCTTCATGAGGTCACAAGGTCAATGGGTCCTCTTATAGGTGTTTAGTATATCTAGTCTTCATAGTTGAAGCAAAGATGATTATGTAACCACATCTGTACAAACACAAACTTTACAAAATCAAATAATCAATGAATATGTAACTCTATCAAAAAACTCTCATCTTGTTCTGTATACCCTTAGACCAGAAATCATCCAACCTTTGCTTCATATTATAATTATCTACGGCCATTTATATTTCTAGAAATTCTGAATTAATTGGTTTGGGTTGAGACCCAGGAATGGATTATTATAAATTAACTCTTTTAGGTTATTCTCAAGCGCAGTCAGGCTTGAAAATCACTGCCTTAAAAATGTGTCCCTATATTATACACAATCCTTCTGTTCTTAAGATAAGTAATGTCAGCTCAGCTTATTTGCATTGAGTTACATTGATTCCTGAACAATCTTTCTCTCTCTCTCTCTCTCTCTCTCTCTCTCTCTCTCTCTCTTCCCCTTTTTCCTTCCCTTGTTCAATATCCTTTTGTAAAGAAAACTAACATGGAAAGCGATACCCTCAAATTCAAATATCCCTAGTCTTTGAGGCTTGTATTTCAAACTATAATTGTGATTATCACTCTGTCCCATTCTTTATATAATTATGGGGCACCTCTAAGGAGTATGTAAATTTGATTGTTGTAAAATGAAATGAAGATATTTCCAACTTTCCTTTCCTTTAAGAATTCAGGCTATGCTATCCATATTCCAAACTTGTAGACCAAACCCCTAATAATACCCAGGGAATCTCCTGAATGATATCCCCATGTTTGTTGGAAAGTGGTCCATATGAACATATGATATTATTGACGCAAGTGAGAAAGTGTATTTCCAAATCTATGGTTTGAGTCGTTCTATAGAATGAGCTTTGCACTTACTTCATTTCAACTCTCCAAGAGGCAAGTCACCTGTGACAGCAGAATTACTGTGTTTTGTATAAGGCTGCTTCTACCACTGGCCCTTATTTCTGTTTTTCTGTGAACCAGCTCCCCTTAAAGCAATTTATCAGCTTGTCCACTGAAACTGTTACACCCCCTCCTATCGTTTCATGCATATGTTTCCTGTGCAGCAGCTTCTAATGACCATTTAGTAACATCAAAGTAGAGGCAGACAAGAACTCTGAGCAAAACCTTATTCTTTTTTTTTTAAGATTTTATTTTATTTATACAACAGCTGGGGTGCAGGCCAGATGTGCAGGAGGGTGAGAGGATTCACCAAAGACAGTGTGGGGAACAGAACAGGCAGACTGATGAAATACACAGCTGAGGGGAGCAGCGGGCTAGACAGGAGTGGTCTGCTGGCCATGTGGTTTGCTCCAAGGCTGGCGGGGATCGAACAGGCACTGCAGAGGCTGCAGGCAGCTTCACAGTGCTGCACTCAACTGCCTGTGCCACCAGGGAGGCCCCAAAAACCTTAGTCTAAGTAATAAAATAGCTGACATATAATTAGAGAAGAATTGAGCATTTCAGCTCAAGCAGTCAGAAAGATCTCTTACTCAGCTGAACTTATCATCCATCTCCTGGCACACGCAGTCCTCCATTGTAGATACTTAGGTCTAGATTTGCCTCCAAAGTTAAAAAAAAAAAAAAAGCAGCACAGGTACGGCAGAATCTGGGGTTTTTACATCTTGCTCTTCTTTGCAGCACTTGGGAGCAAAGCTACCCAAGCTGTATTGTCTTTTGCACAGATACACTTTTATATTTTAAGCCACTGACATATTAGAATTATGTGCAAGAATACTCTACCAACACTCAGTAGAACAGCTTCCCTTTTTAAAATATCCTTAGTTATAAAATATGCAAAAGAAGAAAGTGTTCAATCAGTAACATACTTCATTTCATTGTTATGATTATGGATTTTGCCTTTTTGAGTAAGAACTCAAAAGTACCGAGCGCAATAAGTACTTTATAGTTGATTCATTCAAGCAAATATGTGATAAGATATTTATTTTCTTACACTTCTTGTCATAAGAATGAATTGTCATCTCCATGTCAAGTACACTTTGGAAAGAAATACGTGATGTGCTTAGGAGACTGTATTTTTTTTTTCTTTCAGTCTATTGAGCTTAGAAACTCAGAAATTTGGCTTTTTGAGAAAGTACTTAAATTTAACATCAGAATAAAAGATGAATTCAAAAGACAGGAAGAAAAGATGGGTAATGTTTAAACTGGTCATGTTGTTAAATAACAGCATTTCAGTTTTCTATGAATCATGCAAAGATGATACTGACACTGTCTCTTTTTATACCCTTTGAAAATATGGTCTGAGTCTGAAAAAATAAACAGTTATCTAATCATTTTGACTTTTGAGGACCATTTTATATGGACTGGATGGAAAAGTAATCTAACTTTCTACTACTTAATTAAATACACTTCTGTTTAGCAATGTTAACATGCACCTACCTCTCTTCAAGAAAGGAAATCCAACAAGGAACCACCTGCAGATTGTGGATACCACAAAGTTATATCAACCTACATTGCTTGACAAAAAAGAATTCAGGTTAAGGGGAAATCATGGGCACAATGAAGGTGCCCAAATCATACCCCTGTGAGATTCTTAGAGCTGGTCTCCTCAAGATTCCTACTAGGACAGGCAGAGGATTTTGAGCTAAGAGCAAAGATGTTGAGGAACTTCTGTCCTTGCCTACCTCCTCTGTGCTTCCTTAATTGAAGAAGAGATCATCAAGTGTTAAGCTTCTGCCCAGTCCTTACCCTAATCTATGAAGATATCATTGCCCCTCTACCCACAGATTTGGGGTCTCATCCAAATGTAGGTTTATCAGTACATATGTCCTTTCTATTGAAGAATCTTCTCTCTACTCTCAGAGTAAGGAAAAGGTAATCCTTGTCTGTCATATACTATCTCCCCCTCTCTTTCCTTCATGCTACAGTTTCCTAAAAACAGACTAAAAACCCCAAGCCTGCTTCATTAATCTCAGGATTTACTACCATGTAAATTCTCCATATATTTGTTATTAAATTATGGCCTTTTCTCCTGCTAATCTTATCTGATGTTAACTTGTTTGTTGTCATCCAGCCTTAACAAAATCCACATGGAGTGGAAACATTTTGCTCTACACCCTCCAAGCAACAAATATTTATCACTTACATGGTAATTTCATGTTGAATTGCTGTTGTCTATTCATTCTCTAAAAAGAGAATGTCAAAATCCTCAGGACAGTAGTCAACAGGTGTAAACACTCACTACGATTGAGTAAATATACATAGGACAATCCTAATTAAGGTTGATTAATGGATAGATAAAACAAACCAAAGAAAGAGAAAATATGGTCACAATGAAATATCCTAACTATTAAAAATGGACTGCTAAAAGATGAATAATTAAGTGCCAAAATCTGAAAGAAAATATTTCTCTAAAAAAATGGACTTTTAAGTTTAACTATTCCTGACACTAGATTATATTATGAACATTATTCCGTTTATAGTCAGTCTCTAACTCAAGAGAGTTAAAAGGTTTTTTTTTTTTCATTTTTTGTTATAATAAAGTACTATATTTTTCTCAATACCAAGGTTCTTTCCCTAAATGCTGGAGCTTCATATCTTTGTATGGAATTTTTCTTTTGTTGGTGAAAACAAGCTTTACATTTTTGTCTTTCCTATTTATGGAAACCTATATTTAACTCTACCAAGAAAAGTTTCTAAGACTTCTGTAAACTCCAGTGAATTTTTACTGGGGCTGGTTGGTATTGTTTAGATGAAAGCCTTCAACTAATTCTAATAACTTTTTGGTAGCAATTTTAGATCTGTTTGTCTGAATTTGGCATTAGTGACAGGGATGTATTCAATGAGACATGTGGGGTATATATCATGTACACAATTCGGAAACCAGATGTTTTATAAATGCTTCATGTGGTTTGCAGTGGGAAGGCTACTTTGCTGCTTGCATGTATTCTGTTGTCTATATTGGATATTTTAAATCAATTTTCGAGCATGACTTATCATTGGCAAGAAACCATGCAAAAGTTCCTACAGTCAGATAGCTGACTAAAATTGCAACCAAGAGATCATATAGAGGTCTCTTGCTCTGTGCTCTTAAGCCATATTCTGTGTATACCCACTAATCACATATCCCGTAGTACTGGACATTTTTATTAACATTAATGTTTTTTCTATTTATGAATCCCTTGGAAGCAGGGGTTAATATACACAGCTGCTCAAGATGTATGTGAGAAAAACATAGACTATATATATAGAGAGAATAGAATATATCAATATAGAATATAAACATAAAAACACATATATAGAATATATATAGAAATATAAGTAAATATATATGTGCACATATATTTCTGTTTTAGTGCTAAATGAACTCTTTATTATTTACTTGGTCCATACATGTTATAATTGCCAGATCATAAGAAATAAAGATGGAAAGAGAAAGAAGGTTATGTTTAGGATTGTATTCCCAGGATAAGTCAACATCGCTCCTAAGTTCTGTTAGTTTGCTGATGTAGAAAATTGTTTGAGTAAGCTTACTTTTCTGTGAGCCAGCTTTGAGGGGTTGATTCATGTTGATGAAACTCACAAATATCAGTAAAAGAATGTCAAGATGCATATTATTAATTTATTATTGATGCCCCTAAGATGATATCATCCTATTCATCCAATGACTTTTATAATATGCAAAAAGTAATATATGTTCCTTATCTGTAAAGCCTGTTAGCCCTCCTCATGTAAGCTGGGTGTGATAACAGGGATTTGCATGTGACATCTAAAGTAATACCAATTTACTAATTGGCATCTATTTGCTTTCTTTATTTCTACCCTTTCAGGTCTTTGAGACAAGGACCTAGGCTCCGCCTCTGTTGTATATATCATGTTGAATACTCCATAGATGACTTCAGTATTGAAACATGCTTATTTTACTGTATCCAAGCAGACGAAGTACCTGTCTCTCTGTGTTGTGTCTAGAAGTTATTATTATTGTACTTACGACTCCTACAAGATCCCTGAAATGATAAGTTAGGTCTTTCTTGACCTGGGGTTATCTCTGTTCATGAGAAATTCATGTATAAGAAATCATAAGACTTTCCAATTAATATTGGATGTAAATCTATTGGTTCAAGAAACAATCATTAGTTCAGCTTTCTTATTTATAGTCTTTACAGTACTTATTATTATTATGGTTATGAATACCAGGTTTTATATGACAGCTCAATAATTCTAACAAATTAAAACATGATGCAAAAACCTGGTATAGAAAATTAGATCTCAAAATATCTCTAACAAACTCAGTGACTACTTATGTAAATATACCACTTGCAACACTCTGCTCCTGCAAACATACTTCAAAAACATCATTAGTATGTCTGTACCTAAGTATTTCCACAATTGCAGATAAAGTAGCACCATAGGAGTGATAAGCCTCAGGTAGTTGTCAGTCATGTTGAGCCCAGGATACCAGGAATATACAGATATTATTATAACATGTCCAGCAAGAAATTCTATATGATGTTTGAAAAATGTGACTTTAACTGTATAAGCCTGTAGTGAACAGAGATGAAAGGCAGTGGAAGCTGTTATCTATGACAACTGGCATCATAACACATTAAGTGTTACGAGAACTGTGCCAATGAAGAAATTCATTCCTGACCCGTGGCTTCAGATTTGTAAACCAAAGTCATCACTGACAATTTAATCTGTGAATAAATGATTCAACATAGATGCTGCTGAAACATGTAATGAACCTAAAAATAAATGAATCACAGATCTAATTTTGTCATCAAAATAAAAATGAAAAAAAAAAATGAGTAAAAGAAAATTCATGAATGAATGGTATTTCCAGTTTGGAAGTCTTAAAAGAACTCCATGATGATTAATGATAGATCTGTCATATGTTTGATATACTTGTTGCATATTGTGCTCCCAAAATCCAAACTGATTGAATAAATTGAAAGGAATAGAAAACATTGTGTACATAAACTCTACGATATTAGTGCATTAATATTATGAAGTCATAGTTCAAATAGGATTTTTTTCAAACAGAAACTATTTTTTTTATTATTTGTCTAATAACCAATGGACAAGAGTTCTCAGGAAGGATGGTTAGCACTTCTGAATGAGAATGCAATCTGCTTGGCTATCCATGCAATAGCAAAAAGAGGGTACAGATCATTGAATCTTAGTCCTGGATGGGAACTCAGAAATAATTTAGTCTGCATAGATGAGAGAGCTCTTAGGTCCAGAGCTATTGAATGATTCACATAAATTCACATAATTGCCTAGTGACAGAGCTGGGATTAGAACCCTTGTCAGCTGACACAGAGAGCAGGACCTTTTCTACACTAGCCTCCCACGACAGCTAGAAAATGATTACTAACATATCGGCATGACCTTGTTAGCTTAAAATTCAGTCTCAAAATGTAACATGATTACTGAAACAGTAATCCAGAGCTTGCCTGGAAATCTATTTTTGCATGGCTAGCCTCAAGGAATTTGGGAATCTTTTGGGCTAATCTTTGAAAGGGAAAAAGAGAAAAGAGGCATTTGTGACTAGACTGAGACACTGAAGTGCTGGAAAAGAAATTCTTGGAAGATTCTGATGACTTTTGTGCCCTGACTCCCTGCTGTATCAGCAGTGGGAAATATGGGAGTGAAAGCTGAACACAGAGCTCAGTCAGGTTGCCTCTGCTGCGTGAAACTGTGAAGGATGTTTATGGAGCCACCGATGCAATATGCTCCCCAATCTTGAAAATCTATTTTCATATGGAACTCAGAAGAGATTTGACCTTTAAAAGATCAGCTTCTTTAAATGGTTTATAACATGAGTGTCACCCTAGAAGCTAAATGTATCTACCCAGTCTCTCTGCCTCCTCCAGATGTTGCTAAGAGAACAGCTGGACGGACTAGCTGTCTGATGAATTAGTAGATTTACAGAGTTTAAGGGAGGCAACCAGGTGCTAATGAGAACAGCATCTAAGTTTGTCACATTGAATCAATGCCAACATACCAACAGGAATTTCAGATTTACCTCAGGAGATATTTTTCTTTGAATTTGTCAGTCACTCCAAATTGTGTTGCAGTTCTCATTTTCTATTCTGTCTGGTGACTGCTGAAAGCGAGGGCAGACTGTGAATCACAGCACATGATTTTTTATAATTCAGTTCAGTGTGTGCTAATGGACTTATATGTACTATCTCATTAAATTATCTCAATGAGCATGAGAAATATTTAGAAATATCCGTGTTTTGAAAAGGAGGTAAATAAAGTAAAGGAACCAAACAATATTTTTCTCGTGTATTTGCAAGATTAAGATTCAAAATAGGTCAGTTCAATGCTAAAGTTCATGATCTTTCTAACATACCTTATGTCCTATTTTATAATTGCTCTTTTATTCTATGTCTATCTGAGAAAACTAAATTACAATTCATAAAACTCCATGGGGATACTATTTCTATTCTTATTTAGTTACAATAACACAGACACAATATTCAAGATGGGGAAATTTAAACCAAGATATAACTGCTGATCTGTTGTCTTTGTAGCTCTCCTTATAGTTTCAAAAGCAGAAGAATAGTGAAAGTATTTGAAATAAGCATATGACATGTCTTATTTGCTGAAGGAACTGTAAATCATGAAATATCAAGTATTAGGACAATTGGATAAGACATAATCAGGGGCATCTTGTCTTGTTCCTTTATATATATGTGATTTGCTTTGGTTACAAGAGGTACAGAGTTGAGAAAACACTGAGGGAGTTAGTCTGATATTTTAGTTTAAAAGATGTTAGTGAGTAGCTCACTCTAAAGAGAGTTGTTAGATTAATACTTTCCTATGACATAGCAAATGCAATCTAACTAATGAAATATTCCTATATTAGTTTTCTGGTGATTTCTTTTTCTTTTTCTTTTCCTTTTATGTTATACAATAATGCAAAAGAGCTATGCTCTGAATGGGAAGGAAGGATCTCAGTACCTGTGATGGTGTTACTTTCAAGATCATAGAGATTAAAGTTGAGTAGTGTCCTGATTATGTCCAGAAAGCACTTGCTATACAATTTGCTGCCTATTTTCTCCCTAAATAGAACCCATAATTAAAACTGTATTGGACTCACTAATTGGGTCTGAATTTGTACATTATAAGCAAGCCTTTGTTGTTAAAGTATATATCTATCTATCTATATATATATATATATATATATGTGTGTGTGTGTGTGTGTGTGCATATGTGTATACACAATACACATATAATGTATATAATATTTCTAATGTACACATAGATACATACATATATAATAAACATGTATTATAAATAACAATTATAAAATAAGATATATTGATTTGTGGAAAAAGTCATAACATATTTTTCTGTTTCAATCAAAAATGTATCCTGACTTTTCTGACAACCCAATATATCATTTAATATTATATAGTTTATATGTTATGTATTAACATCTATTTTGTTATATTTCTATATCCTATTTGTTGATAGAATTTAGAAAGCCGTTCTACTTCTTTCACATCAAATCAAACTTCCAAATTTCTTATATAATCAGAAAATATTAGCTATAGCAGAATAACTTATTTCATTTAAAAAATTAAAGATAATATTGTAAACAACAGCATATTAACCATTGTAGTTGGAAAACATTAACATTTGGCTTGTCCTTATTAATGTCCCATTCAAATAATAGGTTGATGTATTTTCTGTAGACATTGGACATAAAGCAACACTTTATTATTTTGAAAACTAAAGGGCTATGAGACATACTGTCACAAGATAGAGTCTTTGAACAGAAGAGTTAGGTTCATTTCATCACATTTAAATTTTATCCTAATTTGTGTTTTAAAATAGACAAAGATCTGTTGAAGAAAACGTTGTTGTAGGAAAATGAAAAAATTCCATTGGGGAGAAACCTAAATTAGTTTTTTTCCGGAAAATAATTGGGAATTTGATACAATGTAAAACTACTACTTCACTTATTGGTTACAATGCTTCATACTACATAAAGCTACTGGGCCTCATACAATGAAATTTAAAATAATGTTGTGATGCTTTGACAATTTAAGGAAAAGTTCATCCTTCTAACCTGGCTGATTTGACAACCATATTAAAACTGATTTATATAAAGGATAATCTGGAGAGACAAAATTGGAACATGTTGAGTAAGACATGCTATAGAGCAGCTAACTCTTGCTATAGAGTTTGCTTATGAACTTCAGAAACACCCTGCATCTCTTGCATTCCCTTTTAGAGTCCAGGACTCAGGGCTGGAGATTTTTTCCATCTTCCCAAGGCCCTCTCATCTTTTTTTTTTTTTTTTTTCACTGCATATGACTTTATTTTTTTTTATTTTAATAATAAATTTTATTTTTATATTCCCCATACAATTGCAGCCCCCCCATTCTTACCCCAATCTCTCCCCTCCCACCCCCGCCCCCTTAAAAGTGTCTCTGGTTCGTAGTTTTTTGTTGATTTTGATTTTCACTTTCTTATAGTTATTCGTTTTCCTGGTCCCTTATTTAAGTTTTCTAGATTCCTGCTATGAGTGAGACCATCCGGTATTTTTCTTTTTCTTTTTGGCTTATTTTGCTGAGCATGATCCCTTCCAGTGCCATCCATGTTGCTGCAAATTGCATGTGTTTATCTTTTTTGAATGCTGAATAATATTCCATGGTATATATGTACCACATCTTCTTGATCCAGTCATCTATTTTTGGGCATTTGGGTTGTTTCCAAAGCTTAGCTATTGTAAACAGTGCTGCTATAAACATAGGGGTGCAGGTGTTCTTTGGAATTGATGTTTCTGTGTCCTTTGGGTAAATACCTAGGAGTGGAATTGCTGGATCCTATGGAAGCTCTATGTTTAGTAGGTCCAGAAATCTCCACACAGCTCTCCACAGTGGTTGGACCAGTTTGCACTCCCACCAACAGTGCAGAAGATTTTCTTTTTCTCCACACCCTCGCCAACATTTGTTGTTGCTAGTTTTTTTAATATGTGCCATTCTCACTGGTGTAAGATGGTATCTCATGGTAGTTTTGATTTGCATTTCCCTGATGACAAGTGATGTTGAACAGTTTTTTCATATGCCTGTTGGCCATTTTCATTTCCTCTTCAGAGAAGTTTCTTTTTAGCTCTTCTGCCCATTTTTTGACTGGGTTATTTTCTTTGTTGTTGTTGAGTCTCGTCAACTCTTTGCAGATTTTTGTGATCAGTCCTTTATCATTAGTGTTGGGTGCAAAAATGTTCTCCCAGTTGGTGGGGTTTCTCTTTGTTTTTGTTATTGTCTCTTTTGCTGTGCAGAAGCTCTTTAATTTGATGTAGTCCAAGCTGTTTATCTTTGCCTTCACTATCACTGCTTTGGGTGATGTGTCTGTAAAGATGTTTTTGATGTGCAAATCACGTAGTGTTTCGCCTATATTTCCTTCTATATATTTTATGGTTTCAGGTCTTATGTCTAGTTCTTTAATCCATTTTGAGTTGATTTTTGTGTATGGTGTGAGGTAGTGGTCAAGCTTCATTCTTTTGCATGTAGTGACCCAGTTTTCCCAACACCATTTATTGAACAAACTTTCTTTGCTCCAATGCATAGTCTTTGCTCCTTGTCAAAGATTAGTTGACCATAAATCTGTGGGTTTATTTCTGGATTTTCTATTCGATTCCATTGGTTTGTATGTCTGTTCTTGTTCCAATACCATGCAGTTTTGATGATTATGGCTTTGTAGTAGAGTTTGAAGTCTGGGAGTGTGATGCCTCCATTCCCTTCTTTTTTTTTTCAGGAGAGCTTTGGCTATTCGGGGTTTTTTGTGATTCCATATGAATTTCATCAATAATTGTTCTATTTCTTTGAAGAATGACATTGAAATTTTGATTGGAATAGCATTGAATCTGTATATTGCTTTTGGGAGGATGGCCATTTTAATAATGTTTATTCTTCCAATCCATGAGCAGGGGATGTCTTTCCATTTCTTTGTGTCTTCTTCTATTTCTTTTAACAGTGTTTTATAGTTTTGTTTGTATAGGTCCTTTACCTCTTTTGTTAGATTTATTCCCAAATATTTGATTTTTTTTTGTTTCAATAACGAAAGGGATGGTTTTTTTGATTTCTTCTTCTTCAGATTTATTGTTTGTGTATAGGAAGGCTACTGACTTTTGCGTGTTGATTTTGTATCCTGCCACTTTACTGAACTGATTGATGAGTTGAATTAGTTTTTCTGTGGACTTTTTGGGGTTCTCTATGTATATTATCATATCATCTGCAAATAGTGATAGTTTGACTTCTTCTTTTCCTATTTGGATTCCTTGGATGTCTTTCTCTTGTCTTATTGCTCTGGCTAGGACTTCCAGTATTATATTGAAAAGCAGTGGTGAGAGTGGACATCCTTGTCTTGTTCCAGATCTTAATGGAATTGCTTTCAGCTTTTCACCATTGAGAATGATACTGGCTGTTGGCTTGTCATAGATGACCTTTATGATGTTGAGGTATGTTCCTTGTATCCCAAGAATTTCAAGGGCTTTTATCATGAATGGGTGTTGCACTTTGTCGAAAGCTTTCTCAGCATCTATTGATATTATCATATGGTTTTTATATTTCTTTTTGTTGATGTGTTGGATAACGTTGATTGATTTTCGGATGTTAAACCATCCTTGTGTCCCTGGAATGAATCCTACTTGGTAGTGGTGTATTATCTTATGGATACATTGTTGGATTCTGATGGCTAAAATTTTATTGAGGATTTTTGCATCAGTGTTCATTAGGGAGATTGGCCTGTAGTTTTCCTTTTTTGTGTTGTCCTTGTTCGGTTTTGGTATTAGTGTAATGTTGGCTTCATAGAACGTGTTTGGTATTGTCCCTTCCTTCTCAATTTTTTGGAAGAGTTTGTGAAGGATAGGCACTAATTCATCTCTGAATGTTTGGTAGAATTCATTTGTAAATCCATCAGGTCCTGGGCTTTTGTTTTTGGGGAGGTTTTTGATTACCATTTCAATTTCGCTGCTTGTAATTGGTCTGTTTAGGTGTTCTATTTCTTCTTTATCTAGCTTTGGGTGATTGTAGAGTTGTAGGAATTTGTCCATCTCCTCTAGATTGTTAAACTTGTTTCCATATAACTGTTCATAGTAGTTACTGATTATTCTTTTGATTTCTGCTGTGTCCGTTGTGATTTCTCCTCTTTCATTGATGATCCTTTTTATTTGTGCTTTCTCCCTTTTTTCCTTTGTGAGCCTGGCTAGGGGTTTGTCTATTTTATTGATTTTTTCAAAGAACCAGCTCTTGGTTTCATTGATCTTTTGGATTGTTTTTTTAGTTTCAATTTCATTTATTTCTGCTTTGGTTTTTATTATTTCTTTTCTTCTACTGGTTTTGGGGTTTTTTTGTTGTTCTTTTTCTAGATCTTTGAGCTTTGAGATTAGGTTGTTTCTTTGAGTTCTTTCTTGTTTCTTGATGTGAGCTTCTATTGCTATATATTTTCTTCTTTTTACTGCTTTTGCTGCATCCCATACATTTAGGATATTGGTGTCCTCCTTGTCGTTCAATTCAAAGAATTTTTTAATTTCTTCTTTGATCTCCTCATTAGTCCAGTGGTCTTCCAGTAGTGTGGTTTTTAATCTCCATGAGGTAGGAAAGTTCCTTGCCTTCTTTTTATGGTTTATTTCTAGTTTGATGCCTTCATGGTCAGAAAAGATGGTTGGTATGATTTCAATCTTGGTGTATCTGTTGATGTTTGTCTTGTGCCCCAGTATGTGATCGATCCTGGAGAATGATCCGTGTGTGCTTGAGAAAAATGTGTACTCCGTTTTTTTGGGGTTTAGTGTTCTATAGATGTCTGTTAAGCCCAATTGCTCTAGGTCCTTATTTAGAGCTTTGGTTTCTTTACTTATTTTTTGTCTTGTTGATCTATCCATTGTTGATAGTGGTGTGTTGAAGTCTCCCACTACGTATTTGTTTTCTCTGATGTCTGTTTTCAGAGAGGACAACAGTTGTCTGATATATTTTGGTGCTCCTTCGTTTGGTGAGTATATGTTAATGAGTGTTATTTCTTCTTGAAGTATTGTCCCCTTGATCATAATGTAGTGACCATTGGGGTCTCTTTTTATCTTTTTGAGTTTGAAATCTGTTTTATCTGATATAAGTATAGCTGTTCCTGCTTTCTTTTTTGGTCCATTTGCTTGTAGGATTGTTTTCCATCTTTTAACTTTGAGCCTATTTTTATCTTTTGTAGCTAAATGTGTTTCCTGGAGACAGCAAAAGGTTGGGTTTTGTTTCTTAATCCAGGCTGCAACTCTGTGTCTTTTTATTGAAGAGTTTAGTCCATTTACATTTAGAGTTAATATTGATATGTTAGCATCTGTATTTGCCATTGTGTTTGTCTTTCCTTTGATTTTATTTATTTATTCTTTTAATAACTTTTTTTTTTTTTGGCCTTCTTTCATTGTTATTCGTCCCTCTGAGGTTCTGGCTTTAGGACTCCTTGTAGTATTTTTTGGAGTGAGGGTTTAGTTGTAATGAAATTCCGGAGTTTCTGTTTGTCTGGGAAGGTCCATATTCTTTCTTCAAAAAGGAAGGAGAGCTTTGCGAGATAGAGAATTCTTGGTTGGCATCTGTTTTCTTGGAGTCTGTTGACTATGTCCCTCCACTCTCTCCTTGCCCGTAGTGTTTCTTCGGAGAAGTCTGATGTCAGCCTGATTGGCTTTCCTTTGAATGTTATCTGTTTCTTCCCTCTTGCCAGCTTCATTATTTTTTCCTTGTCCTGGATTCTTGGGAGCTTTACTATTATGTGTCTTGCTGTATTTTTCCTTTCGTCGTGGAAGTTTGGTGTTCTTCTTGCTTCTTGTATATCAATTTTCAGCTCCTTCTTCACATTTGGGAAGTTCTCTTCAATTATCTCTTTGAATATTTTCTCTGTTCGTACATCTCTCTCCTCTCCTTCTGGTATTCCTATAACTCTTATATTTCCTTTCCTCATGGAGTCAGATAATTCCCGATGTCTTTCTTTGTTCTTTTTCCTTCGTACTTCTCTTTCCTTTTCTGTTTTGGTTCTTTTTATTTCTGTGTCTTCAAGAGTACTTATTCGTTCTTCCATTTCATCTATTCTGCTTTCATTGCTTTTCCCAGAATTCTTTAGTTCTTCCACTAATTCTTTGATCTCCTGCATTTCTTTTACTTCCCTCTTTCGGGACTCAATTTCATTCTTCTGACCATTGTTTTCCCTCTCTAGGGACTCAATTGCATTCTTCTGATCGTTGATTATTTTTCCCTTATCATTGTTTTCCTTTATGACTTCTGTCAGTTTTTTAATCACGGCAATTTTAAATTCTCTTTCTGGAAGGCTCAGAAGTTCTTCCAAGTTACTGTCGTTGCCATCTGGGGGCTGCTTTTCTTTTTGTGGTGTGCTTTTTCCCTAGGGAGTTGCTAGGTTGCGTGTGGTTCTTCTCCTCCCTACTGTCTGTTTTCTAATTTGCCGTATGCGTTGGGACACTGTGTAGTTGGGACTGGCCGGCATCTTGGGTGAGCTTCTCTGCTCTCCTCTGGTTCCTCCAGGAGTCATCTGTCAGTTTCAAGCAGTTTTTACTGGAGAAAGGTCCCTGTTCTAAAATGCCGATGTGGGGACACACTCCCCTGTGCGCCTGGTCTGCCCCAGCGGTGGGTTCCTGCTCCCCCTCTGGGCTTGGACTGCAGGCCAGATGGGGTCTGGCGTGGGCGAACTTCCCCCGCTCACCTCTGGCTCCTGAGGAAGCCTTCTGCAGGTAGTCTTTACTGAAGAAATGTCCCTGTTCTAAGATGGTGATGTGGGACACACTCCCTGCACGTCCGGTCTCAGGCACACTCTTCTGCGTGCCTGGTCTGCCCCGGCTGTGGGTGCTCGCTCCCCCTGTGGGCTCAGACTACTGGTCGGAAGGGGCCCGGCGTGGGCTAACTCCCCAGCTGGCCACTGGCTCCTCTAGGCGCCTCTGCTGGCTTCAAGTCGCTAGGTGGCACCAGAGATCTCTCCTGGAGTCCTTGGGGAGCTGATTTTCCACCCCGTGGGACAGGGAATAGAGCGGGAATGGTAGGGTAAACCTCAACGGCTTTGGGGTGCTGTGTCTGCCTTGTGCCCCACCGTCGTGGGGAACCCACGCCCCTAATTTCGTGTCCCGGGTGTCAGTTCCAAAGCCCTCAGTTCCAGGACGCGGGCTGTAGCCCAGATCAGTGGCGTGGGAATGGCGCCTTTTGAATCCCGCTCCCGTGCCTGGGCGCCTGGTTCCTGCTCACTCAGGGAGGGCCTCCGCGCGTCTCCCCGCAAGTCTAGGTCGCAGGCGAAGGGACCTGGGCAGCTGCGATCTGGATCCGCGTTTGCTTTTCAACTGCACTGCTTTTCCGCGCGCGATCCCGATTCCGATCCGCACTTGGTTTTCCAGCGCGCCGCTTTTCCGCGCAATCCTGACCGCGATCCGCGCCTGTTTTTCCAGCGCGCCGCTTTTCCGCGCAGGCTTACCGGGTGGCCTGGGGCTGTGTGCTGGGGCTGGTCTCCTCCCCGGGGGTGGGGCCTCTCTTCAATGGCGCCCGGGAGCTCACCTCCACGGCGGATCCTGCAGGGTTCTCCACAGCTCCAGTTCACGGGGTGTGGTGGCTGCAATAGTTCCTTTCCACTCACAGTCCCGCTTGCTGCGTCGTTTGTTCTTGTTGGTCGTTTTAGGTTGTTGTTTTCCTCCTCTCTGCCGGTCGGAGAGTGCCGCCTCTGTGGGCGGGGGAGGGGAGCAGGGTTCTGTGCTTTCCTCCCTTCTGGTCCTCTTTTATGGCCCCTCTCATCTTTATTGTCCCTTGAAAGCCATTCTTTCTTGGCTACACAGAATAGGAAAATTGATCTTACTCATTTCTCCTTTTTTTTTTTAAGTTTTTTTAAGTTTTTTTTTTTTTTTTTAAGATTTATTTATACAAGAACCGCGATACAGGCCAGATGTGCAGGAGAGTGAGAGGATTCACCAGAGACAGAGCAGGGAACAAAACAGGCAGACTGACTGAAATACACTGCTGAGGGGAGCTGTGGGTGAGACAGCAGAGGTCTGCTGCACCATGTGGGTATCTCCACAGCTGGCAAGGAGCGAACCCGCACTGCAGAGGCTGTGGACAGCTTCACTGTGCTGCACTCAACAGCCTGCGCCACCAGGGAGGCCCATTACTCATTTCTCCTTGGTCCAAGCGATGGTAATATGATTCAAGCCAGGCCAAGGATAAGGCATTTTCTTTGTAGAGAATAGGTTATTAAAATAAAAGTGTAAGACACCTACTGCCTTGCTTTTTTATGTTCAGAAAAGTGCACACACATAAAGAGGCTATGAAACTGACTTAAGAAGTAGATAGACACTAAATTGAAGAACTTATACTCATTTAACCCTCAATGCAGTTCAACCTCTCATTTTATAATTTGGTTACATGGCCTAGTAACTTCTTGTTACCTTCAGCTGAGTGATTTTGGGTTTTTTTAAGTTTCCTCAGCATCTACCTACTTCTTCCAGTGAGAGCATTTAAGATCCAAGAACATTGCCCTCACCTCCTTGTCTATAAATGTGGGTGTGGCACTATGATTTCTAATCCATCTAACTCTCAGGATGAATCCCTCTCTTGTTGGTTTGTAAATCTCCTCATAATATGCATTTTGGCCACAGCATGACTAACACAGACTAGGGTGGAAGAGAAAACTTTCCTCTTAGTGTTATTCATTTTTTGTATTCACCTTCCATTCTGACAACTCTGCTTCTAGACTTTTTCTCTCATCTTCAAAGAAGTGGTTACTAAACATTTACTGGAAATGTGGAATTCAACACTAACTTCTTTTTTCTCCACTTCAGGTCTAAGGTTGATGGTGACACAAATGGATGATAAAGACTTCTGAAAGACCATGGAACAAAGCTAAACACAACGTTTTATGGCAGTTATTCTCAAACATTTCTATAGAAATTCATAATATCAAAATATTCTCACCTGCTGTTCCCCTCAGCAGTGTATTTTAGTAGATCTGCCTGTTCTGCTCCCCACTCTGGCAAATTTTCTCAACCCCCACAACCCCCTTACCTCTGGCATACACCCCAGCTCTTGTGTGCATAAATAAATAAACCTTTAAAAGAAAAAGAAAGTGAAATAAACAGATAAAATAAATTTAAAAAATAATTCATAGGTGTTTGAGAGGCTCAGGCTTTTGGTATTGATGGCTCCTGTTAAAATAAAAACATATTTTCTGAAAGTTTAGAGCCAGTAGTACATATTAACATAAAGCTCAAATCACCTCATCAGACTTTTTCATTCAATTGTAAAGATAATGGGAGATTCAATAGAAAAATGTGAAAGAAATGAAAGAGCTCAAGAAAATGTGAAAGCATGAAACAAATGCAAAAGGATACCTAATTATCTAGGAAGTGGTTTCAAAGCACAATTTACCTGACACAGCAGAAATGATAAGAAATGCTTGTGGGGTATAGGGTTAAGTCATACTCAAAGCAGCTGTGCTACAATCCTGCAGAAGAATGGACCAAACATATAGTAACAACACATCAGGGAAGACAGAGGATTGGAGAAGCAGGCAAAAAGAGCCTGAATGAAGATGCAGGTTCTGGGGTGTTATGTTTTAGAAACATATACTGCACTATGGAGAATGAGACCTACTGCTTTCTTTCAGTGACGTGCTAGTCACATTTTCTGTGTGGCATTAACAGATTGTTGCCTAACATTGGACACATTTTAACAGCAGAGGAATATTTCTATCAGCTCTGACATGATTACAAAAAACACACATCTTTTAATTGAACAGTCATTACATCATTTTGTCAGGAATCCAAATAACAAAATGTCTATTATGCTCTTCTGTGTGTAATAGAAGTTATGCAACATGCTTCTTTTCAGAAAAGGGAATAAAAAGTAAAGTGAAAGCCAATCTCAAATGACCATTGTTAGCACTTTTATTGGGAGCATTGAGGAACAAGCATAAAGCACATGTCCTTGAATTAATCTTCCTTGGGTACTGAGAGAAAAGAGCTTATTATTCTTCTAACAGGCGGAAATTGATTTTATTGACACCCTAGCAGTATGTCAATTGTTTGGTATATTTCCTAAGCTGCAGTCATGCAGACTTTTTTTTTTTAAACCAAATCATTCTTTTTTTTTTTTTTAAAGATTTATTTATTTATTTATACAAGAACCGGTGTACAGGCCAGATGCGTGGGAGGGTGAGAGGATTCACCACAGACAGAGGGGGAACAGAACAGGCAGACTGACGAAATACACTGCTGAGGGGAGCAGGGGTCGGGACAGGAGAAGTCTGCCCCGCCATGTGGGACCCTCACTGGCCTGCTGGCCAGGATCAAACTGGCACTGCAGAGGCTGTGGACAGTGCAGCGCTCAACCGTCTACGCCACCAGGGGAGGCCCAGACACAGGCTTTTTTTAATTTCCCCTTAATCATTCTATGACAGAGCCCCATGGATGTATCTTTATACTATTTTACAATTCATTTCTTGCACATATTAGGTAATACATACATGAATTCAGTTTAGTAACGATATCGAATGGTACAAATCCACTAGAATGTGTTTAATTTTTAAATCATTTTGTGTCTCCATGGCTTGTCTCTATGCCTCACATCTAATAAATATGAAACAAATGTTTACTGACTGATGAATGAATAAATAACATAATGATTGGATGGGTGAATAAGTAGTTATATGTACCAACAAAGAAATATTGTTTGGACACTAACTAAGGCTGATAGAATTTAATTGCTGAATTACATCATCTAGTTACACTAAAACTTGATGTGGTAGATAGAATAATGGCCCCGAAGATGTTGAAACCCTAGTTCCCAAAATCTATGACTATGTTCCCTTAATTAGCAAAAGGGCCTTGGCAATGTGACAAAAGAACTCAAAGCCTAGATTAAGTGGGCCTAATATAATCACAACAGTCCTTAAAAACGGGAGGCAGGAAGTCAGAATCAAAAAAGGCAATGTAACTACTGAAGTAAAAAGAGATCCAGAGAGATTTGAGGTGCTACACTACAAACATACAAGATGTAGGACAGAGATAAATCCAAAGGGTGCACGAAGCCTTTAGAAGTTGAAGACAAAGAAACAGGTTGCCCACTGAGCTTCCAGAAGGAATGAATCCTGTTGATACCTTGACTTAGCCCAGTGAGATGCTGACCAAGAGAATTTTAATAGAATAAATTGGTGCTACTTTTAGCTACCAAGTTCGTGATTATTTGTCAAAGTAGCTAAAGGTATTGGTTAGTTGCACTCAGTAGATCTGGATGAAGACTGAACTCTTAAATTTGTCAAGTATCCTCAGTACATCAGCGATAGTAAATAACAATGAAATCCTGATATATTGTATTATACCCAGTTTTTCCTTGAAGAAAGAGCATGTTAATATTTAAAAAAAACCTAAATAATTAACACTACATTCCATAATGTTATATTGATTTTTTTCCTCTTGCTTTTACAAACAGTGCAATGACTAGCATGTGCTTTCACAGAGGGTGATTTGGATAATACCTTCTATGCATTGTTTCAAGCACAAATTCTCCATCCATCATTTCTGCTTGCACTACTTCACATGTCTCAGGCATTCACATTCCATTGCAGGGAGCCAGTCAGCCTGTGTCACATTTCTCACTGCATGTCATAGAGCTCACTTTCCATCCTCTTGAGTAGACTGTTGGTGGATTTCTTTATCTCCTCTTGTGACATGTGTGAAAATACCTGTGGTGAATGTATTTTTTTCTGTTTTATTCAAGTTATTCTATTAAATTATATTTCTCAACATTCTATACATACATATAACATGTTCAGCACTGGTAACATTTTTAGAACCATTCAATAGGTATAACATGTTAGTGTGACTTATTTTATCAAAATATCAACATCATTATAAAACTGTTTAGTGACTTAGTTCGAATTTAGTATACTAATCAGAAAGGGAAAATTATAAGGCCACAAATGAATCCTCAGAAACAACTCTTCCAAAATAATAACATTTTAAAGCAGATATTGTGAAGTCATGCTCCATTGCAGATCAACAATTAGGTTTTAGAAACTCTGTTTCAAAATCTGCTTCTTTAATACACTTGGCAAGCACTGTCATGATTACTGTTTAGTGATTTAAATTTGGTATTATTCCTACACGTACTGTCCTACCAGATTATTTATCTCTTTTTCTTTAAAAAAGATGTTTCTATGGGACAAATATCAGTATGCATGATGCATTTCCTTCTTTTGGAATAATAATTCCAACAGACAAGATCTGAGACTGTGTTTAACATTTCCATTTTGTAGACAGGAAAATAACAGACTCCAAGACTCACAAAGTTGTGGGGTTTGTAACTGCCACCTTTCTGGCTCCCACCAAAGGCTTCAAGACTTTATCTTACTGAATATATTGAAAATATTGAAAACAGCTAACAGGATTCCAAGGATCCCTACTACTAGACTTGGATCCTAAACCTCCTTGCTGGTATGATGTGGTATTGTGTGAGACATTCAACTACCAGTCTTTGTTAGGAATCACCTGTACCTGCTTTACAACCTGCTAGGGGAGATTAATAATGAGGAAAGAAAATTTGCCCTGTGTTTGCTAGAGAGACTCATGAGCACTTGCAGACTTTTACTCTTGCCTGCTTTGGTGACTGCAGAGATTTTTCTCACTAGATGTACAGGCAGTAGTGGAAAGTGGAAGCATATCCCTGAGTTAATGAGCTGCAAAATGCATAAGTTTGGGGCAATCTCAATGGAAACTTTTGAATATGGTGACCTACTAGTGCTGAATGTGGACAAGGTGACAGTTCCTCCTAGAAGGCAGATTGTCACAAATGGGAGATGGTAAGATTTTGTGAGAGTCACTAAAATGATCTCTGCCTCAGTTTCTGTTACTGTAAAGGCATAATAATCTAATTTGCAGTTATATTATCAAGATTAATGAGTAATCTAAATGACATTAAATTCCTTGGAGCAAGGCATTATATAAATAGGTGGCACTCTATTAAATTGATGAAAGCTCTAGAAAAAGAGGCCAAACTTGATATATAAAATGTGGTCTGAAATGTAAGTAATTGACCAGAATCAGAACTTTGGACCAATTACTGGCCATCCAATCTGTGTCATTTAAGAAAAATTGTACAGAACATCCTTTATTCATTTCCAACATTTGCTTATTACATGAAGTAGATAATTTAGCACTAAATAAGGACATAGTTACATTCCCTCCATGTATCATTGCAGGCTGCTAAAAAAAGGATTACATTAAATTGGTAGTCAGACTCTTTCCCCAAATGATGATAATTGGATCTCAGATTCAAAGAATACCATTCTATTGGAAAGAAATGGCCAGAGGAAATATAAAGATTCTGTCTTTATCGTATAGTTTTTCATTGCTTAAGTCGTGCATCAATTCCACTCCACAAAAAGAGGAAACACTGTCCCAAAACATGTATCTAACATGGACCTTAAAAATATCATATATAAATTGTTCATAATTCTATTTTTCATGCTGTTAAGTCTCTTTGCAGGTGATAATAATCCTCATGAATTTTTACTGATTGCTCACAGTATTTACAGTACTCAGCTAGGATATTTTACTGGACCTGCGGTAGAAAAACTACCAGGACAAAGGTAATCTTAGTCTTCTATCACAGTTATTAGCCTTACTGTTAGTCTTACTATTAGTCTGATTGTTAGCCTTATATAAGAACATCCCCACAGCTAGTCATTTGTATGTTTATTAAGTAATATTGGGACTTTTAGAATATGCATACTTTGACTGAATAAATTATTTTTTAACATAGAATAAAGATGATGCACTTAAAAAATGTTTTGAATGCTTGTCACTGATGATTTTGGTGGGGAGGTTACTAATGTATATATTTGTTTATAACCTGGCGAGTCACTTTATCAGGGGGACTCTTCATTGAGTTGAGAGCTAAAAGCTGTGAAAAATATTTTGCTGGAAATATATCTGCAAGGAGCTACATGAATTCTCCAAATAAAGAGAAAGAAACATAAGCATACTTATCTGGAGAATGGCTTGAAGGTGAATTATAGCATAATAAGATATACAAAAGGCACTAAAAACAAATCAGTATGATGCATGATTCCCAAATAGAAGCGAACCTTCTTTGGATAGATATGCTTCTGAAAAACTCTTGTGTAAACAAATCATACTTGAGTTATGTGATTTTCTCAGTGTCTCCTTCATCACTACCGACAATTCTTGGAGAGCCCAGGTAGGTATAAGTAGAGTTCAGTGAGTTTACAAATTCCACTAAGACCCCAATTTTACCTAAATGAGTTGGTATTTCAGCTCAGATCAGTACCTGGTACAGACTATTCAAGGGGGGCAAAACAAATGATATAACATAATATTCAACAGAATGTCCTCATGAATCATTTGGCAAATTAAACCCCTGGGGGTATATTTGTAAGTAAACATTTCACAGTTTTCTATCCAGAAATATCAGGTCCCTATATTAGCCCTATTTGGTATATACCCCTATACACAGATTTACACAGTCATCCCAAACATTATGAATTTTTCTAGATATATGCAAGTAATTAATTGTGCTATGCATTTCATGTACATATTTAATTTTTGCAATTCCTAGTCTGTTTGTGCTGTTACAGCAAAATACCACATATGAGGTGTTTATAAATAGAACAGAAAAAGACGTCTCATAGTTCTGGAACTTGAAAATCCAAGCCTATGGTGCCAATGTGGCTTGGTTTTGGTGAGAAACCTCTCCCAAGTTACAAATTGCCCAATTGTAGTTGTGTTTTCATATAGTGAAAGATATGAAGAAACCGTGTTTGTTTTGCTTTGTTTTTAATTATTCTTTTAATTGTGTTAACATAGGAGTCTCCCTTTCGGTATAGTCATCCTATAGTTCCTGCCACCAAATCATCCACAATCCACTACTGTAGATCTCTGTGCTGCCTTCCTTTGGATGCTTCAGATCTATAGTCAGTTTTCAAGAGTTAGCTTTTAAGATTGTTTTTCTTGCGATCTTACTTTGGTTTCTCTGTATTCCACATATTAGTGACATTATCTGGTATTTATTTTCCTCTTTTTGACTTATTTCACTTAGCATTATCTCTTTCAGCTCCACCCATGTTGCCACACATGGCATGAATTTATCATCTTTTTGATAGTTGTGTAATATTCCATTATGTATATGTACCACATATTCGTTATCCCTCATCTGTTTGGGGACGTTTAAGTTGTTCCATATCTTGGCTATTGTGCATAATGCTGCAATCAACATAGGGCTTCAGATTTCTTTTCAAATTAGTGTTCTTTGTGTAAGTATCTAAGAGTGGAATTACTGAATCATATGACAGATTCAATTTCAGTCTTTTGAGGAACCTCCAAACTTCTTTCCATAGAGGCTGGATCAGTTCAAATTCCCACCAACAGTGTAAAAGAGTTCCTTTTTGGTGTGGAGTATCTTTGTAAGTTCTCTTGAAAGGCCACAAATGCCATTCACAAGGTCTCCACCTTAAACTTACAACACCCAAAGTTCCCATCTTCTATTACTATCACCTTTTGGGATTAGAATTCAACATGTGGGGCCTCCCCTGGTGGCGCAGTGGTTGAGCACTGGGCTGCGAAGCTGCCCGCAGCCTCTGCAGTGCCAGTTCAATCCCCGGCTGCTGGGGAGGGTCCCACATGGTGCGACAGACCTCTCCTGCCTCGCCCGCTACTCCCCTCAGCAGTGTATTTCGTCAGTCTACCTGTTCTGTTCCCAGCTCTGGTTCTGGTGAATTCTCTCACCCTCCCGCGCTTCTTACTGTACCCAGTGCTTGTATAAATAAATAAATAAATCTTAAAAAAAAAAAAAGAATTTGAAATGTGAATTTGAGGGGAGCACATTCAGAAAAATGCAAAAGGCAAGATGTTGAAGTACAATATTTAATTAATATTGTCAAAATCTGTCTTCAAATGTAAGCACTAAATAGCTAAGAGCCTAAAGATGGAATAAAGAAGGCATAGAGCAGTTTGATTTCTTTTTTTTTTTAAGATTTATTTTATATATTTATAGAAGCACTGGGTATAGTCAGAAGAGCAGGAGGGTGAGAGAATTCACCAGAGCCAGAGGGGAGAGCAGAGCAGGCAGAAGGACCGAAGTACACTGCTGAGGGGAGCAGCGGGCGGCAGGAGAGGTCTGCACGTTATGTGGGACCCTCACTGGTGGCCGGGGATTGAACCGGCACTGCAGAGGCTGCAGGCAGCTTTGCAACTCAGCGCTCAACCGCTGTGCCACCAGGGAGACCCGCAGTTTGATTTCTTAAACATATTCCTCTTTCACTTACAGCATATTGCTTATCAACTACTTATAGTAAGGAGTAAATGTAGATTTCTTCATTAAGAATTCTGACTTTGGGAGATGATATATTTCAACACAAAGCTTTCGCAGGCTTGGATTGCTCAACTTTTAAATATATAATTCCGGAGATCACTTCTACCAATTTTCTTACTCAGTTAGAGAGAATTACAACACAATTTCAAATTCAACACAAGTCTCTGACTCTGCTCTACATCACAGGTATATATCCAGTCCAAATATATCAGTGACCAAAGAACACTTCTACTTACTAAGGGAAGCTTCTTTTCATTTTTTTCCTGATAAGACAGAGTGAGTCAAAGGCCAGTTTTATGAGAGAGTAATAGTTTATAGGACATGTTTTCACCCATAGGAAGACATCACACTTTGATGATGATGTGAAAGGTGTATTCCAGTCTCACTGTTAATCCACTGCTTCTTATATTAACATTTTAATGCAGCTTATAAGACTAGAATTTAACAAATTTCACTATTTCTCAAGTAAATCAATTATCAATACAGTAAAATTCCACATATTTCTTCATCTGGTAAGTGCTAAACCCAAACAAATTATCTTTTGATAGAAAATAACATCTATGGGGCCTCCCCGGTGGCGCAGCGGTTGAGCGCTGGGTTGCGAAGCTGCCTGCAGCCGCTGCAGCACCGGTTCGATCCCCGGCTGCTCCCCGGCCACCAGAGGAGGGTCCCACATGGCGCGCAGACCATTCCTGCTGCCCGCTGCTCCCCTCAGCAGTGTACTTTGGTCCTTCTGCCTGCTCTGCTCCCCGCTCTGGCTCTGGTGAATTCTCTCACCCTCCCGCGCTTCTGACTGTACCCAGTGCTTGTATGTATGTATGTATAAATAAATAAACAAACAAACAAATAAATAAATCTTAAAAAAATAAAAAAATAACATCTATGATGTTTTTGTTTTTTGCATTTTCCAAATATTTATTGATTACTAGATGACTGCATTTTAGCTTACATTGTAGAATACATTTCCTGCATGTATTATTATACAATGGTAAGTAAAGTTACTTTCGTAAATGACCATTGAAATCCAGCAAGTGTTTGGGGAGAATGAGTCTTTTGAAGAGTCTCTTGTTATGATTGAATCAAGACAGTCACAGCATGGCAAGTAATAAGTTCTGAGAAAAGATGTCCATGTGACCAAATATTTGGAGATACTGGGTGATATCTTTTCCAGAAATAACAGAAGGAACATTTTCCTTTTCATTTACTATCCATTTGACTTTGGTCCCAACACCAAATTTCACTGTGCTATGATTCTTTCCTATTAGCAAAAGAGCAGAGAGGAGAATGATAGTAACAAATTAAAGTGTATTGCAAGTGTAGAGTTAAACTGTGAATTAGCTAAGTATATATGAATATTAGGTTTCTTGAACACCATATTCATAGCTTCTTTTAAAGACATAATTGAGTATTTTCCCTTAAAAATTGTAATCAAGCCACTCAGAAGTCATATGAGAAAAAAAGAGGTTTATTTTCTAAGAATATAATATTTTCCTTTTATAGACTTCTGGACTAAGTAGAAATTCCAGCTATAATTTAGCAGATGACTTACCTATTTTTGATTTACTGTACCTGTTCCTTTGGAAGACAAAATTAGTTGTCTTCTCTTTACGTTCAACCTGATCATTGTTGACTTTGCTTGAACATGGTTAAAGTTAATCCAGATTGTTTTCATGATAGCAAGTTCCACACTAAACTTTCAGTGGAATATGACTTGTAAGAATAAATCAGCTTTGGAAATGGCATAGTCTTATTTTAATGAGTTTATAATTAAGTAGAACACAGGTTGTTTTCTTTACAGAATCCCACCCACAAGGATTCTATTGATTTACTGTTTCATTAAATGAAATAGCATGTCTGGATGAAGGTAAAACAGAAAACAAATTATGATCTAATCTAAGATGTAGATATATATTGGAGTGAGACTGCTGACCTGTGAAATACATTCAAGGAGTATTTGTAAAATCATTCCTATTGTCAAAATGATGAAAAGGGATCTTTTCTGGGTGTTGCAGTGGGGACTGAGAAGTCAAGAAGTTTCTAAAGGTACTCATGAAATTAAAATATTAAAATAATTTTCACATATTTGAATTAATGAGAAATTTATTTACAATGATTGAAGGAATATTTTAACATCCCCTAAAGTGTCTTTATGTATAAGAAAAAATTGCTTTGGAGAGACAGAACAGTGTTGCATGAAAAAGAAACACTAAAATTAAATGCATGAAATGCTAAAGATTACAGTTTATGTTTGTATATATTTTCAAATTCCATTGTTGTCACTAAAGTTTCTAAGAGAATGTTATGTTGTCATGGATGTTATTCACATGACAGCCATCCTTACATAAAGGATCTTCTTTATCAATTGAAATGATCTCTACAAAAATAAAAAGCATATGGGCCTCCCTGGTGGTCCAGGGGTTAAGTCTCAGTGCTATGAAGCTATCAGCAGTTACTGTGGCATGAGTTTGATCCCAGGCCAGGGAGCTACCCACATGGTGCAGCAGACCTCTCCTGTCTTGCCTGCTGCTCCCCTCAGCAGTGTACTTCAGTAGGTTTTTCTGTTCTGTTCCCCGCTCTGTCTCTGGGGAATTCTCTCAAGCCCCCCTCCACTCCGGCACCTCTGGCCTACACCCCAGCTCTTGCATGCATAAATAAATAAAATAAATCTTTAAAAAACTGCATTGATGGAGAGATAGAAGGAGAATTAAAGGAGGGAGGAAGGATGGAAGGAAAGGAAGAAGGAGCAAGAGAGGGAGTGAGAGAAGGAGGGATGGAGGAAAAGGTTTATATATCCTCAATTTACACAGTCTCTAGATTTCAAAATAAATAAAAATTATATTTTTGTGAAGGTGGAATTAGATTTAGATGATACTCAGTCATTTTCATGATAAATCAAATTACAAAGTTTGAGGGAGCTGAGCAGGAGGGTTTATCAAACAAAAGGAAGGACAAATGAAAACCTTTTGCCAAAGCAGATAAATTCACTGGAAGTCAGTAGATGCAAATTCACATTTATTTACTGTTCATTATTTATCTTTCTGGCGTCTAGATTTTTTATTGAAGGTTTCCTCTGGTAGATTCACAGATAAATTCCCACACTAAACCACACACATACACATCTAAGAAACATTACCAAAACTGTCATCTTCAAAAGCATGATGTTAATCATTTTTCTAGCAGTCTGAGCTGGTTGGAAACATTTGGGAATTCAAGAGAAGTCTAGCACGAAAACCAGAAAGTTGATAAATCTGTCCGGAAGAGGGAAACCAAAAATAAAGCCTCCTGCTGTGTTACATTAGGAGAGAAAATGTTTCCGTGACATATATAATCTTGGGTCAAAATGCACTTCTTTGAAAAGATTTGTGATCTGTCACATTGTTCTCTGTAGAGTAGCTCTGCTAAATGAGGGCAATGAGATTGTCTGTTTGCCAGTAGCCACACAGATGTTTGTCTTTTCTAGGTTACCCTAGGAGTCAAAGAACACCAACATCGGCAATGCAAGGAAAGGGAATTCCATGATGTAGGGACTTACCTGATTTTTCCCACCACTCTGATATTTTAGATCCTGAATCTTTGCTTCTGATTAACATGCCAATTGGGAGAAAAAAAAAAAAAGAAGAGTCTGGAAAAAATGTAAAAAAATAAATTATTAGTTAAGGATAACAATATCAATATATTCATCCCTGGTGGCGCAGCGGTTGAGCTCTGGGTTGCGAAGGAACCCACATGGCGCGCATAAAGTTCATGCGCTTCTGAACCCAGTGCATGTATAAACATAGCCTCTATTCCTGAAGGAACCTGATAAATTCATGTCAAATACATAGATTCTGGGTCACAAAGAGAAAAAATCAGCAGATGGAGTCATTTATTATATCAGAGATCAATGTAAATAAAAACTCCCAAATGGCAGTTTTATTACCTCAAGCACATACACAGTCCATATTGTCAATAATTTAAATATGAAATATTCAGATTTCCCTTTAGGTCAGAAAATAATTAAATGGCTCAAGTCATATCTAGAGAAGGAATAGAAGTAAATATCAAGAACCTTAAATAAATCTACATTTACAGAGTATTTCTGTTTATAATATGTGTGTTCATATTTTATCTACATTTTATAATAATACCGATAAATGTAGTAGTTCCAATTTGAGATTTCAAGAACATTAACATGTTTCTAGGTTTAACAAAATAATATATGATAGATGCAAGGTGCAGAATTGGATCCTAGTGCAGAAAAACTTCAAATTTCACAATAACGCCCAAGTGGAGAACTGTGTTCAGTAATTGCACTCAGCTTGGCATTTTTTCCATGTCCTCACTTCCTTTGCATGTTACACTGAGTAGGGGGGAAAGGAAAGAAAGATCATCACGTATAAGTATAGTTATCACTTATATTCATGATTTTACTTTAGATTTATAAATAATAAAATCCTATAAATTTCATAAACCTGATCTTTCATCATATACGATGACATCCACTTTCCTCAGAATTTGGATCATATCTAGATAATTTTCTCAATTAAAAATAAAAATAGTGAAATAATTGATGATGTTTTCTGGAAGAAACATTTCATATATTCAGATGAAGACTGCAAGGTTTTGCTTTAACATTCTGACATTTAAAGTCAAAAGAGTCTTAGCCCTTAAAGAAAAGCCTGTTTTCTTAAAAAAAAAAAAAAAAACAAAAAAAAAAACCTCAATTCTGCCCAAAATTCTACACAATATAATAAAGAAACCAATTATATCCTAACTTTAAATTGGAATTTAAAAACTTTCAATGGAAAAAAATTTAAAAAAAAACTGGTAAAAGAGGAATAGTTCCTCGAAAATGATTTTTTTTTTCTAATAGAATATAATCTTGGTACATTCAAGGTGTTTGACAATGTTGGCAGAGGAAAAGAAAAAAAAAAAAAAACAGGTTCTTTGTAAAAAGAGGAAATAGAAGAAAACTGATTTTACTGCAAGGAAAGGTGGTATATGAATTTACTAACAGAACTGACAAAATATATTGCCTTTCTAGATTAAAGTAAGCTAAACAGAAATTCTGCATAGCAACAGCACTTCATACTCAAATGTAACTTTCCCCAAATTGAGAGAAAATCTTATTAGTAAATGAATGTCTGTTATATTGTTACATATCATAGTCATTTTTTATAAATTTATCACAATGTGATGTTAAATCTTTTGAACTTTCTTTTGCATATAAGGATTATCTATTTCTTTCTCTAAGACACTAATACTCATTCATTAGTCTGCTATATTGATTGCTAAATATTCTCAGTATCATTTCCTTCAAGCTATACAAACTCACTTATAATTTTATTTCTTTGTAATTGAATTGCTCAAAAGTCAAAAAATATATAATATCATTGAGCACTTTTCCATATCCCTAGGTACCAGGGTTTTTATCAGGATATTCTCACATTCTAGACATTCTTGTTCTACAGAAGCACATGACTGATGATCCTGTAGGATTAGTGATTTTCTTGTGCCTTGGATGGGCACGTGAATTTGTCAATTGCGAGAAAGAGTGACTTGGCGAGAAAAGAGTATTCTGGAGAGTTCCTGAAAATATTGAACTGTGAAATTTCACCCTCAGCTCCAGCATTCAGAGCAGAACCAATTCCTGACTATTCCATCTGCCTGTTCAACTCTAACAGAGGAAACAGGTTCCTAGGTAACCATTTCATATCCTATAAAAGTAGCCACTGGAGTGGATGTCTAATTACTATCTAAACTCAATTGGTTTAGGTGCCTCCCTGGTGGTGCAAGGAGTTAAGCACAACACTTTGAAACTATCCGGAGCTTCAGCAGTATGAGTTAGATCCCTGGCAGGCCAGGGAGCTACCCACATGGCACAGCAGACCTCTCCTGTCTCCCTCACTGCTCCCCTCAGCAGTGTATTTCAGGAGATCTGCCTGTTCTGTTCCCCACTCTTTCTGGTGAATACTTTCACCTCCACACCTCTGGCCCACACCCCAGTTCTTGTATGCATAAATAAATAAATCTTAAAAAAAATAAATTCAATTGGTTTATTTTACTGCTTGAGCAAAACGGTACCTAAAAAAAGAAAGAAAACAAGAATGTATATCAAGTTATCTTTAATCTTTTTCTAATTTTTATTTTAGAATAAAGTGTACTATCGCTTCTCGGCCTTTTGGCTAAGATCAAGTGTAGAATAAAGTGTACTAAATATCTGATCCCTTAATATGGTATTCATTTAATTTCCTTTTTACCTAAGTGGAAGTAAACACAATAAAAATATGTGGAACATTACTAGTGAGAAGTTTACCAGCTTGATTTCTTTCCAAGTTCCCTCCTGACGTTGAGGTAATACACAACACATAGAACAGACGGCTCAATCTCTGTGATTTAATCATTTGCTTCTCTACTTTCCTGTTGATCACAGACCAAACAAATACTGCCGCAAATACAAAAACAAAACCTTGAGGTTTGCACTGAGGTCAAATCACTCTAGAAGTTTCTGATTGCACTTTCTCCATTCAGTACCAAAAACAATTTGCAAATTGGAGTGTGATCATGCTCCACATTTTTAGTTATCAAAGTATTACAATTATTTGTTCTGCTCATTCTTCCAATAGGATTACGGCACCTTAAAACTCTTTAGTAAAGTCTTATGTCTTATTTGTTGCATCCATAAAAATAGATCATGTAATATAGGGAGTTAGTGTGTAGTGAGAAAGTAAATATCCCCCTGGAACACAGTAAGTGACTAATATATATTAGGGTATTAACATGAGCTAAATTATCAAAATTTTTTACAAATACCCATGAGAGTTACATTCCTATGACTTGCCCAAGGAGGAAAACAAGAAGTAAACACCACAGTATTTTAAAAGCAAGCACAACAGTTATATATTCACTCCTTTACCCCAAATTCCATACCTCAAGAGCATCTGGATTTAAAGTAATGTTTGTCTTTGACAGAACATTTGTAGACAATGTGGATCAACCCAGGCTGTGAAATTAAAAAAAAAAAAAAAATTCATCAGATTCTTCAAGCCTGGGTAGAATCACATAACATAACAGGCACTCAGGGGTCATGTTCTACACTGAACTTTACCAGGTCAGTTCCCTTTTCTATATAAAAATCACACTGATCTCTACCTGGTGCATTAGACTGGGCTATCATAACAAAGTACCATAGACAAGGTGGCTTAAACACCATACACTTATTTTCTCACTCTTTTCAAGGTAGGAAGTCCAAGTTCAAGGTCTCATTCCTTGGCTGGTGGGGTTTCTCCCCACGACTCTCTCTCTGGCTACCTCTCAGTCTCTCACACTTGCATCCACATGTGCCTTTTCCTCTGTGCTGACCCTGGTGTCTCTCCTTATATGCACCAGTCCATTGAGGTAGAGCTTTACCTCCATGGCCTCATTCAATCTCATCTGCCTTCTTAAAGGTTCTATCTCCAAATACAGTTTCCAAACACAGAGATTACAGCTTCACTATATGAAATTTGGAGGGGACACAATTTAGTCCATAACATTTCATCACATTATTATGAAAAGTTGGAAAAAAATCTATAGGAAGCATGTTTGACAGTACACCTCATAGTGAGTTCTCTTTAAATCATTTTTACTACTAATAAAATTTATTGTTACACTGTGCTGTTAAAAAAAAAAACTGCACAGTCATGTGCTATGGATTTGCAAACTCCCTTAAAAGCAAATCCAATTAAATGAACGTTATATCAAGGAGGAAACAAGGGTCACTTTTTTAAAAAAGAATAACTTAGTGAATGTAAGGCTACATGAAAGATGTAATACATAAAAAGGCACAAAGATAATAATACTATCGTAATAACAAAAGCACTGGTTTAAATCAGCAGACTTTAGAGGGGAAAATGAAGGTCCATATCATCTGATCTAATAGTTAATGACACTGACATCTTAACCTTGCCTTAGCTCAGTGCATTAGCAAGCATTTGAACACACTGGGGATTTCATTTCTACCAAGTTTTTTTTTTTTCCAGAAACCATGATAATTACTAATCAACAATCATATTTTAATAGTGTCTTCTTAGTGGTTTTCTGATGCAGCATGAATAATTGCCTACCATCTGTATCACCCGACTTTCATAACAAACCTCAGCTACTGAATTGAAAAGGAAATGTGCTAATCTATTCAGTGCACTGAGCTCATGCATGAAATGTAAGAGAATGTCAGAGAAGCTATCCATTTATTTACATTTCCTTTCTCTATCTTTTTTAAATTTTATATATATTTTACATCATTCTTCCTTCTGTACAATGTATGCTTGCTCCTCTCAGATATAGTCCCTGTAAAATTCCCATCACCAATTCACCTGTGCACCATCACCACAGTCCCTTGTGCTCTTCCCTCCCTCCCTCTGATCCCTCTCCCTTCCCTGCAGAATGATTTATAGTTTTCTGTTAATTTTGTTTTTAATTTATCATAATTATTTTTTCTCATCCTTTATTTGGTTCCCCTACATTCCTCCTATAATTGAAACCATCTGATATTTTTCTTTTTCTTTTTGGCTTATTTCACTGAGCATAATTCCTTCCAGCTCCATCCATGTTGCTGCAAATGGCATGTGCTTATCATTTTTGATTGCTGAGTCATATTCCATTATGCACTCTTTACAATAGATAAGATATGGAAACAAGTCAAATGCCCAAAAACAGATGACTAGATCAAGAATATGTTGTATATATCCATTCTCTTTTAAAGCTTTTAGTCCATCTCTACCTACAACCAGTGCTGTTGGTGGCAGCCTAGACTTCTAATACCATTTGAGGACTGTTGATCCTAAATAGTTCTTGATCCATAAATAGTAGAGAAACACATTGGCTTGCTCCATACTTTACTCCTTAGTAAATGTGTGTATGTATTATAGTACTTTGTGTCACTCTGGCAAATATATTTCTTCACTCAAAAGATAATTACAATTGTAAAGGCCAGGAAGTTAAGGCCAAATATCTTAGCAGAATGGTGTATGAATACTGACAAACTGCCCATTTATATGGTAGCTTCCTCCATTTGTGGCTATTAGTTCTTCCATATTATGATGACAAAATTGACATAACATTTAGAAGAAAGATGTGATTTTCTCAAAATTTGTTCATATTTACACTTTGAAATGGTAAATCTCCCCCTTTCCTGAGCAAATGTATATTACCAATGTGTCTGTCAAGCTCTCAGAGAGCTCCGACATAATGTTCAGGGTGAACAGTCTATGAATCTAAACCTTTTGAGTTGTAAAGCACAAAAAATAGCTGATCTAATGGTAAAAGTATTAAGTGCAAACCTTTACCAAAATGATTTGGGTACAGGGCCTCCCTGATGGCGCAGCAGATTGAGTGCCATACTGTGAAGCTGTCCACAGCTCTGCAGCATATGTTCCATCCCAGCTGGCTGGCGAGAATCCCATATGGCACAGCTAACCTCTCCTGCCTCGCCCGCTGCTCCCCTCAGCAGTGTATTTCTTCAGTCTGCCTGTTCTGCTCCCCGCTCTGTCTCTGGTGAATCCTCTCACCCTCCCACATCTCTGGCCTGTACCCCAGTTCTTGTATAAATAAATAAATCTTTAAAAAAATTATTTGGGTACAGAACTTACACAGGACTCAACTAAAGGGCACCAGCATAATTTTTGGTGGGATCACTGATACTGAAAACTCCTTCATTGAGACTTTCTTCTGGTGATTTCTGTTCCTCACTTTGCACTTGTTACTATCTCTTAGTTACAATCTCCCCATCTACTTTGCCTCCATAAAGAATCCTGTCCTAGGCATCCTGTTGGTTTACAACACTGTGAAAGACTCAGAACTATATGTACTAATCTCTTCAGATGTATGTTGCCACACCACACCCACCACCAACACACCCATAGTAGTCCTCATAGACCATCGGGCTCCCTTCCCCCTTGCTCTGAACCTACTCACTCCCTCTCTCATAGTGTCAATGTTGTGGTCAGATTTCTAGGTTAATAAAATATTAACTAAGTTAATTTTAAAAAATTATTATTGCTGAATTAATGTCACGCCCCTCACTGTGCTTTGAGGAGACAATAGAAATCAATGTAAAGCAAAAACACACAGGATTTGTCTTTAAGAGTTTACAAACTATTAAGAATTTCTAAAATATTATTTTCATCCAGGGTCCTGTTAATCAAATAAAAAATTTACTATTTTATGTTTTTTAAACAATAATCAACTATTTTTCTACCTAGTATTTTCAGTAATTACAAAGTATCTTCTCTTAATCAAGTCAAACATTTAACTTGCATTTCAACATGCTCCACTGTCTTTCAATTCTACTCCATTTTTCACATTCCTAACCATCAGTGTAATAAACTAATTTCCATGCTCAGAGTTTTCATTCTAGTTGAGCAAGCAATTCTGTGATATGCTTGGTTAATATATGCCCTTCCTGAATATCTATTTCAATCCAATAACATTTATCAATCAAGTACTAGAAACAGTTCATTATGTGAGATTCTCTGTGGGAGCTAGTCTTGGCAGTTTTTTGTTGTTGTTATTATTCTAGAAGTAACACTAGTTTACAACACTATATATGTTATGAAAGATAGGATTACACCTTTTAGGTGTACATTACCATATCATACCTATCACCAATCTTACTTTTAGAAAACTTGTTGTTTGGTTGTTCTTTGTTTTTTAAGATTTATTTATTCATGTATACAAGAACCGGGGTACAGGCCAGATGTGCGGGTGGGTGAGAGGACTCACCAGAGTCAGAGCAAGGAGCAGAACCGGCAGATCAACTGAAATACACTGCTGAGGGGAGCAGTGGGCCAGACAGGAGAGGTCTACTATGCCATGTGGGTATCTCTTTGGCCGGCAGGAATCAAACCTGTGCTGCAGAGGCTGCAGACAGCTTCACAGCACTGCACTCAACTTCCTGCACCACCAGGGAGGCTCCTGTTTGGTTGGTTTTTGACATATAAACTAGACTAAAAAGGCTCAAATTCCAGTCATAGGTTGTTGCAGTAATAACCTCCAATCTATCCAAGTCAACTTCTGTTGCATGGAGGGTGGCAGTATTGGAAGCCTCACAGGATGAGGGGAAGATTATGCAAAGTCTAAGAGAAGCAATGAGAAGCCCAGAGGGACTACACTGGAAGTAATATGCAGCCCAACCCAAAGGCAGTCTGGCATTGAGTACAAAGCTGGATCAAGTACACAGGGAGTGTACATGGGATTAGGGATATCACTAGGGTGGCGTGAACAGGGGGCTCCATTGTTCTTGCTAGTCAAACCATATTATCTCTATTCTAATATCTGCCTGCTGTTTATATCTGCCTGCTGTTATCAGCAGATACTGGCTTTCCAGTATGTTCTTTCATACCAGGACTTTTTCCCCTGCTGAGAGGCTCCCTGCATGAGCCTATACCTAGCTGACAAGCAGGAACTCTGGGCACCAAGAATATAAGGAAGGTTAGGGATTCCATAACCTTCCAACCACATTTTTAAGGAAACCTGCTCTACAAAGACTCTGGGCTTAACAATTAGCTTAGTTTGGTCAATAGGACAGTAGCAAAATTGTTATAAACAGAGACGTGCAAAGAGATTTCTTACTGTGGTCTGTTTCCCCTCTGGACAAGGTTGTGTAGAATTCTGGACGATGAAAAGGAACAGGAAGTAAATCTCTGGTGCCCCATTTGACAGTCAGTTAGCCTTCAGCTGAGCTGGCAAGGATGTGGATCCAAGATGGAGTGTCAGCCAAAGTCAGCCCAACCTGGCTCAACTCTGCATGATTTCCTGGCTAAGGTCAGGATAATTTGCTAAGCCTCAGAACTGTAAAATAAATGCATGTTACTTTTTGTAACTGCTAACTGCTGTGATGATCTATTATGTAACAATAACTAGTTGATACATAACCCAAGAATTTTAATTGTGACCATAATACCTTACTACGCTAATAATTCAAAATCCTCTTGTTACATTGCTATCAGGTTTACCAACTCTAGAGCTTTGAAGATTCAAATGCAATCTGAGATAGTTCAATTATAATAAAAGAGATTTAGTATTTTAATGTGTGCATTATTATCAAAGTAAACTTGAATAAATTTAATCTCCTATGCCTATGAAATATTTCTCAGGTCTGATATGACTGACAATTTCAGAAAGAGTATCTTATTTTTATTAGCACTTTTTGAATTATATGAAGATATTCAAGAAATATTTACTTATAATTTAGCTTCTTTAAATTGAAGCTACTTCTCTATCTTACTTTATGCTAAGTCGTGTGGTTATTTTTTCCTTTTTTCATATAATTGGAAGGAGTTTGTAAAAGCTTAGCTGTAAATCTTAGGATAGATTCAGTTTTTATATCTTTTAAATATATCACAAATGCCACTGATGCTTTAGAACTCTTGTTTCACCTTTCTATTTTGGATACTAAGTAAAATTATAGCCCCTTAACTTCCCAAGTCTTTTGAAAATATTCTAAAATATACAACTCTAGTTGATAAGCCAAAAATGAAAATTGTGTATCTGATACCCAACATTGTTTTGTTTTGTTTTTTGCTTAATATACATAGACATAAAACAAACAAATCTACAGATTCACAATAAAGATCTGGTGTCTGGAACCAAAACCACATTTTAGAATATCTTTAAAATAAAATTTTGGTTTTCTTAATTTTCAATGCAAATTATCTTAAGATTATTCAGTACAGATATTCAATTATGGGTCATAAATTTTATGAGATTTATTTTAAAGAATAAATGCATTACAAGTAATAAGTAAGATATTTCACTTAAAGAATAAACATATTCTAAAACACTGCCAATCCAGTATTTAATTAACTAGAATGCATTGCTATTGCAAACTCTTTGGCTGTGTGACAGAATTTTAAAATTCTACACCAGTTTTCATGGTCCTATATTATGAAATTCTTAAGAGTATTCAAGTAATTGCTTTGCTTTTACT
This sequence comes from Talpa occidentalis, assembly GCF_014898055.3. Taxonomy (NCBI): domain Eukaryota; kingdom Metazoa; phylum Chordata; class Mammalia; order Eulipotyphla; family Talpidae; genus Talpa; species Talpa occidentalis. Next base: position 15,312,057 of record NW_023604972.1, read on the forward strand.
ATCCTGCTTTTCTGAGAACTTTTCTTAAACTTGAATTTAGTAAACAAAGAAATGCTTTTAAAATATTTTTCATAGATATAGTTTGACTCCATAACATTGAATGAGCAGTTTGAATAAAAATATTGGGTTGTGATAAATACACAGTGTAACGTCCCATGGTATTTTTAGGTAGTGTGTCTTCCCTGGAACGTTACCAAAAGAATGTAGTTTTCCAAAAGGTTGCAAAGGGCATGTTCTCTTGGATTATAAATATAATTGCTTGGAAAATATAAGTGGTGCATATCTATTTGTTTACAACATAATCTATAAAAGTGATTGATACAAAATTAATCAGGAGTTGTGTGCTATATGGTTTTTGGAACAGTTCAAGTTTCACTTATGCCCTATAATATCCATAGTAGTTTCAGTTTATACATATATATTTATACATATATATTCATATATGTGCAATAAATAATAAATGGGCAAAGTAAATATGTTTACAACTTATGTGTAAAACATTTACATTTAACTACTATATGCAAAGTGCTGTGTTGAATTCTTTATCTCTTATTTACCCAACAAAGGTATTAATTTGGTGCTACTGTTATTACTATTTTACAGCTTGTTGCTCAAGCTAACAAGCTAGTGGTGTTTGGATAAGGATTCAAACCCTGGTTGTATGACACAGAGTTATACTTTTTACCAAACAACTTTGTGCTGTGGCAGACCAATTGCAGTGGAATTATACTGTCACAGATGCTAAGCTGCATTTGATTTTAGATGATTCAGAGATAGAAAAAAAAGACAATGAGCAGATAACAACGGTATGCTCTGTAATTTTTGGAGCTAATGAATTATTTATTACTTAGGCTTTTTATTTTTCATTTGCTTGGCAGAAGAATGGGTTTAGGTTTTTGAATGCTTAACTTTCCCTAAATTGTTCATCAGTCTGGTAAATTCAATCTGTCCTGTAGCCAGATCATCTATAGTAAAAAAAAAAAATGCTTTTTTTTGTTAAACGATTCATAAAATAATCATGTTTGCCAAGAGCAGGAGAGTGCATAATTTCGTGCCCCTATAAAGATATACAGGAAGGATTCATGGCATTTCAGGATAAATAGAGAGGGACAGGCACAGGTCTGATACCTCTATGGGTAAGATGTTTTAGGGGAAATATAATTTTTGAAATTATTAATAATATGATGGTAATGATGATTATAAAAATAGAGAAAGACATTTTATAGATAAGACAAAAATCTGAAACTGGTAGATTTGGATGAAGGATCATTCTGTGTGATATTCTGAAATTCAGTCTATCTTTACTTTTGTAGTTGAAGCAAGTAGAAAGTCATGGTTTATCTTTAATTAAACTGTATTACATCAAACTAAGACATGATGAAACTGAAGGAACTTGCAAAATACTGATACTATATAGAACACAATTATTAATATGGAATATATTGACAAAAGAAGTTGAAATATAAAGAGAAACCTTTTTGTTTTATTTTTGTTTTCATGTAATAATCTGAGCAGATTCCTTGAAAATTTAAGTATAAATAAAAGCTATCAACCCCTCTGAGGATGTTTTGGTAGAATCCCTCAAAGTCTTCCAAAATCCATTCTTTATAGCCAGTTATAGTAAAAAGAATCAGTTTTCTACCTTAAAATACCTATGGTAATACTATGGATTATTTTTAGTCAATTCAAGCTCATGTTATTTTTGAGGCCATAAAGGAAGTTTATTGTGTGATAAAATTGGAAATCACAAGATGTATATTGTGTCAGGATTTGATGGCAGATAAATGTGTGATAAGAATATCTATTATAAAGAGAGATAGAACTGAAATATAATAGACAAGAACCATTTTAAGAAAATAAATTACATCTTTTTCCACATTCTCATGTTCTACCTCTTTGCCTTAGATATTATATGCTCTATTTCTGTTCATAAAATGTTATTTAACATTTTATGCAGTATAAAGGTTCACATTTACCATTCCATACTTTTTTTTGCATCACAGCACAATATTAACTGAAGATTGTACAGTGCAGAGAGAGCATGTTTGCTGAATTTTTCAAGCAATTTCATTTTCTTTCTGAGATGTGCAAAATGAAGACAAAGATTAGAGTGACTTCTTCATTGTTAGCTTATTTGTACTTGTTAACAATGACGCTCTCTAGTAGTTACTGCAAATTATAAATCATGACCTATGCCGTGACCCCAATTTAACCCTTAAACTGGCTAACTCTTACCAACAAGAACCTAAACGTTATTTTCAAACTGATAAGACTATTATACAGTTATGATAATTTCAGAAATATTAGAGCTGGAAAATTCTGAAATGAATTTATAAATAAACGTCAGGATTAATCACTACATTATTAATTTGGGTAATGTTAGGTAACTGTTAAGATTCACCTTAAAATTGCTTTATGTCACATCTTTCTCTCTCCAAATTGGCAGAGGATCCTTTTAGAGAGTCTCATAGTATCTTGTGCTTACTTAATGTAAAGTTTATTGTTATTGCCTTTTTTGTTGTCTCCTTCCTCACTATCCCATAGTTATTGGAGGAACTTTGTTAGACACAATTGTGACAGAAAACAAGAGGTAGTAGAAGAAAGAGTGGAGGCAGTGAAAATATAGATGAATATGCAAAAGAGGAAATAATTAAAATCAAAGTTGAATTCTTAAAATACATATAGGAAAAAATTTAGGGAGGGAAACACTATTATTACTAATTTGCATATAAGTGTTTATGAAGAAAAGTGTTTAGAGAAAGAAATACACAATTTTGATAAAGCAGCTGTAGTGAAAGAAGGAGTTTGTGATGGTTAATGGTTGACAAAAAGTGATAATGATGGCAAAAGAGAAGAAATTTAACACTATCTTGGTTTAAAGGGAAAAACTTTTCTTTATTAACATTTTTATGACAATCCAAAGACTCAGATCTTTTAAAAATATTGTCAAATATGTTAATGCAGTAAATTAATTCATAGTAGGATATTGTGGAGAGAAAGACTCAAGCCTGTGACTATTTTGAGGTGCTACAATATACCTTATACGGAGAGATAAATGTAGAAGATAATTCAGCAATAAGTAAACAAAACATTTCAACAGCCTATTTAAAAGAATAAAAAGCACTCTAAAAAAAAAAAAAGCACTCTACATGTGTGCTCATCTTTTTGAAATACTTTTGCACATTTGCTTTTATATATATATATATATATATATATATATATATATATTTTACTTTAAGCAAAATTAAAATATCAGCAATGTTGTTCCTCCTCATTGGAGTAAGAGCAGTAATTCTGTAGGCAACTTGTCAAAGCCACCAACTAAATATAATGATGGAAATATATACAACTGTTTGTTAATGAAAGTGTCAAAACATACCCCTATAAGGAATCACTGTGCTATCAGAAGTCAGTTGCCAGAAAGAGTCAACTAATTTTCTTAGTAGCCCACACCATTATGGGGACTTGAAAAGACTTGCGTGAAGACAATAAAAATCAAGAAATTTCAAAATGCATGTCAAGTCTCTTAAATCTGTCATTTTTAATCTTTATATCCTTTATAATCACCTCATTGCACACTGTTTCTTAGATTTTGCAAACTAGTATTTTCTTTTCATATATTTAAAACACCCAATTGTCTTTACTGGATCAACTCCAAATAAACATAAACTTGCTCACATCTTTCCTCGTAAAACATGTTTTCTATTTAACAACAAACTTTAGTCATTACACATTTTGCTAAGATTATATACAATAAAAAAGTGTTATTTTGAGTTTCAGACTTTTATTTGAAGTAAGACTTCATTTCCAGTGACAAAATATTTTTAGTTAAGATGATGACTACCTAAGGACCAGCAATATACTTTTTCTTCTTGACCTTTAAAGCAATTTAAATCTGCAACTTTTCTGATGTCTTGACTGAAATCATCTACTATTCTATCTAAAGTAAATTTAAAAAAATCATCTGAAATGAATTCAGTTGTGTTATCATCACTGAAGAAATTTTTTAACATCAAAATTAATTTTTAGGGCCTCCCTGGTAGCGCAGTGGGTTGAGTGCATCACTGTGAAGATGTCCGCAGCCTCTAGAGCACCAATGCGCGTTCGATTCCCAGGGGGCCAGAGGGATACCCACATGGTGCAGCAGACCTCTCCTGTCTCACCCACTGCTCCCCTCAGCAGTGCTTTTGGTCTGTCTGCCTGTTCCGCTCCCCACTCTGTCTCTGGTGAATCCTCTCACCCTCCTGCGTCTCTGGCCTGTACCCCAGCTCTTACATAAATAAATAAATAAATAAATAAATATTTTTTTATGGGTAAACAATCCTAGCAGGCAAAAATAAATTATTGTGTTTTCTGATTCTATTATAAATACAACTATGAGTCAATATGAAGCAATGCAATCTAAAAGTTAAGAGTCTAACCACACATCCTGGGTATGATTCCTGTCTCCACCATTTATAGCTATGTGATCCCTGGAAATTCACTCAGCCTTTCTCTGCTTCATGGTTTCCCTCTATTTCTTAGAGTTGTTAGGAGCAACAAATAAGTTAATTAAATATTAAATGAGTTAATGTTTGGAACACTAGCTAGAAAGCGCATATGTCCTTGGTGCTTGCTAATATTTTAAACACAGAAATCCCTATTATACAGCATTCATCTTAGACCACCTTTAAAATTCCTGGTAATTACTAGAACTTTGGTGCTGAATGTTTTCTGCTCCTTCACCCTCATCCACTATTCTCTACTTACTAACAAATATCAATTGAAACAATAGATATAAAATCTATTTGGTAATGCTTTGTCTCCTTGAAACAACTGCATTAAGTGAGACTTCACAAAGTGATAAGGCAGACAAAAAATTAATTAACTATTATTTCTGGCCTAGATGTCAAAACATTAATATTTCCCATTTGTTACATGAAATGTTTGGAGAAATATAAAGCAAATAATAATCATGGGTTTCTATTCCATTAGTATAAAAAAATCTAATTCTGGGGAATTAAAGTAAATCCAAGCTTGCATATGCATACATAAGGCACACTTAAGACTGTTACAAGCATAAGTATGCTGTGATAAATCACTCACCAATGCTAAGTTCCCCAGAGAAGAAAATTTTTCTCAATGTAGATAACTCTTTGCTTATGGTTTGGAATTCCCAAAGAAGACTATTGTAGGGGTGCATTTGAGAAAGCTCATATCTGTAAATCATAGATTTCCATTAAAAAATCTCAGGAAATAACACCATCAAACTTGGGCAGTATTTAGTGATTTTGAGTTAATTCTAAGTTGGTTCTTCAATGTACAAGACCCAAGACAAGAAGATCCTGAAGAATGAAAGTGAGATATGAGTTTTAGGAGGTGAAAAGGTGTAATCAGGGCAGAATAAGGTCAAATATACTTTACTTGGCCACTGAATCTACTTTCTTTGTATTCCATTTCTTATGACAGTTAATATGTATAATGCTCAATCATGAGGTTTTGTTCTACAATTTTTACTTATTAATCAGGACATCATAGATCTTGTCATTCCTTCTTTAACTATATTATAAGCTTCTAACCTATCCTGCATAGTTAAATTTAACAGACACCTAAGAAATGTAGCTTGATTCTTTATATGGACTTGGATTTTGCTCATATAATTTTGCTTCTCTGAAATAAATATATATTATTATACGTTACTTCTCAACCATATTAATCCTTGACTTTTAGAATATCTTCAGAATGAATGTTAAATTTATTTCACATCATGCTACATCTCCAGTAAGTCACAATTCTACTTTTTACACTGTCTGTGGGAATAAGAACTCACTTTATTGAAAGCATTTGTAAAAGTGCACAGAAGTCTTTCATTTTAAAGACTATAAGATTATTCATTTAACATGTTCTTACAAAGTTCTTAATGTGTCAGCATTTTAGTGATAACTATGTTGTTCATTCATTCCCTATTCAGATCTTATTATAAACTATTAGCTCTATTTAGTAAATGAGGAAAACACTGGAAAATTAAGTACCTTGCCCATGTCATTGGTACAGTTAAGATTCAAACCTAGATCATTTCACACATGTCTATACTCCTAGGTAGTACACTGCTAATTCTTTATCAGCCAACAGTATAATTGAATAATATTGTTCTTAGAAGGAAATGTGGAGATCAACTAATTTGACCATTGATCCTGGATCATTCCTTATTCTGATTAGAAATATAATTGTTTTAAAGAAATCAATATTTGTTAGGATAACAACATATCTATCTTTATCTAATTGAACAATTCATGCATGGCCTAGTATCTGGCAAAATGTTGGTGTTCTATATGTTTAATTAAAGTAATAATTGAAAAGTAATAAATAAATGATTTTGAAATATAGCTATTCATTTTATTGAAACATGTCATGTGATGGAGAACTCATTAATTCAAAAGTCAATCAATTTCAAAAGATAATGAGTCAGTACTTCTACATGTGACAACATGGTCCTCCATATTTTAAATTTGCTACTTTTCATATTTTACACTATTCCATTTTTGCCAATGATATAATTAGCTTATCTTTGAATAAACCTGTTCACATCTACTTTGTTCTTGGTCATGTACCCTGTCTTGCTTTAGAAATATTTGAAATTAGTATTTTATAAAATATCAAGGGAAACATAGGGTCAGGTTATTGGACTATTTCCTTTGTGAGGTTCTGTCATAGTATGAATGCTTTCCTCCAAAGTTCACATCTTGTGTCCTAATGCTCACTGGTGATGGTACTAGGGAGAGGGGTGATCAGCTCACATGGCAGAGCCCTCAAGTTCTTATAAAGCACACTAATATAGTGTTCTCTTTTATAAGTAAAAGAGACTCCACAAAGCTTCCTAACTTGTTCCATCATGTGAGGACACAAAAAGAAATTCTGGGTCTTCAAGCAAGAAGACCATCTGTCACTCTGACCTTGAACTTCCAGCTTTCAGAACAACACAGTCTGTTTTTTTTTTTTTTTACAGCAACAGACTAAGATCAAAATATTATAACATACCACCTAAACACATAGGTTTTATTTATTCATGCCATTCATTTAACAAATAATTTCTTACCTATTATGGTATCCTAGAGATAGTGTTGAGCACAGCAGACATAATTTCTGCTCTTGTGAAACTCACATAAGAGAGAAAAAAAAATGTTTGTCATACCTAAAATGTCAATATGATGATTGGCCAAGTCAAGCAAACAATTTTATCAACCTAAGCCATAATTGAATATCTTTCTTTGTATTGTTAATAATAATAATAAATGTAAGTTTTGCTTACTTTTAGGACCATACTTACCCTGTCTTGTGTCTGATCACCTTGTATTACCCAGTTATTTTCAGGTTTTCCTTCAACTAGCTAAGACAGAAGAAATAAGTTCATCATACAATCTAGATGCACATATAAGTCAACCATAGATTAAACTGAAGGAGGTATGATTGTTTCTACTACCTTCTGGAACATTTGATCTTTTGCATGAATTTGTATAGATGGTATACTTGTCAAGGGCAGCCAGTTCAGTGAGTAAGAGCAGCAGCTGAAATCCAGCTGTAGATTTCTTGGCAAACTATAATCCACATCTTGGGTCTGTATCAGTTTTTAAAAAGGGATCATTCAAGAGGGATCATCCTATTTGGTCTGCCTATGGAAGATTTCTTTTAGTGATGTATCCACCTAGATTGAACAGCTTTTTCTAACACTCACAAAATTACCGTTTGAGCTAGTGGTAACCCTCTGAACCTATCAAGTGTTCTTCCAGATACTTACACAATATTTCTATTATCTTTATCCCTACTTTTCCAGAAAATTATCCTGTGACTTTTTCAGTAATGTCTACTGTAAATCAATGGGTCAATATATAAATGATTTCTAATATATTCATATATTTTACACACAAACACATACACACATTTCTAAAGGTGTATTTTCTTGACATTGTCTGTATTTTCCTGTTCATGGACATTTGTTTCTCTTCACCAACAAGTCAGTAACCTAAAGTAGGTAATAACAGAAAAGTTGGAGGGTGACACAATGTTATTCTAAACTGGAATTATGCTTAGTTCATAATTTTCTGTATCACTATTTTTGTACTGAAACGCATGTGTAAATGAAAACTATAGATCTTAGTAAACAGATTATCATTATAAACATGGTGAGATTTTAATCAAATAATAGCCCTATTAGTTGAATTACCTGTCTCCTTGAAATAATAATAAAATTTGGCCACTTATTAATTTGTCACTTTTATTAAATGAGATATTGAATATGGATTTATAAGCAAGGTGCTTGACAGAGTTCAAAGAGGTCATATTTGAAACAATTATTACTATATGTAGACATTATTATAGTGGGAAAAGACTACCTTCCTGATGGCCAAGGATAGGCTATTTAATATATCACCTCCAATCTATTTATACATCTTAAAATTAAAGGATGGAGTTGGACTCTTAAATGATCTTTCCCAAATAAAATTTACAGTTTTATAGTAAGAAATGGATCGTATGAGGGAGAAAAATAATAAAGTGTAATTCTAGAGCTAAAGTGGCCAGAATTTTGATTGGCTGAATAACTATATAAACACATTTTAAACCGAGACTATAAAATTGAAGTTTGTTTAAAGGTAAACTGAAGCATGTTAAAATTTTTAGGAGTTCATTTCAGTAAAGTCAATTCAAATCATTATGAGGCAAACAGCAAGTGTTTAGACTAGCCTCAGCAATAGGAGCTGGACAGAAATTTTTTGTAGTGAAAAATTTGAAATGAAATAAGGAAATTAGAATGCCTATAAATTAAAGCCTAGTTAACTGTTTGCAATTAGTTGTCCTTACATTTTGATTTCCTGACCTTGAGGAATTGTAGGGGCAGGACTAGGCACTGAGCAGATTTTCTGATCCCACGCAGTCTGGATAAAGGAGGAATCAAAGTCCTCAGTGGCTTTTGCAGGCTTTTTTATTGGGATTTACCAGGTACACAGCAGGCAGGGGCGCTGGGGGGCCAGGAGGCTGGCAGGCCTCCCAACCCCCAGCGAGCCCTCACTCTATCTGGCCTCTCCGGCGGCCTTCTCTGCTTCTCTCTCAGCTTCTGCTGGTGTCCCCGTAATGCCACCCTTAAAAGCCCAGTCTTAGCCCAGGTGAATCCCATCTACCTATGCCCACGCCCTGCTCCAGGTGCCCACCATCAGGCATGCATTCAGGACCGCAAGGATCCATCATCTATCCTGATGGCGGGAGGGCAGAAAAGCCTGACATATTTCCTTACCCTACAGGAATGTACAGACTTTAATTTTTATTTGCTTCCATAGACAGCCCTGGCTTTAGGGTCTGCTCAGTCTGATGGCCTCCCTGTTTTAGTAAACAAGCCTTAATTAAGGAATACTGAGAAGCTTACATTTATGAAACAAATTATTCTTTTAAAAGGAAACATCTGCCCGTGTCACCAGATAAAATGTAGAATTAGTTAGAATGGATGATTGAATTAAAATTTAAAATGGCTCATATTGGGTATAAATTGGGCATCTTAATATTAGAGGTCAGTCTTGTAAAATCTGTGCTCACAGGTTTGAGAGTAAATGTGCATGTTATTAACGTTAGAGGAAATCCCATAAGATACTTGGGGTCAATGACATGTCATTATGATTATGAAGAGTAGTATTTTTGATTGTTTAATCAGCAGTAAGATGGCAGTACTCTGTGAATTGACTTTATGAATTACATTGAAATGAATTTGAAAAGTCTTCCCTTATGTTTCCTGCCTGAATTTTCTTTCCTACTTGCTAATCCCTGGAAAACTTTGCACATAATTATTCACATGTAAAGGACAGAAGAGATGGGATTGTCTGAGAGGTCATGGTGACTGACTCTAAATGTCTTATTTTGCATACCTAAAATCAGTTTTGCCTTCAATCTCTCACAGTCATCGAGAGGATAATTGAAATGTTTTGAAACACCTACCCATTTTAAGTTACAAAGGCTTTATTACTTTAGCAAGTGTTCCTTTGGCTACAGCAAAACTAAAATGTGAATTGGAGAAATGTGTTAGTGTTTGCAAAATCCATGCTGCTAAATTGTTTCTTTAAATACAATTGAAGTCAGCAAAAACGTGATTGTACAACTACTGTTTTACAGAGTTTCACTACTTATCAGATTTGAAGAATTCTTAAGCTTCATAGAGGAGAAACCACTTCTGTTTTGTTAATATTCCTTTCTCTCATATTTACAGTGGAAAAAAACAAAACTAGTCTTTATAAATCCTTGGTTTCCTTGGAGGTGGATGGCCCAGGTCAGGCAGTATTCCTTTATAAAATTTTCTAATTTTTTGCATGGGATTTATGTGAATATTATATCACACTTTTTGAAAATGTGGTTGGCACTAAGTCTTTCGTTTATTATAAATTGGTTTCCACATGAAATGCTTTATATAGTATAATAAATTGATTGCCACTGTATATTGGTTTGTGTTTATAATATATTGAATTGACTAAATAATAAATCTTTCTTTTCAGCAATTACTTTTATTGGTGTGAGTAAATTATATTGGATTCACAGTAAGCCGAAATGTTTGCATCTAAATTATAGTGCTTGGTCAGGTGATGTTGAGTTTAACATTTAGTTTAAAGGTTAGGGAAGTATATAAACACACACACAACTATATATGTACATGTATATATGTATATATGTATATACACACATATTATATATATGAACATTGCATTTCTTAATGTAATTCCATCCATTTTTGCAGATAACAGTAATTAAAGCCAAAGTGACATTAGATTAATGTTGAAGAGATTTGATTGACTTATTAAGTCCTTTCATAATCTATGTAAGTTTGTTTCAACTTTTTAAATTTTTTATTTAAATAACATTGCGCTATGACATCATTTAAGTTTCAGGCATCATGTAAGTTTCAGGCATGCATCATGAAAAATTAATTTGTGTGTAGTAGAAGTACATTGCTGATGTAAATTGCTTGTTTTAATTAATTTCTTTTTAATTGAGGTAGTATTAGGATATCTCCATTGGGCATTACCATAATAGGGCACCTACCATGAAATCACCCATAGTCCACCACCACAGGGAATGAAGCACAATCACCTATGGAAATGGTTTTAACAGCAATGCTAGACACAGTTACACCAGGACTTAATATAACCTTAACACACTTAATATGTTTAAATATATGGATAACCTGATACTTGGAATGCTTAGAGTATTTATGGATGTATGTAAGATAGGCAGTGGCAGTTGAGAGTTTTGACTCCATTTCTTTCTGACTCCAAGGTCATATTCTTTCCAGTTCATTAAATTGCCCTTCAAATCTCACCTAATTATTTCCTTTTAGCTATTATTTTCTTATCTGACTGGATAATCTATTTCTGAAATATTTCAGTTTACATCATAGTTTAACCATTCTTATGTGTGATTCATACTTTGAACCTCTTCCAAAAAGGATGACCACCATCCCCCATTTTCACCTTATTCACAACGTTAAGCTAGATGAGTGTGATTTCAACAACTGAGCATTTTTAGACATACTCTCCTCCTCTTTCTCCATCTTCAAAGTCAAAAATGGGAGTTATTCTGCTGTGTTAATACAATGCTGTTTTCTTCCACATTGAAGAAAGCAGTGATTATATTATGCCAACAAGGATGATCCAAGATAATCTCCCTATGTGAAGGTCAGCTGATGAGCAGCCTTAATTCCTTCTGCAATAAATTCTAACATATTAGTAAGTTAAAGTTATTCAGACATAAACAACTTTAGAGAAGCATTATTGTACCTAAAACAGATGGGCACATAATGTATGTGGGTTCTTTTTTCCTTTAATCTGTGGATAAAGCTTGTTGGCGTGTGTATTTAATCAGGACAAACTCAGCAAAACTTAACCATAAATTTCTCTCTAGTAGGATTAAAGACTAGGTTAATGATATGGAATCCATGAGCCATTTATATCTGTATTACTTTGTAATGTACCAATATGAATATATGAGGGATTACTTCTTTAAAAGCCACATTGTTATTCCTCAATGTTAATGTATGGCAAAATGCTATGTCTATTTTCTCATTGGAAAGCTCCTATCTGATAACTTAAGTAATCTAAGTTATTACAGTATTCCTCCAAGTGGCAAAATATGCCAGTTTTATTTTGAGAGGAAAATATTTTACAAACATATTTATTTATTCATTTATTTATAATAAACTATAATTTGGCACAAAGAAGCAAACAAACATGTGATCATAGCTTTCATTTTAAAAGCCCGTTAGGGTAATATATTGAGATGTGCTAATCTGAGATAAACTGGAGTCTACATTTATAGAAGACCCTTCATTGGGCCCTCCCTGGTGTTGCAGGAATTAAAGATATCAAGCTATCACCATCCGAGGCAGCATGGATCCTGAGCTGGCCAAGGAGCTACCCACATGGTGCAGCAGACCTCTCCTGCCTTGCCCACTCCTCTCCTCAGCAGTGTATTTCAGTAGATCTGCCTGTTCTGCTCCCCACTCTCTCTGGTAAATCCTCTCCTCTCCCCTCCCCCACCCTGCACCTCTGGCTTACACCCATTTCTTATATGCATAAATAAATAAATCTTAAAAAAAAAAAAAGAAGTCCCTTCATTGTGTTCTGGGTTAGAGTTAGCTACTACTTGTCCAAGATTTTGAGATGGACGTTAAATAGTAGCTTTATGACTTTAGGAATTTATTTCTAGTGATTCTGGGAAATAGATATACTGTCAGGAGTTTTCCATGGGTGCCTCTCTACTGGCTGTTGAGCCATTGCAATAAACATCTCAAATTCTTTGCAATTCAAGCTCCCGAATTCTTAGTTACTTTAATCTGTGGATAAAGACTTAGGTGACTGAAAGTTGAGCACAAGCGGTAGAAAAGAGGAATTTAGCCCAGTTCTGCCGTGTGTTATTTTTTATTAATCACTCTGAAGGTTGTCTCAGGTCCTTATACTGTTCTAGTTTTTGAAATTGTAGCATCCTATTAGTGATTCTTTGACAGATATTTGGGACTTTTGTACTCTTAGTTGAACACATCTGCATGCTTTGCATCTTCAAAGGTTCTTCTATATTTTGTGTGTTTAATTTTCCTTTTGAATGGAGTAACTTGTGTTTTATCCTATTGTTGAATTTATATTTTTGAGTATATATATATTTTTTCATTTCTAGGCACTGGAAGATAGACACAATCACTTTTATATGTCTTGTCTGCTATCTTCCTACAGAGCAGTTTCAACATTTTTATGAACAAAGTAAAATTTTCTTTTTAAGTGTGATTATGAGGTGATGTAGTTTCAGTATATGAAGTGTCCACAAACTGCTAAGAGTCAAAGTCAAAATCATTTGGACAAAATGTTCAACTTGCTTCTTTAAGTGGTTTTGTTTCTCTCTAAAATAACATAAAATAAAATAACATATACAAGTCGAAGTACAAAAATGCTTTAAAAATAACTTTGAGATTTAATTTTATTTTGAATGTGAGAGACATATGTATTACTACCAACTGCTTTACATTAATTTGAAGAATTTAAAGCATTTATCAGCTATAAATTCAGCTATTATTCAGATATTTATTTGTGCAACTATACTTCAAAAGGGTGAAAATTGTATCAAAATTGCTATCCTTTTTGGTAATGCTACTTAGTACTGATAAAAGTTCCCTTTATATTGCTCTCTGGTATTCAGTCTCCTTCATATTAATATTTGTATAATAATTGGCTTAAAATCTTATTTAGTCATTATTTTGAATGAAACGAAATTACTATGTTCTGTACCATACTAAACTACTGGCATTTATTGTGAATACACATGTGTGTGAAGTTCAATATCAGAATGAATGGATACTTTAATGTCTATAAACACAATTGCAGACCTACTGAATTCAGCTTTGTCGTTATCATTCCGTTTGTTTATCACCCACCTATCTATCCATGGATCCATTGATCGATCTATCTATCTCCTACCTACCTATCATCTATCTATATCTTAGTTCTGATCATTTTCTATTTTGTTAAAGATAGTGAATGAGTTTAGACTTTGCAGAAATTATATGAGTATAAGCCTCCCTTAGTATTTCCAGAAGTGATTGTGTACCACATCCGAACTGGAAAAATGAGGTGACATATCTCTATCCCCCCTCCCTCCTTTCTTGTTTTCCTCCTTTCATTCCTTTCTTCTTTCATCTCTGCCTCGTTTTTAAATGAAAATGTTCTAGAAGTTTCCCTATTGAATTTTCCTCTATGTTGTAATAGGCACAGCTAGGGCAAATATTCATTATGAGTAAATCAAATGGAACTATGGTAATTGGTTTATATTTTAGTTGCACATGCTTTTCCCATGGATCAGGATGAGGATTACTTTTCCTGTCAGGTTGGTAAGTCAAATGAGATAGCCAGCAAAGAAGACAGGCAAATGGATGTAGAAAACAACAAACAATGTCAAATATTCATTTTCTTGCATTTGTCTTATTCACCAATATCTATAACCACTCACAACATATGTCAAAAGCTTATTAAATCCATCTTGCCTATATACAACATCTATGTCTAGGATGTCTTGCCACTTCTCTTGTATAATGGAATCATCATCAATTTCATTGTAGATATTTAGAAAATGTGTTCAATAAAATACTGAAAACAAATTAAACCACAAGGACATCATTTCACAAATCTACCATACTACTTGTGCAGTATAGAAATACATTTCTGAGTTCATTCTGTTCAAGGGAAGCTCGATTTGACATGGTAAAGGAGTTCCAGGTCAAGAAAGAAATGACAAATGTGTTGAACAGTGTGTTTAGCTCTTTGAAACATTTTTAAGGAATACAAAACGTGTTCTATCCCAAACTAATTAATTGAACTCGCTCACTCCTTGTTCATAGAATGCAACAGCAATGTCCGGCCAGAAAAGAGAGATCCTTTAGTAAATTACAAAGCTAGAAAGATAAGACACTTACTTCTTTTTATGTCTTATTGATTCCAATAATTAACAGAATAAATGTGTTCCTTTTCTTTCAAAATGCATGTTTTCCAGGAAACCAAATGTAAAAGGAAATCTTTTTTCTTCAAGGATTTTCTACTTAAAACTCTTGACTTTGCTTCTCTAACACCTACTTTAAAATCCTGAAGCAATATCTCTAACAACAACATCAACAACAACAACAAAAAAAACCTGTGAAAAGTCTTAAAAGCCATTTCATTTTGTTGGTTTCAGATCAACATATTGAGTGAGAGAAGCTGGAATCTTGCAGCTAGAAACTTTCTGCAGTTTTCACAGACATGTGTATTATGTTTGACTTTTTTTTTTCATTTGCTTTGCTTTATTTTGTTTTGTTTTGTTCTGTTTTGTTATTGAGGGAGGAATAGCTTGAAAATCTGAGGTCTTAGAGTTGTACACATTTGGCCTTAAATTGTAGTTTTATAATCATGGGCAATTAGTTTCTGCATTGTAAATATTTTGTTAATAAAATGTTTTCAGTAGCATCCAAAGAGCTTTCAAATTACCAATAATGTGCATTGCCTGTGACATATTATGCTAAAAAAATTGTAGTTATATGTGTTTTATTAATTATAGCATTCCTGAAAAAAAAAAAAAAACAAACCATAACTTGAATCTTATACATATTGAGTACTTATTTTGGCCTTCCTAATATGTATCACCTTGGATAACTATTTTGTTCATTTTAATTTTTGAGTATATCACATCACAGACACATCCAACTTAAATGAGCTTTATTTAAGAAATATTACATAGGGCCAAATTGCAAAACCTCTAAGTTAATTCCCTAAGTCTATAGTACTGAAAGATCAACTTTGATCAGAGGATTCCATTAAAGCAGTACAAACCTGGTACCTTAACTATTTAGCACTAAAGGAAAAGGACAAAACAGCCTACACAATTATCAAAATATTTTCCTTAATCAGTTATATTTAGCACAAATTAATAGAATTTTGATAACTAGTTTTTTCCAAGAGAAATTAATTTGAGACGACCCACCCTGTTAGCTTTTGACTTGGAGGCCTGAATTCACCAATTAAATTCACAGCAGATTAATTAGCTAGTAATTTGGGAAGTTAATCATCATTCAATGGTACTTATTAAGTGTCTTTATGCTCAGGAAACTTGTGTTGGAAGATTGGTTTGGGAAGATTGAAATCTCGCTTGAAGAAACATTTAAGTGCTTTGGATACCACAGCTTCAAGCTAAATATACCCTTGATGCCGCTCATCCCCTTTTATCTCTGTTTAAGGGCAAATATTAAGTACAGCACAAAAATTTATAAGAAACATATTGCATGCATTAGGCCTTCATGGCTCTCACTAGAGCTTGAAAAAATTAGATTCCATGCTAAATACCCTGAAATAATTTTCAGCATTGTGTGCACAGCCTATAATCTTTCTGTTCTTCTCTTGAGAATTTTTCATGTCCTATTGCAGTTCACAGTGAAATCATCTTATTATTTCTTGCCAGAAAGTAATGGAAATTTGTTCAAATCACAAAGCTGTCCACAAATTTTCCAATTCAGCAGAAATACCTGCTTAGTTCATTCAGTTAATGAGGAGCCAATTTTGAACTAGCAAGGAAGCTTGTAGTCTGGAATAAGGTGAATCAACATTCTTTGTAAGATGTTTATATTAATGGTGAACAGCTGAAGCCAGCCTCTTAATCCTTTATTTTGAATGCTGACATTTTATTAAAGATTTATGTAATACTTTCTGCAATCATAAAAATAAAATATACTTATAAGCATGTATATATGTGTGTATATATATATATATATATATATATATATATGTATCCTAGCACGCGGAAGACCTTCGTAAATATAGTGGATTCCCTTTTGAAGATGACATACTTCTATTGTTCTATGCAGATGATGGCATAGATAATAGACGATGCTGACCAGCTGTGAGAACCCTGGTGAATTTCTCTTAGCTGAAAAATTTTCTGTATTTTTCTATATTTGTAAGAGCAGGTATAAAAATAATCACCACTACATTTATTTTGCCATTCTTGAGTAACTTGGAAACTAAGCATATTGTCAGTGAGGGTGTTAACCCTATGAATTGTTCCCAAATAGAATTCCAGCAAAAGATTTTTCGAATAGCTTTCATTGGTCAAACTTTACCCACCTTCAGGAAATGCTTTCTTTTCTCTAACTTCTCTTGCACGTGGCACTGTGTGAGCTTGCTTTCTTACTCTGGCTCCCGTGTAACTACAGAACAGCAGGCTCAGTGCCACCTTTAACCTCACATATCCTCTTGTATAAAGTAAGTGATTGCAATGATATTTGCTCCTTGGGGTCATTCCATAGAAGAATCTCAGAACTGACAACTTCAGAGACATAATCTTCTACAACAGCTTGCTACAATGCTTTGGGCAGAATATTTTGAGATTTACAATTATCTGACTCCCTCCTAGGGAGTGGGAGAAAACAGGCGGGAGATGAACACAAAAGATGACCTGACATTTGGGGCATTCTCCATAGTCAATAAAATTAAGATTTCCAGTCACACTCATGAACATAAATGGTTAAAACATAAAATCATTCTAAATTTAGTGCAAAGAAAACTGCTCGGTCAATTTTACAGTCTTAAGCAGTTTATTTGTATGTAGCAAGCCTTATTATTATTCTTAAAATGTTGATAGACAAAGAGATGATGCAAACATAATACACAGAAGAGAAATCTTTATAATAGTTGAATTTAATTCTACTTAAAGTGAGTATGCTTCCTGAACATTTATTCTGTAAAGAATATTTTTTATGATTTGAATAGCTGTTTCTTGCTTCAGATATTTGCCAGAATCTTATCATACAAAAATAAACACTGAGCATATGGTTTATTATCATTTTAACAATCAAGGTTTGACAGCATATTATATTTGCAATTGTCTTTCTTTTTGAAGGATAAGAGGGTTTTTTTTTTTTCCAATAGTAATATTGCTAATGAACTACCTCTAAAGCTATTCTTAGTGAATTAAGACAATGGATAATGCTTTAGGGGAAAAGGGTAAGAAGTAAGGATAAAGGAGATGACTTTGAAAGATGATACAAAGGATTCTGGTTTGCAAATATGCAACTGATCAGCGACCATTGTTAACCGACATTAAATATCCACCCACCATAGACTGCCCTTTTATGGAAATCTTTTCCTTGGTGGTTGACCTTGATCTTCACATTCATCTAATTTTTTAAGTTTATTAACAACCAGTAAAGGAAAGATTGAATCCGTGTTGTGATTTACCCCTAGCCAGGATCATAGGGATTCCTGTGGGCCATGCACTCCCTGTGTCTACACATATGCTGGATAGTTAAACTGGAACATAAAATCGCTTCAGTTTTATCTGCTGAGGCTCAACTCTGACCCTACTCTCACTGAAGATAAAGACATGCAGGCTTACTTCTTACAACATTTTTGACAGCCTGAGAGGGTCACTGGACTTCTTTTTTTTAATCCACTTCTAAATCAATTCATATTTTCCTTGCAGGATACACATGCACACACATACACACACATATACACACATACATATGTAAAGAAAATATATGTAATGTATATGTACAGAAAAATAGTGTTTTATTTTGCAACTAGTAAAGTTTTATGAATTTGATTTCAATATATATTTTTATGTTAAGTCTCTCCATTTTTTATTATTTTTTATAGTAATTATTTTTATTTTTTACATAATTGTTCATTTTTAAACAGTATTTGCTTCCCCCCACACCCTCAGGTGCAGTCCCCATAGAGTGTCCTTCCCCAATGCACCCGTGCACCATCACCTCAGTCCCCTGTGCTCCTCCCTCCCTCCCTCTGATCCCTCTCCCTCCCCCACCCCTGCAGGATGTCTCTGATTTATAATTGTCTGTGTTTGCTTTGTTGTGTTTTGTACTGTTATTATTTTTTAACACTGATGTTTTATTTGGTTTCCCTATATTCCTGATATAAGTGAAACCATCAGTTGTTTTTCTTTTTCCTTCTGGCTTATTTCACTGAGCATAATGCCTTCTAGTTCTAACCACATTGCTGCTAATGGTATGAGTTTATATTTTTTGATTGCCAAATAATATTCCATTGTGTGTATGTGGCACATCTTCCAGATCCAGACATCTATTTTTGGGCATTTAGGTTGTTTCCAGGTTTTACCTATTGTAAATAGTGCTGCAATAAACTTAGGTTACAAGTGTTCTTTCGAATCAATATTTTTGTGTCCTTTGGGTAGATCCCTAGCAGTGGAATTTTGCTGGGTCATATGGTAGCTCCATTTTTAGTAGACTGGGGAATCTCCAGACAACTTTCCATAGTGGTTGGACGAGTTTGCACTTCCACCAGCAATGTAGGAGAGTTCCTTTTTCGCCACATCCTTGCCAACATTTGTTGTTGCATGTTTTTTTGATATGCACCATTCTTACTGGTGTAAAGTGGTATCTCAATGTGGTTTTGATTTGCATTTCCCTGATTATCAGGGATGTTGAACATTTTTTCATATACCTGTTGGCCATTTGCATTTCCTCTTTGGAGTAATGTCTTTTAAGTTCTTCTGCCCATTTCTTGACTGGATTGTTTACTTTGTTTTTGTTGAGTCGTGTGAGTTCTTTGTATATTTTTGTGTGATTTCACTGTATTTTAAACCCATACAATGCTTCTAATTTTCCTAGGGAAAAAAAAAAGAACACTTATCCATGTGAAACCCAAAGATTTATTTTTGCCTAATAATATGCTTTCCATAAGGTTTCATGAAAATTAAAATTATAAATCTTGCATAAATTTCTAGAGACATGTAAAGCATTATAATACTTCTACCTCACTGCTACCCAGCCTTGCCCAAAAGTAGGGAGGGAGAGGGGAGAAAACAGGGGTGGGAAGAGCACAAGGGACTATAATGATGGTTTGCAGGTGCAGTGTTGCTGGGAGAACTATGGAGACTGAGCCTAGGGGGAGAAATCAAATATTGCACAAAAATGAACACCAATGTAAGAAAATAAATACACTTAAAGAAAAAAGAATTTAGGTAGTGAACTTCCACATGAAATAAAATTGTGATAAGAAAAAACTATTTTTTTTAATCAGAAAATCTTACATGTATGGTATGGCAAATATTTTTTTGCCAAACATTTACTCTTCACATCTTACTTTGAATTGTCTTCAATAATTTTGAAGACCCAAACTCCTATCACTTCTTAGTTCAGGATAGTATATAAACCTCAATTGCTTGACTATCTGAATTTCTATGTCTCTCTGGGGCTCCCATAAGGACATAGCTATTTCATTTTTTTTCCTCCTGTTAATCTCTATGTCAATCGTTAGATAAAATGACAAACCTTTTCCAATAAGTCCCTTAGACCTCAATGTCCACATTTGTACACTGAGAAAGAAAGGGAAATAGAAGGAAATTAACATGTATCTACTAACTTTCATGACATTTTTTCCCTTCATAATATCCATCTGAAAAGTGAATAAAAGATAGTTACAGTGAATGAAAGATGGAGTAATAGTTATAATTTTCAAAATCATGGATAACATTTTTCTAAGAACTGGAATAGTTAATCTTTAAAATTTTAAATTGCTGCAAGTGAAATTTGTCTTTACCTCTTCCTGAATGTTTAATCACATTTATTATATGAATTGGTTTGCTCCATTTAGGAAGCAAGTGATTTTTGTTTTTCTGTTTTTTTCAATTTCTTGGTTATCTAACTGCAGGAGAATTCTGCTATGCATGGAAGAACGAGTTCTGTCAAGTGGTGTAGGAATGGAAACTCAGAGCTGTAGGAAGCAATAAGAATTAAACCCTGGAAGAATTCCCAGGGATTGGGGAAAGGTGAATGTGTTTCCTACAGAGTCCTAAATTGGATTTAGAGCAATAATTTTTCAAAATCTTGAAAATCATGGCAATTCCTAACTCTGATCTCTAAACTGATTGCTTTTGTAAGTCTGCTGATATTGACTTTCTAATTGCCTATCAACAGTATTGAGCAGACGAGTGCCCATAGCCACTACAACTACCACAAAAATACCTCCCAGTCTTAAAAAAAAAAAAAAAAAACATTTAGCCTAAAAATGATTAATGCACATAAAAAGTTCTCATTATTCCAAGGGGTAGTTATTTCCAAATATTATCCTCTGCCATTTTCTCCTTTCGTTAATTAATCATAACTCACTTCATCATGTTGGTTAAAAAAAAGCATATTTATTTTTACTTAAATAAAATTAATTTAACTGTAATGTATTATAATTATATAAAGTCTAAGCATATTAAAATTGTACATTGTATAAATTGCTTTTGGGAAGCAATAACTTAGATGAAATCAAGATAATTGAAAATATCACAATCCAAGGTCATGACAGTTAAGTTGGTTATGATGTTGGCAAGTGTGTTTAATAAGTTGTTGTCATTTTATATAGTATTTCACATTTAAAAATTATTAAGTAATTTTATAAGCTACTTAAATAGAAGATTATTTCATAAGAATCTGACAACAGCAATAAAGCTTACATAGTTAAGGAGGGGGGGAGTTATATTTTTCTCAACCTCTTTATGATTTTAGGTATTAATTTGGAAACTATACTGTTTTTGTGTTATTACTACAAATTTCCATTCCAAGTATGGCAGCAGTGTACTCAGAATATAAATTTAATCAAGGATCTATAGCTTAATATTAAATGTATATTAGACATTATGCAATATATTATATTTAATGAACAATTGACTGAATATAGAAAATGGCTAACTTGTTAGCCCAGTATGTTCTGCCTACAGTATTTGGGGTAATCAGCATGTTATTAAAATCCATTTACTTAAGAAGAGCAAGCACCAACCTTTTTTTCTGTACTCGTAAAGATTATCAGTAAACCTGGTCTAATAGGATCCTAAACTTTGTTACTATTGGCAAGTCTACTACATATTTGTACGCAGGTCATTTGTATGGATGAGTTAACAATATCAGATCTTTATTTTTTTCTTTCTTTAAAGTAAAATACAGCCCCCCACCCCCATCTCCCGCGCAGGCGGTTGAGCACAGCGCGGCAAAGATGCCAGTGGCTTCTGCAGTGCCTGTTCCCTGCCGGCTGGTGAGGGTCACACGTGGCGCTGCAGACAACCCTTGTCTCACCTGCTGCTCCCCTCAGCAGTGTATTTCATCAATCTGCCTGTTCTGTTCCCCTCTCTGTCTCTGGTGAATACTCTCGCCCTCCTGCACATCTCGCCTGTACTCGGGTTCTTGTATAATAAATAAATAAATATTTAAAAAATAAATAAAGTAAAATACAAACATTAAATATATAGAATCTTTGACTTAATATGTATGAAATACATAGACTATTATATAGCATTTTGAAAATACTCTGTATCAGTTATTATTCTACAATTATAAGTGATGCTGTAAATTTAGCACATATTTATAAAATAGCCTAAATCCTGAGGTCTAATATAAAACATGGAAATCTAATACAATATAAGAGCAACTAATGGATTGAGTTGACAACAAAATAACATACATGTCTTGTTTAGTTAGTGTTCTGTACCTTCACACATACATTCTTTGTCATTTGAAAAAATATTTACTGACAAGGCAGACTAACAAAGGCACAGCAAGGTCGACATTTCCAACTGTAAGGCATTTGTGGGGAATACAAGTCAATTATAAAAATTATCAATTGGTCATAAATCCAAAGTAAATGTCAGTCTTATTACACTTCTCTGGGAAAAGGATGCTAAAACACAGACCTGCATTTTGGCTGGCCATGGTCTCATAAACTCTGATAAAACAAGTGTTCATATATAACTCCTTAATGTGAACATAATGAGCCATACAAAGAGTGAAATAAGGCATTTTATTTTGAATAACCAAAGTCATCATTTATTTGGAAGGATATATGTGTGTCTAGGATGGAGACTTAAACTAGAAAAACTTTGCATTTTTCAACATCACCATTCAGTCAATGCCTCCAATTTCAGTGACCCCCATGAAGGAGACATAAGTGGTTCAGTGGAACTAAAAGCTCACCTTAAAACCAATTCCTCCTGTTTTGTGAATCTTAGTTTTAACTACTTATAATCCTGGAAGAAAATTGCTACACTCATTTTAATTTTATTTTTCAGGCCAGTGTACGTTTTATTCCCATCTCTATAAGGTTCAAGAGATGAGCTATATACAAACTTGAAAACAGACAAATGTGGTTTCAAATCTTCCCCCTCCCCCCTGGAAGTGTGATAATCAAGAAATTGTCATATTTCAAGACTTGGTTATTCCAATCTAAATAAAAACTGTAGCTCCTTCATGTAAATAGTATGATGATTAAACAAAATAATGCAGAGAAAAGTTTATCACTGGTGATGGCAGAGTAAATCATCAAGGTGCTAGTTCCTTTTTATTTACTCTTGTAGGATATAAAATAGTCACTTACTAGAGGATAACAATATAGAATGTACCAGTCTAATTACATATTTCTACATACATTTTCTACATGGTGACTATGTTAAAATATTTTCTATGAAGTATTTCAAGTAATTTCTTGATCTTTTTGTAAGGAAAGGGCAGAGGAAACCACATTAGTTTCTGTTTGCTACTTACTGGTTCCATCTAGTCCCATAGCATTTAACCCCATCTGTATTGTAGGTTCCTCAACCTTTTTTTCTTAACCCTTCAGCTCTAAACTTAATTATCCACATACCATTTAATTGAGTTGATAGACAATATATTATATATAATATGTCCCTGCACTCCTCATTCTTCTATAAGTCTACCCATCTCTGGATTTGACATTATTTGATCCAGCTGCTCAGCCTAGAAGTTCAGGAGACTATTTGAAGATCTTGTTGGGCTTCTTGGATCTTTCTGTCACTGGCCCACTGAGTCAAAAAATTCTGTTCTTGGGACACAGACAAAAAACTTACCACTGTTTTTTTTTCCCTCAGTAAATAAGGTAACCAATGTAGCATCAGTGGGCCTCCCTGGTGGTGCAAGGGGTTAAGACGCAACCTATGAAGCTGTCTGCAGTCACTGCAGTTCAAGTTTGATCCCCGGCGGCCAGGGAGCAACCCTCATGGTGCAGCAGACCTCTCCTGACTTGCCCACTGCTCCCCTCAGCAGTGTATTTCAGTCATTCTGCCTGTTCTATTCCCCAGCTGTCTCTGGTCAATCCTCTCACACTCCACCACCTCTGGCCTGTACCCTAGTTCTTATATGCATAAATAAAATAAATCTTTGGGGAAAAAAAGTATCATCAGAGAGGTTAGTAAAGAAAAACAAATTTAATAATGTACCTGGAGGAGTAACAATGCTTATACAGGTCCCATGACTGATTATGGAGAAAGGAGTATAAGTTCAATGTTGAGAGATCTGAGAAATCTAGTTAAGGGAGAGAATGATTTCATCTTTTCACATGACAAGGAGCAAGGAGGGGAAATGACTTAAATTTATTCAGAGTGAAGAAGAGATTTTTGGGTAGAGTGGACATCTTCTCTAATAAATCTGCAGTGACATGAGAACCCCAACTACAATCTTCTAAGTCATAAAAAGGGGAGCAGTGATTGAATCTTTGATATGGGAGAAACAGTGAGACATTTGGAGTGTGATAACTTCTTATATGAGGGGAGAAGAAAAGAGTCAGGCAAGGACTGAAGTTCTCCTCAGTCTCAAGTGATTTTACCGACATTAGCTCAAAATAATCTACCCATCAAGAACAAGATGTCTTGAAGAGATCATTTCGGAACATCTTAAGGTGGTGTGATCAGTATACCTTCACTGCTAAGTAAGTTCAGGGAGAATCTCTCACCTCTGATACCTAATATATCTTGAAATCTTACCGATTTCCTCATTACCACCTACCATTACTCTCATGTTTAAGTCATTGACTTGTCTTTAGTAAGAATATCCATTAGGTAAATTCAACAAGACTGTATTTTTTGTGTATTTTCTTAGCAATTTTCAATCCACTGAACTTCTCACTTGATTTCTTGGCTCTAAATCCGTGGCTAATGTTGCTGTATTTTTTAATTGGGTTCAGTTCTCTTCACACAGAACTCATTTTCTCCAACTGAAATAGTTACTGATAAACTGTCTTGACTTATTTAACTACTGTCCATTTTGGTTTATCTTTGACAGCAGTCACCTTTCTTTAGAAAGAAGCTCTACTTTCTAAGACATCACTCACCTCTTTGTTAAAACCTTTAATTATTTACACTGAAATAAGATGAAATAAAATAGAATGAATCCCTAGATTCTTTGCCATAGTCTTTAAAATATTGAATTATTTGAAACACTTTGAGATTATTCCTTCCACCTTGCTCCTTTCCTTTCAGATTTTCATATGAAGCTTTTCACTGCTCAGTGAGGACTTTGTTTAAATATCAATATTTTTAGAAAACTCTTCAATGAATTCCCTACCTAACATTAATGCCCACTCAGTCCCATCACTATGTTATTATTTTATTTATCTTTGTTGTTGTCATTCTCAGTGTTTTAAATATTCCTATTACTAATTTATGTGAATATTGTCTGAATCTTTCCAGTAAAATAGTGCCAGTCCCTCAGTGGGTACTAAATAAATATTTTCAGTAAGTGTCTGTCTGCCAGCCTGTTTGTTCTGTAGAGCCAGGGGGTAAGAAGAATAAAGGCAAAATAACATAAAGAAATGAAGAGATAAAACACACAACCTAGAAGAAAAAAAAAAAAAAACCCTGTTTTGCTCTTCAATAATGAAAACAATTTTTCAAAGGCTTCCATCAGAAATTGTCCCATTAGAAATGAATAAATAATATATACAGTAGGATACACATTTCTTAATTCAAGGACAAATCTTAGTTCAAAAGGTTGACTAACCTCTTAAAATCCTTAGTGTTCCAGATGAAAAGTCACTTCAGGGGACAATTAGAGGATATACTCATTAAACCAATTGTACAAAGGCCATACAGCATGGGTATAAGAGGTTAGGCAGTACCATTAAGAAGCAACCTGGAAAACCAGTCATTTGAACGACTTTGCCTTTGAGGTTACCTCACAGCAAGCAGACACCAGTCAACTGCATTTGGTTTCAAGTTCAAAGTTACATACTACAAAGGATAAAGGAACTCTGCCCTCCCTTCTTGTTTAACTAGTTTTAATTTGAGCTTCAATCTAGTAGTTGGGTGACAAAGAAATATGTCCGAAGGATTTTACAAAATGCCGAGGTTATTCATTCAAGTTGTATAAGGTTCATAAAACAGGTAAGTTGCTTAAGAAGAAGGTTAAGATCTCTCACACCTCTGCCATCAATAATACCCTAAAGTGAACAAAAACATTGGTATTTAGTGGTTAAGGTTAAGCCCTTAAATCATAAAATTGATGTCTCTTTGTATATAATTATCTGTTGTTACATCTAGAGAAAAAATCAGGTTTAAGAAACTTTGAGAAACTTGGGCATGACAAAGATCTACAATGGAGACAAAAAAATGATTTATCTTTTTATCTTGTGAACAAGATCTATAGCAAAGGAGAGATCCAAAACTTTATATAAAGCAATCATGAAGATATATCAGACAAAGTCTGAAGAAAAAGGTTCATTTCTCCTTGCCTTTGTAACCTCTGCCACCAGTTTCAGAATTAACTTGCTCTCTTTTTTTCTTGAGTTAGTAATTTGTCTCTTTGATTTCTCAGTTATTGAACAAACAGCAAAATATCATGTCTGCTGAAAATCAGGCAGAACTTCTTCCTTTTCTGGAAGAAAAGAGATCCCTCCGCAGGGCTGATCCTGAGGACAGAACTGAGAAATAACATATTTAGCAATTCTCTGGAACTAGATGGTCTAATCAATAGAACGGATGGCTTTACCACACCTATGGTTTATTTTTCTCACCTAACACCTAGGAGTTTAATAAATTATTGTGTAAAGCCTGTTTCAAACAGGGTTTCAATTGACAAAGGTAAGAATAAGAGGGATAGAGACAAATTGGGATTCTTTCCAAATTATTTCTTGTCACACCAAGTGTAAGATTTTAATCCATATGGCCTTTTGACAACTTTACCTGTTTAATATTCATGGTCTTAAAAAGAAGACAACTGTGTTTTAATTACTTAGGATATGGCCTTGGACATTCCTTGTTACAGATGAATAATTCAATGCATTGAGTAGCTCTGAGAAACACAATCCTTGTGGAATTCAATGTAAATGGAAAATCCTGGAGTTGTCCTGAATATATACTGAATGGACTTGGACATCTGTCTTGAAGGTGCCAAATCAGACCACCTCAAAATTCTCAAGATACCTAGCTTTGGTTTGTAGTGTATTTTGAACTAAGAACTACGAAAGCCCTTGAAATTGAGGAGAAACTTGTGCTTCCCCTCAAACCAAGCTTACACATTTTAAATATTTCTTCTTAGGATTTATTATGATATTGTTCTCAGGTCTTAAAAGGAAAGCCAGACACACTGCTGCTTTAAGGTACTTTTAAATGAAGATAACCGCAAAGATATGCTAGTGTTTTTCTAAAAAGCAATCATTTCTTTAAAAAAATGGATATTATACCTCAACATCATAAAGGCCATCTATGACAAGCCAACAGCCAGTATCATTCTCAATGGTGAAAAGCTGAAAGCAATTCCATTAAGATCTGGAACAAGACAAGGATGTCCACTCTCACCACTGCTTTTCAATATAATACTGGAAGTCCTAGCCAGAGCAATAAGACAAGAGAAAGACATCCAAGGAATCCAAATAGGAAAAGAAGAAGTCAAACTATCACTATTTGCAGATGATATGATAATATACATAGAGAACCCCAAAATCTCCACAGAAAAACTAATTCAACTCATCAATCAATTCAGTAAAGTGGCAGGATACAAAATCAACATGCAAAAGTCAGTAGCCTTCCTATACACAAACAATAAATCTGAAGAAGAAGAAATCAAAAAAACCACCCCTTTTATTATCGAAACAAAAAAAATCAAATATTTGGGAGTAAATCTAACAAAAGAGGTAAAGGACCTATACAAAGAAAACTATAAAACACTGTTAAAAGAAATAGAAGAAGACACAAAGAAATGGAAAGACATCCCCTGCTCATGGATTGGAAGAATAAACATTATTAAAATGGCCATCCTACCAAAAGCAATATACAGATTCAATGCTATTCCAATCAAAATCTCAATGGCATTCTTCAAAGAAATAGAACAATTATTGATGAAATTCATATGGAATCACCAAAAACCCGAATAGCCAAAGCTCTACTGAAAAAAAAAAGAAGGAAATGGAGGCATCACACTCCCAGACTTCAAACTCTACTACAAAGCCATAATCATCAAAACTGCATGGTATTGGAACAAGAACAGACATACAGACCAATGGAATCGAATAGAAAATCCAGAAATAAACCCACAGATTTATGGTCAACTAATCTTTGACAAAGGAGCAAAGACTATGCATTGGAGCAAAGAAAGTTTGTTCAATAAATGGTGCTGGGAAAACTGGGTCGCTACATGCAAAAGAATGAAGCTTGACCACTACCTCACACCATACACAAAAATCAACTCAAAATGGATTAAAGAACTAGACATAAGACCTGAAACCATAAAATACATAGAAGGAAATATAGGCGAAACACTATGGGATTTGCACATCAAAGACATCTTTACAGACACATCACCCAAAGCAGTGATAGTGAAGAGAAAGATAAACAGCTGGGACTACATCAAATTAAAGAGCTTCTGCACAGCAAAAGAGACAATAACAAAAACAAAGAGAAACCCCACCAACTGGGAGAACATTTTTGCACCCAACACTAATGATAAAGGACTGATCACAAAAATCTGCAAAGAGCTGATGAGACTCAGCAACAACAAAGAAAATAATCCAGTCAAAAAATGGGCAGAAGAGGGCCTCCCCGGTGGCGCAGCGGTTGAGCGCTGAGTTGCGAAGCTGCCCGCGGCCTCCGCGGCGCCGGTTCGATCCCGGCTGCTCCCCGGCCACACCGGAGGAGGATCCCACATGGTGCGCAGACCTCTCCTGCCACCCGCTGCTCCCCTCAGCAGTGTACTTCAGTCCTTCTGCCTGCTCTGCTCCCCGCTCTGGCTCTGGTGAATTCTCTCACCCTCCCGCGCTTCTGACTGTACCCAGTGCATGTATAAACAAAACAAACAAACAAATAAATAAATAAATAAAAACATGCCTCTATTAAAAAAAAAAAACTATAAAATTAATAAAAAAAAAAAAAAATGGGCAGAAGAGCTAAAAAGAAACTTCTCTGAAGAGGAAATGCAAATGGCCAACAGACATATGAAAAAATGTTCAACATCACTTGTAATCAGGGAAATGCAAATCAAAACTACCATGAGATACCATCTCACACCAGTGAGAATGGCACATATTAAAAAAACTAGCAACAACAAATGTTGGCGAGGATGTGGAGAAAAAGGAACTCTCCTGCACTGTTGGTGGGAGTGCAAACTGGTCCAACCACTATGGAGAGCTGTGTGGAGATTTCTGGACCTACTAAACATAGAGCTTCCATATGATCCAGCAATTCCACTCCTAGGTATTTACCCAAAGGACACAGAAACATCCATTCCAAAGAGCACCTGCACTCCTATGTTTATAGCAGCACTGTTTACAATAGCTAAGCTTTGGAAACAACCCAAATGCCCAAAAATAGATGACTGGATCAAGAAGATGTGGTACATATATACCATGGAATATTACTCAGCATTCAAAAAAGATAAACACATGCAATTTGCAGCAACATGGATGGCACTGGAAGGGATCATGCTCAGCGAAATAAGCCAAAAAGAAAAAGAAAAATACCGGATGGTCTCACTCATAGCAGGAATCTAGAAAACTTAAATAAGGGACCAGGAAAATGAGTAACTATAAGAAAGTGAAAATCAAAATCAACAAAAAACTATGAACCAGAGACACTTTTTGGGGGGTGGGGGGCGGGAGGGGAAGGATTGGGGTCAGAATGGGGCGTTTGCAATTGTATGGGGGAATATAAAAATAAAATTTAATATTTTAAAAAAAAAATGGATATTATAATACATGGTACTCTAAACTTGCTTAGTTACAATGTGGTATTAAGTACCCCATATCTAACAAAAGAAAGTCTTTTTTTTGCATAAGTGAATTTTTCTTTCTTGCATTGTTTTTCTTCCAAGACATCCAATGAATAAGCCAAACTCTCTTTAAATACCGAACTTTATGTGAAGCAATGTGATCAGAGAAGAGGAGGTTATGTTGTCTTATACTGTTCTTTTGTTATCTTCTCAGTTTCTTGCTGTGATACAAATGATTCCCTTTTGCTTGCTGACAGTGGCATTTGCTTTGGGCTAAAATATATATATATATCAGACACCAGCTAGAAAAATGTTTGTTATTTCAACAAACAGCATCATCTCTAAAATTCAACATTTGTCATTATCCCACTGTTGTAATAATATGAACACTCAGTCTCTATCCCTATTTTAATACTAACTTTTGGAACGAAGTCAAAGATATGTTATCAAGAACACTATGGTTGTGGAGTTTGAAATCAGTGTTAACAGGGATGAGGCTTAAACACATAAGACAATACAAAGTACACTCCTGTTGTTGAAATCATTTAACAACACTTGGGTCACAGCTTATGAGTCTTCAAAAATTTATCTCCAGGCTGAATGTTAGTATATGATACAGCTTTTCATCATATATCTGTTTATAATACCTACAATGATGTTCATTCTGGTATTTTTTGTCATTCAAGTTCTTTCTTTTATCATTAACTTAAAGTCAATGATCATGATCTAAACTAGCATTACATTTTCTACTACTTTCTCTTTTTCCAGTTCTCATTGGGTGAATGCTTTGACCCTTCATTATTTGAACCTACTGTTTACATCCCCCTGATCATGTCCTCACTTGCCTCTTTACACAGCTTACATTGCATGCTTAGTGTTAAAAGTCTTCCTACAGACATCTTAACTCTGTTGCCGTCTTTGCTTTTCCTCAATGTCTTAGTAAGACTCCAAATCCGATTAAGACTAGACTACTGTTTTGACTTGTATCCTCATTTGACTATTAGGGTAAAGGATAAATGATATGAACAGAGACCCAGAAAATAGATTTAAATTAAATAGAAGTTTTATTTTTTCCTTCACTAAAGATATTATGATGAGTAGTCCATTTTAGCAGGGAATCTCAACTCTATGTAGACATTCATGGACCTAGTTTTCATGTTCCTCTCTATGCTAGGGCATGATCTTAATCTTTCTGTTGGACCTGGCTAATACGTGTGCTCATGACTCAACTTACATAACCAGGCAAGTACGTACAATGGGCTACCTGTTATCAGCATGATTCTTTCTCCTACCTTGCAGTGGTTCAAAGTCTTACCTTTTTGGTTAAAATGATGGACCTGTGACTGACCAAGTGTTATTTAATCACCTCTCTCCTATACATGGGGGTAATAATACCTACACCATTGAGGGTATTTTCAGGATTAAATGAAGTAAGTTAAAAGTACCTAGAATATTCCTTAAACAATATCCTTGTTCAATAAGGGTTATTTTCTACCATTTTTCTTTTCTCATTCAGACTCCATTACTAAATGACTTCAATATTGCACCCTAAATATATCAAAGACTTTATAACCTTTTAGCTTTTGCTTGTTTTTTTTTTTTTTTTTGCTTGTGTTTCAGACCCCCCATATATTCATAATATTCTTGTGAATTTTATTATCATCTCACTTTGGCCTTTGTTCAAATTTCATCTTATTAGTGAAACTTCTATGATCACCATATTTTAAGTTGCAAAATAAACCTACAATAAAACTCCCCATTCTAATCTCCTAGATGGCTTGTCACTGTCACACATATAGTCACTATCTTTTTCCTTAGTAAGAGATGCAAATGTTCAATAAGTGTATGTTGAATAAATGACTAAACATAATTTATTATTGAATATTCATTGTTTCTCAGGCAGTGTGCTCAATTTATATACATTTATTATCCTTTGTCCTTGCAACAATTGTATCAAGCAAATATTACCATTTTTTTTACAAATGCAAAAACCAAAACCCTTAAGAAGTTGTATACCATACTCAAGATCATAAAGTTAGCAATTGGCATGAGTTAGACTCAGACCGATATCTATCATATGTGGTCTTTGAAGTAATATAACCTAATTTTTATAATTTTATATTACAAAAATTTAAGATTCAATATATTTTATACCTTGATATTGATGTTCATTCTGGATGGGATCTAAAAACTGAAGCATGCATTTTAGTGATGTGCCATCTTTAAAAATATTTATAGGCATTCTGTATATATCTGAACATTTTTAAATCATATCTCAAAAAAAGAAATTAACTGGTCTTAACAAATTACTCTAATGAAGAGGCACAAGTCATCATTAGGAATTCATTACTAACGTATAATGAAAATTTTAATTATTGTCATAAATACATTTGATGTTGTCAACAACTATATAAAGCATTAAATATTCTAAGAGCACATAATAGTCTCTCTTAAATTCTTCACAGTTCACTTGTTTGAATGATTATTAGGTCTTCAACTCAACTTTAAATAGAACAATGCAGGGGCATAATGACTTTAAATATAAATTTAGTCCCACAGTTACCAAGTTACTAAATAAGAATGCTTAATTTTATTTGTCAAATTACAAATAATCATTTAAAACCCAGGACCAAAGGAAATAAATGATTTGTTTGATGAGTGTTCTAAGAATAACATTTCTTCAGAATTTCATAATAAAGACAATAAACATTTCATCATGGATGATTACAATGTGCTCCAAAAAGAGGATATAGTTTGCTAAAAATTAAGTAAGTCAGTCTCAGAGAGATCTATGATATAAAACTGATAAATATTTCAGGTAGTTGACCTTTACTATTACTGAACTAAATAAATTGGCTCTCAGAAATATGACAGAAATTGAGAAGAATTGTAATTTTCTCATTAAGGAGATAATTACCCAAATAGGAATGCAATTACCCAATGATGAACAGTTGGAAAAGATAGATTCAATTTTACTAGTGAGAATTGAAAAGGTGTCAGAGAAAGTTCCAGAGGGAACAAAGGAAGCACTCACTATGGTCACAGATCTCCACAATTGCTAATGACAACTAGGAACATTTTACCTTTAAAAAGATACCTGCTGAGCCAGACAATGGAATGAGATCTGGGAGGAATTGATGCTTTCATATATTCAGGGCATTTTAGTACTAACTGGTTGGATAGCTGAAGTGAGAAATAAAGAATAAAGGTCTGCTACTCCATCCTAAAATGTTTCATATTATCTCATAGAAGGCATTTGTCTCTTTACTGACTAATCTCTTGTCCTTTTTTCCCACAGCCATTTTCAAGATTTCTGGTATCTCAGCAATTATTTAAGGCTTTTGTTTACTTATTTATACTCATATTTAATAAAGCTTACTAATGATAAAAGACTGATTTATAATTTTGGAAAACCCCTTTTGAAAATGGTAAAATTCGATCTAATTGCATATTGATTAGCCTCTGCAACACTGAATTCATCAGGGAACATATCTCCACTAAAATATAAACATATTTGGGGGAGTTTATTTGTATGAGGGTTTTGTATTGCAATCAAAATGTCATGTCTCTACAAAATAACTTTATCGCATATGGATTATTTTGACTTAAAAGTCCTCGTGAACCAGTAGACCTGGGAAATCTAAAAATAGAACATAAGATTCCCTTTTATAAAAGAAATTAGATTTATAAAAGAAAGTTCTATCATGTATGTGCCTCCATCTACCAAGCCAGGAAAAGGAAAACTCCTAACAACTCATTCATGGAGAAAGCATTGACTTAAATTCACAAAATATATTTCACTAAACAAGTCTTAATTAACATGCTTTTTTTCTCTTGGTCACATTTCCATAACTTGCATCTCCTACCTAGAAGTACCAACCTCCTTTTCTTCTTTTAGTCTAAGATGGTATATAAACCAAAACTATTTGACCAATTTGGTTTTTAAGTTTCATTTTATTTTTTTAAGATATATTTATTTATGCATACAAGAACTGGGATACAGGCCAGAGGTGCGGGGGGTGAGAGGATTCACCAGAGACAGAGTGGGGAACAGAACAGGCAGATTGACTGAAATACACAGCTGAGGGGAGCAGCGAGTGCCATAGGAGAGTCTGATGCACCATGTGGGTTGGTTCCCTGGCCAGGGATTGATCCAATTCATGTTGCAGCAGCTGGAGACAGGTGGTTAGCACTGTGTCTTTAACCCCTGTGCCACCAGGGAGGCCCATCAGCCTGCCATTTAAAAGTAATTGCCTATGCCAATGAGATTTTGGTTAATTTTCTTACAGAATAAATTTTCCCATGGGAGGATATTGGATGGAAAAGTTTCTTATTCAGTGAAATATTTCCTTTGAGGGTATCCTGAATGGATTACAGGTGTAATCCCAAATATTGATTTCCTTGTGTCCTTCTCAGTGTACCCCTGGCTGATAAAGATCTGAGGACACTCCCTACCATCCCAATGGAGAGAACACCCATGGATTTACTGGAAGTTTTCTTGGCCTAGGTGCTGGGATGGCATTCTATACAGGATGAACAGCAGTCAGAGGGAGTTGGGGCAGAGACTATGCTGGGACATTTGGTAGATAAAGATCCAGCTGTTAATGTGTAACTGAGAGGTACTCAAAGACCCCCAAACTAGGGGCTTTAAAGGAGCCTGGCCATCTGTGCATACAAAGGCAAATAATCTTCTTATTATGAAAGATCATTAATAGAATTAATGTGCATAGAGAGAAAAAAGATAAAAGGAGTATTTTTCCCCCAGTAAATCATCCAAAATTACCCAGCCCCTCTGGATAAATGTCTAGCCATACAGGGTTTGCCCAAAGTATCAGGCCGCTGAGGCCCAAGTGTTTGCTATAAGTCTACAGCACCTCTAGAAATAAACCATAGGAAAGTGGTTCTGAAGCAGCTTCCAGAAAGCTGAGGAAAAAGGAAATACCTCATCAAGATAATGGCTGCCATTTTCAGTTTCCCCACATGACTTTTTACCCACGTCGCTTCCACGTGTCTATATATGTCTCTCCTCCATGTGTCTCCTTGCCTGTCCCCTTCCTAGCAAGACCAGGATCTAAGAAGGACCACAGAAACAAGAGTTCTCCTTCCTTCTTCCCTTTCTCTTTCTTTCTCAAAAGCTATCTGCCTTCTGTGTTATACAGCTGCTCAGCTCCAACCCTCATTCCCAGTAGCTAGTCCAAGGTGGCTGCATGTAAGTGGGGGTGGGGACCACCCCTTAACTAGTTTACCTGAGTGACCAAATTCACATTTGTTAGATGTTCTGTACCTTCATCTCTAAGGCACTTTTGGTGGCATCCTATCTGGGGTTCTAGTGACTACTCTAACACAGCAGCTGCATTAAACTCAGAGTGTTAGCCTTCCTTGAAATGCTGGGTCTATTTCCAATCTGTACTTGTAATCACTAGAAATTTAAACATTCCATTTGTCAATGTCAGTAAATGAATTACTATTGGATTATTTAAATAAAAATTCAAAAATGTAAACTTTCAAATGTTTTCAAAATCAAATTATCATCAATTTTGCTAGCAGTATCTATTAAGATTTTCAAGAGATTATCCTTAAGAATCTTAATCAGGTATTGGGACTAACTACTGCAAGTATATATAAAAAGTCATATGCACGGATATAAGCACAATTTTTCTCATTAAAATTTTAAAGCATCATATTTAAAAATTTGCAACACGCTAAATATTTAATATATTTCTTAAAACTGGATTTGCTTTATTAGAATATGAAATGAAATTTTTAGTAAGTTTTTTATAACTAAATGTTTCCAGATCCAGTCTACTCCATTGTAACATATAAACTCATTCATATTCTATGTACAATGTAATCTGAAATGCTTTGAGAAGCCCTGACCTACAGAATTTGTGGGGGATCATGATATCTGGGCTTTGGATACATGATCACTGAATGGTGGTTATTCTTTGGTTGTGATGAATATGTGAAAAACAGTCAGCTTACAGAGGAGAAGCATAGCGAAAAGTCACAAATACACTGTATGCTGTGAATTTGCAAAGTGCTTCTAAACTGGGCTTAGATAGATAGATAGTGAATAGATACTAAATGACAAATAGATAGATTACAGATAGACAGAGAGAGAGAATAAAAGATAATAGATAAAAGATAAATGAGAGATACATAAATAATAGAAAACAGAAAGAGAGAGAGAGAGATTCTCAATAAGCATGTATATGTCACAGTTTCAAATTTTTATTACCCAGAATTCAAATTCAACTACTTAAGGAACATGGAGCACTCTACGCCCCCAAAATATCAACCCAACTAACACATTTCACCTCTTGTGGGTGGAGTCCATGAGATGTTCTTTCACTTCACTTTATAATGTTGCATGGTTGTAGCTAATCATTTTGAGTCATCCTCTGCAGCTCAATAGACTTCCTATGGGCCAAACACTGGATTTCCTGTTCAGAGAAAGAGAGAAGAAGAGATGAAAAGTAGCTTAAAGTGTCATTCTTGTAGCACACAGTATGCACCACCATCTACCAACAAAGGAAAAGGAGGTCTTTGTCAGAATTCTATTTCTAACAGAAGTAATTGCATTTGCAGAAATTTTTCTTTCTTTGTATTTGTTCTGAAACAAGTGTTTACTCAACTTACCATTTATCATTGTTCCATAGCCTGTCCCTCTTCACTTGAATCTTTAGCAAAGTCATCTTAAGCCTAGAAAGGGAGATATTATTAATATTATCTTAAGGCGCTGCAGACCTCTCCTGTGTCTCCCACTGCTCCCCTCAGTAGTGTGTTTCAATCAATTTGCCGGTTCTGTTCCCCACTCTGTCTCTGGTGACTCCTCTTACCACCTGCACCTCTGGCCTGTACCCCAGTTTTTATATGCATAAATAAATAAATCTTTAAAAAATAGTATCTTAGCACACTGACAGGTACATGGTAGCAAATACATATTTGTTGAATAAGCATATTTCCTTTTAAACCATTTCTTTTTTCTTTTCACAAATCACTATGACTTTCCATAATATTTGCTTTTATTGTTAATGTCCTTATGCCACTGATTATTTAATGTTATCTTACAACAAAATTTCTGAACTTTCTTTTAAAAATAATGATTGGTAGTCTAAAGTTCCACTTTAAAGAATCTGATGCAATGTAATTGGCAATAATCCAATTAGACAGACAGGACCAGGATTATTTATTATTCAATTTTAACTCTTCCAGATAACTGTCTAATTTGTGTCATTTTATAAAGGCTTTTTTTTTAAAAAAGATTGATTTATTTATACAAGAATGTGGGTACAGGCAAGAGGAGAGGGAGGTTGAGAGAATTCACCAGAGACAGAATGGGGAGGGGAGCAGTGGGCCAGACAGGAGGTCTGCCGTGCCATGTGGGGATCTTCATGGACAGCCGGGAATCAAACCCATGCTGCAGACGCTGTGAACAGCTTCACAGCACTCAACCATGAGATAAAGTAGATAGGGTTTTTTTTTTTTTTTTGATAAACATATTACAAATTTGGCTCCAGAATCTCATCTTTTTTTTTTTAATTTATATTCTCTCTCTTGCAAGAGTCAGAAAAATGCTTTTATATTATTCCTTTCTTACTTTGTTATTTAAACATGAAGGTATCTGTAAATGTGCATATATTATTTATTATATTTGATTTGTTTCCTCATCACACACAAAATATTTGTGTAAGTATTTTTTCCCCTCTAAAGTTGGGACTGATAGATAATTTCAGCTTGGACTTCTGATTGTTTGATTAGTTTTTATTGTATGTTTTATGAGCTACACTTGGATTTATTTCAAAATGGCATTCAGTCAGCATGAAAATCAATGAAATTCCCTTTCTTAAAGTTTAAGGAGTTTCTCCGTACTTGTGAAACCATTTTGAAATCCTTTGGTTGGTGATAAAATGTAACTGAAATATTCATTTCTGAAAACATTGTGAAGTTTATACTTTGAAGTAAGAATGTTTAATTTCTCAATTCAATTATATTTTTGTGACAATTATTTCTGTAAAAATCTGAAAATGAGATTTTTCCTTGTCAATGACAGAAAAATCATATTTTTTTCTAAAAGTCATACTATGTTTAGGCATAAATCCTGGTTCCAACATTTACTGAGCAATCCTGAGCAGCTTATACTACTTCATCCTTTTGTGTATTAGACTTCTCATATGTAAAATGAATATAATAGGAATAATAACCTCTTAGGTCCTTATGGGATTTCTGCTAGAGAATGTACTCATAGAGTGGCACATAGTAATTGACCAAAATATAATTGTTTTATAATTATTAAATTATTAATATATAAGCAATTATTCTCTCCAGCTTTTAAAGCAATTTTTATAAAATGAATTTAGTTTTTCATTTTCTTTTTTCATCCTATGTCAGGCACTTCTAAACTCTGATGATATAGCACAACAGACAAATCCTAGCAACGGCACCATTTCTATTTTAACACTATTTCCTACTAGAAAAAAAAATGTATAAATGGGATTCAATTTTTATCAAAGTCATTTAAGAATGGATATTAAAGTTATTTAGTTAATAATAACAGTAGCATACTTAAACAGTGTGCATTGTATTCACACTTATTCTAGCATCACCTATACATTAATTCATTTAGTTCTCACAAGAATATGATGCTCACATCCTTATTATCACATTTTAAAGTGAGAAACACGGGGTAATAGAAGGCAGTAATGTGACAATTGTCATGATTTCAGTATAGAGTAAAATTGAGGGATCACTAATATTATTTCAGATACTGATGTTTAATTATTAAATCATTTTACCTAATTACAAAAGAGGAGAGGAAAGAATTCAGTAGTAGTCGAAGCTATTTCAAAGTAACATAGACTCATTGGGAAACTTTCTCAATTAATCCAACATAGTGAGAATTATACAATAGGTGACTTGGGATCCGATGTCTCCAATTCTCAGCCATATTAACAAAGAGTTGAACTTTTGAAACAGTCGACCAAGAAGTTTATGATCTTTAGCTGTTTTCTGTGAATCCTATAGCAAATACACTAAAATCCTGTTTGAAATAATAACTGCCTAATTTCACAAACAAGGGTGATGACTGTTAC
Organism: Talpa occidentalis; assembly: GCF_014898055.3. Taxonomy (NCBI): domain Eukaryota; kingdom Metazoa; phylum Chordata; class Mammalia; order Eulipotyphla; family Talpidae; genus Talpa; species Talpa occidentalis. Next base: position 15,351,177 of record NW_023604972.1, read on the forward strand.
AAAAAAAAAGTCAAGGTGGTATGTAAACATAGTGCAATTTGATGTAGGTTGGGGTGAGTAGTCTATTTCCCCTTCCCAATGGGGCTAGGGTGTTTCTTTCTGATTGGCTATGCAATGCAAAAGCATATCAACCCTGTTTTGATTTAGACAAAAGCAAAATTCCAAAATTATAGAAAATAAATCTCTATGATCAGATTCTCTCATACAGTCTTTTTGCAATAAAGCTTGGCTCTCATAAGAGTGGCAATCAAATTCTTTTATACTTCCTTGAATCCTGGAATACAGAGTATGATTATCTGTGTCAGACTCTCTTAAATGGTGAATCAACATAAATGGGGAGTGGATTTTTTTTCCTCTCCCTAAATCTTAATTTTGGAAGGGACTGACGACAATTTTTTTTTCCCTCTCTCACTCATATTCAAGACTCATGTTGTTAATTAAAGGGGCAGAGAATAAAAAAGTCATTACATACATTTTCTTAATAGGTTAAATAGCTAGAACAAAAATGAGCTGATATGTTCTATGTCCTTTGCAGTTCTATCCTGACCACCACATGTTTTAAAGAGTTCAAATGTGAACTATGTATGGAAATCATTGATTGGGAGAATATTAAATAGAAAAGTTATTTACTTTGACTAGTCAAGGAGCATAATGTTTACTAATCAATACCTGCACTGTGGAGTATTAAAAAATGTCCCATTGTTGGGGCCTCCTTGGTGGCACAGGGGGTTGGGATGCAACCTCTGAAGCTGTCCTCAGCCTCTGCAGCATGAGTTCGATCCCCGGATGGCAAGAGAGCAACCCACATGGTGCAGCAGACCTCTCCTGTCTTGCCCGCTGCTCCCCTCAGCAGTATACTTTGGTCAATCTGCCTGTTCTTTTCCCCACTCTGTCTCTGGTGAATCCTCTCACCCCCCACATCCCTGGCCTTTACCCCAGTTCCTGTATGCATAAATAAATAAACCTTTAAGAAAACTCTCCCATTGTTAATCAGATTTTTTTTCCATTAATTGACAAATGTTCATAAAGTGAATGCTTCTTTAGACACGAAATTCAGAAGGGAGAAATGACAACAGATTAGTTTATCTTAAATTTACTCTCTAACACCTAATAACATTTAGACATTATGTTCAAAAGCACATGACTTTTTTCCTAAAAGTGGGAAGCATGACAAAAAGAGAGAGAAGAAGATTATAAACAGCAAGGATGAGGACACTAACATTTGTTTTTGCCTATCAGATATTTGGTATATTTTACCTTATTAATTCTTGCAATAAACATATGAAGTGAATTTCCAATAATCAGATTCAGATCATCTAAACAGAGTAAGTATCAAAAAGAGTAGTTGAATCTAGATCTTTCTTACTTAAAAAATATGTTATTTTCTTTCTTTGAAAACATATTTGTAAGGGTAGGAATGGACACGGTGCAGGTTTTCTATGATCCAGGTAAAGCAGGAGTCAGAGTCCTCAGTGGCTTTTGCAGGTCTTTTATTGGGATTACCAGGTATACGGCAGGCAGGGGCGCTGGGGGCCGCTAGGCTGGCAGGACTCCCAGCCCCCAGCAAGTCTTCACTCTGGGCTCCCTGGCCTTCTCTCAGCTTCTGCTTCTCTTGTCTCTCTCTTGGCTTCTGCTGGCATCCCTGTGACGCCGCCCTTAAAAAGCTCAGTCTTAGCCCAGGTGAATCCCATCTACCTATGCCCTACTCCAGGTGCCCGCCATCAGGCATGCATTCAGGACTCCTGATGGCGGGAGGGCAGAAAAGCCTGATATTTTTTCCTTACCCTACAATATTTTTATTCCTTATATTTTTCTGAGATAACATCGGTTTATAACATTACACATAAACCCCTGCTCTTTTTAAATCTTATATTTCTTTAACTATGAAATCAAGTAACTAGTTACATTCCCAAGTCTAAAATAGAAACATGGGCTGTTCTCCAGTATATTGTTAACATAAAACTTTATCTGGCATCCAAAGAGAGGATGTGATTCCACTGTTACCTAAGACAATTTAGGATTCAAAGACGAGAGTGTTTTCACCTGCTTCCTGTAACTATCAAAGGAGAAATTCTGGAAAAATAGTGTTTTACAGGCACATAAGCTTTTATACACAAAGGGATCAAGTATTTTTACTCAGTTTCTGAGATTGTAGAATCCTGGTCATGTCTTTAATTCCATGCTTGGAGTTGTGTTTGTAAGATGAAAGTCAAATCTGGTAAGCTTAGAGCTGAGAAAAGAGACTCAGGTTCAAATTGGCACTAAATATCTAAGAGACCCTGGGTAAGATAATGATGAATCACGGAATTTTATTAGTGGTAATAGCCAAAGAATCAAATCTAACTCTCTAATTTGCCAAAGTGAACATTTTAAAATGCCTTACTAACCTACTTAAATTAACTAAAAAGTGATAGTGACAGAGCTGAGATGAGAATACAAGAATGGAATTCAGGTCAGCTGTGAGTCATATAGATTTTCTTATCTCAGAAATAAGGATAGTACTTTAATTGTCTAAGAATTTTCTATTTATAAAATATTTGATCTGTTTTATGTTAATATTTGTTCTATATGTTAAAAAATAATAGTAACTTTATAAAGATTTAGTCATTTGTAATGTAAATGTCAAACTTACAAATTATTTTAAGGAAATTTTAGAAAAATTTAAGAACAGAATTTCAAATTTCTTCTGTATTTTATGTCAAACAAATTTGCTTTTGATTATTCAGAAAATTAAAAGACTGTCTTGGTTTAAATAACCAGTCACAAAATCAAGAAACCCAAACCAACAAGTATGCAAATATGTTATAAATCAATGATATTGGATTGAATGCTAATTTTTAATTTGTTAGTCAATCTAGTAAATTAAAATTGAAATATTTTATGGGCAGCTAAAATTTGAAAGGACATTTTTGTAAATATTGTTTCATTTTTAATGAAGTACTACCTTTTTATGTATTCCTTGTCTACAGACAGATAACCAGTAGCTAAGCAGAAATCTAGGACATAAATTCAATAACATATTACAGACACAATTGTAATGTGTCTTATAAAACCTGACAATGACTTTGTATATAACACACTCCCCATATGAATACTGTTATGCCTCAGTCATTTTGTTATGTGTGTGTATTTATTTTCATATGATCAGTTTATTACATGTTATTTTTATAACCCAGCTACTCACACAGTGTATTACATATGATGGTTTTTTAACAAAATTGTTAAACTAAGAAATGATAGAAATTTATGCTAGCAATATAATTTTAGCAAACTCAAAAGATTTTGAATGATAAAACAGTATAATCTAATACAACAAAATGATTAGCAATAATGGAACAAAACAATTTTTTTTTGGTCTGAGATCTGAAAGAGTCTCTTAGGAAACAACAATTAAAACGAAAAGTCAAAACAAGACCTTTCACAGAACATCTATATTTGACAAAGGATGAAAATAACATTTTGGTGAGCAGTGGAAAATTTCAGCACATTCCAAAAGCAAATGCAGTTGTTTGGGAGAAAGGAAAGCATTGATTTTAGTTAATGAATGTTTTTCAGCTTTTTGTGATACAGGAGTCTTAATACTGGAGATGTTTTCTTTATAGCAACAAATGCACTGAGTGTTGCCTTAAAAATGGCATCTTCAGGCTTCTTAACGTTGCCAGCACTCCGTCAATGTAGTGTTGTGTCTGCTGCTGCCAGTGTTCGTTTCATTTTTTCAAATTAGAATCCATGCCCCAGAGCAGCGTAGTTGAAACATGACTGACATTGAGTGGCCACCAGCCAGTGCAGTGAAGGTGAGGAACGAAAACCAGCCTCATAGATCAATACCGATGAGAGCTGATTTTCAGATTCCCCTCCTTAACCAGTTTTGGTGGGAGTGCTAATAAGGAGTAAAACAGACAAGACAAAGTCTGAAGTAAGAAGAAGAAAAACTTTGCTTGCTTTATTATTTTTCTCTTGTATCAAAAAAAGGTGGTCAAATACCTAGTTTATAAGTAAAAGCCCAAGGTGAGAACTTTGGGCTGCTTAAAGATCATTTGCTTTTCCATCTATGTAGATGAGGATAAACTGGATGAGTGTGGCATTATTCATTAAATTAGACTTCTGACTAGTTAATTTATAAAGAGCTGCAATTTCTGTACTTCTTTCATTTTTTTAACAATTTATTTATTTATGCATCCAAGAACTGGGATGTAGACCAGAGGTGTGGATGGTGAGAGGATTCATCAGAGATAGAGCGGGGAGCAGAACAGGCAGATCTACTGAAATACACTGCTGAGGGGAGCAGTGGGCAAGACAGGAGAGGTCTGCTGCACCATATGGGTTGTTTCCTGGCCGGCTGGGGATCCAACTCAAATTCATGCTGCAGTGGCTGGGGATAGCTTGATAGTGCTGTCTTTAACCCCTGCGCCACCACAGAGGCCCCTGTACTTTTTCATTTTTCAATTGACATTATATTGTATTAAAACATAAGTTCTAGTTATGCATCATTGTAAACCAACACACACACAAACGATAGGGGATTATGATAATTGAAATAAATCAGAAGGAGAAAGACAAATACCAGATGGTGTCACTTTATATATACCTACAGACAAGTGTATCCTTTCAGTAACATTTTTATGCACATAACAGAAAATAAGGTTTTTATAATTAAATATGTCTTATGTGTCTAATTAATAATAATGCAAGGTATTTTCAGTAGTATATTTGTCAGCCAGAATCCACTTTATCCATAATGTTTTTTTTTAATAAGTGAATGAGCTGAATAGATATTCCTATTGTATCAGTGATTTCAGAAATCTATGGAGTTGACATAGCCATTCAGAGTTTTTCAAGTTTAAAATACATTTTCTGAATTTCATGTTGCTCCCCATCCATTTCTAACTTAGAGCTCTGGAAGCTAATTTTTTCCACACACAATTGCAATTTTATGAGATACCAGTAAAAATTATTATATATTCAGAAGAGTACTTCAGAGCATATTTACAAAGCAGGCAGGGAGTATGTGGATTTCATGCATGGAAAAGCATAAATAAAATTCATTTTTAATCATGTAATTGTACTGTCATTTGTTTCCTTGTAATTGGTGAAGAATTACATATCTGTTCATACTCCGAGGTCACTTTTGGAATAAAATAAATGTGGTATGAAAATTTCAGTAGCATAGTTTTGAATTATGGCATGTTAGTGCTATATTTCTTGGTGTTTGATCAAGTGTATGGACTGTTAGGATACTATTGATGTGTGACCTCAGTTTTTAAGTAAGGGATTAACTAAACAAACAAATTACTGAAATATTCATTACATATAAGGTCCTGTAATAGAGAATGATAAAAGTATGAAGTTATTCAATAGCTATTTTTTCTTTACTTTTTCAGTGTAAGTGTTTGTGTTTCTGTGTGCAGAAGGGTTGAATGGAGGGTTAGTTGATGAAGATTTATATAGGTTGAGTCTATGTTCTGAGAAACCGCAGAATGCACCTTGTCTCTAACCCTTTTATTTTATGTATCAGTTCGGAAACTGCTTTTTTCTGAGACAGTGACTCATTAATCCTACAGAGAGGACAAAAATAGTATATAGGTCACAAGGGTAAAAAAAGAATTAATTTAAAGGAAAGAACACAAGTGAAGCAAGCTCACTGTCTGACATATGATAGACTTTTCATAAATATTGCTTCCCTTCCCTCCCTATTATCACAGGCACACATCTATAGACAGAGCCAGGTTTGAACCTGAATTTCTGGTACATTTTTGTTTTGTAAGAAGCAGCTGATATTTTAGAAAATTCAAAATGGGTCAGTATTCTTAATGCAAGTATTTTCATTGTGGGACTTTATTAGAAAAGATTCCCCAACATCACCACAAAAAAAAAAAAAAAGAAAAAAAGAAGGATGAACCAGCAAACACTAAAACAACAACAGCAAAAATCTAAGAGAAATAAAGTAGTAAAAGTGGTGTGTCAAAAGGGAGGGGCTGCAGATCATGTATGGATAAAGGCATTCTTCCCTTTTATATGCTTCTTTAAAACAATCTCAACATCCACAATGCGTGGCATTTTCAAGGAAAGTGTCTCATTTCCATTAACAAGGAAACCTCCTAATTCACAAATATACACAGTGGGTGATGTGTGTTAATAGCACTCTTAGCAACCGATAATGTGGTGCAGTTAATGTATCTCAGCTTGAATTAACTTTACCACAAGCCATTGTTTCCTTTTTATACAGCACAGGATCCTGTGGAAAAATCTCTTAGAATCTCACAAGGGGAATTCAATTAACATTACTCACTACTGTACAGCAACATAAAAATGGAGGCTATTTTAACCTTTCTCAAGTCTCCTGCTGATCAATTCAATGCTTTCCATTAGTTTAACTCCGGTTACCATAAACTCACCTTCATCGTTCAGAAAATACCTTTTCATTTATGGGGCAGTGTGTGGTGGCCAGTGCAAAGCCAGAATAGGCTAAATAGACTAAAAGATTCCTCAGTGTGAAATATAGGTCCGTCCTTGCCATAACATCCCTTAAAATGGGATGATTATGAAAATGATGCGATTCAAAAATTGTAATCTTTCTCAAAGGTCATTTCAAAGACTATTGGTCCCAAGAGATGGTCTTAATGAGAGAGAAGTGTGGTCAAATAAGTTCAGACTCCACAGGAAGATGGCATCAGAGGAAGTTCATTGTTTTGCTCTGGAGAATTTAAACTGAGAAGTCTAGGTAAGCACCAAAATCAGAGGATCCCATGATGTGGGGTGAAACCAGGAACCAATGCTGGTGGAGCCTCATAGAAGAGACATGGAAATATTAAACTCAGAGCAAACAAAAGGTTAAGTGGAGAAAGAAGTGGCACTAGGCCAAAAAACACAATTCATATCCACACATGGAGCAGAAGGCAGAGCTGTGGGTCTAGCTGTGAGAAAGACAGGTGTGAGTGCTGTGAGACAGGCAGACTGGGGTCCTTTTGAAAGTGATAAAGATCAGAAAGGCATGACATTTGCCACCTTATCCCTCTGGAACAGGCATGCGCAGAGACACATACAGTGGAGCTGGGGTTGCACTCAAAACCAAGGACAAAGGCTGCAGAGATTGTTATTCACTTCACAAAAGAATGATACCACTAGCTAATAAAACCATCATTACAGGTGGTATAACTTTTACTGGACATTAGCTTTGGTTTTAACATAATTTCTGTTTTGTAAAACCCAAGCCAACCAAAATCATATTAAATTACCATACTAGAAAATTGCCAAATATGTCTTTGGGTTTAAAAGCCATTTGTACAATGCACTAGCATGGTGGTTCTCCAAGTGAGTTCAATGGGCCAGAAACTTATGCACCAAGATCAAATGGAAAGCTTTAGACATGCAAATATGTGAACTCCACCCCAAATCCTCTGAATTAGAGCTTCTGGAAATGGAGGCTAAGAATCTGTGTTTTCACAACTTGAACTTGCCTCTCCCAGGATAATTGCCATGTTTGTCACGACGCAGGAGAGAGAGTCCCAGCAACCAGAACAGAGGGCAGTATGCTGTGAACCACCCTAGAACCCCTAGAGCAACCCCAACATAAAGCATTATTCACCTAAAATTATCACCATTACCGATACTGAAAAGTTTTGCTTCAGAGAATTAGCAAGAATTTCTAATACCAATATTTTAATGGCAAACAGTTAATGCAACTTGTTTAAGTAAACCCAAGCAGGTAAGCAGGACTTTTGTACTCATCCTTTTAGACAAGTATATCTTCTTTCTAGAGATTACTGAGTATCTTATAGAAATCAAATTTATAGAATAAATACTTGCAATGTCTTTGTGAATTAGTCATTAGACAATTTCAATTATTAGGGCAGATTTTGTAAAGGTTCTTAACTATTACTTCTAAGGGCAAGACAGCATGTAGAATAACTAGTTATTATAGTTAAAGCCATTCAGGAAGTATTGTCTTTTATATATCACAATGAATGAGAAAATTCATATTTATCTAGAGTTTTGAACTCTTGAAGGTTTTATTCAACATGGATATTTCTGTATACTGCCTCTATGAAAGTGATTGGACCCCAACAGCTGTGATAAATGCATTCATGAGGAATATGATCCATTTATTGATTAATTTACAAGTTGATTTACATAAGGATTTCTGGAATGATTTATATGCTTCATATTTTGTCATTCATGAAAATACAGTAATGATTCAAGAAGGAAACGACTAGTAGGTCAAGAAAATAAAAATTATATTATAGGGGCCTCCCTGGTGGCACAAGAAGTTAAGATGCAACCTATGAAGATATCCGCAGCCACTGCACCATGAGTTTGATCTCTGGCCAGGCAGGGAGCAACCCATGTGGCGCAGCAGACCTCTCCTGTCTCGCCCACTGCTCCCCTCAGCAGTGTACTTTGGTCAATCTGCCTGTTCTGTTCCCTATTCTCTCTGGTGACTCCTCTCACCCCCAACACCTCTGGCCTGTACCCCGGTTCTTATATGCATAAATAAATAAATCTTAAAAAAAACCCTATATTATATTGTGTAGTTATGAGCAATTAACTATTAAATAACTAAATGATAACCCCTAATATTTCTCCAGTAAAGAAACTGTCTCAGGCTGCCATACAGCACTATGAAGGATGATTACTTTAAATTTTGCATATTGTTTATTTGTGTTTTCCTTTGAAGTATAATCTGTAAGTTTCTTCTTCCTGGAGGAAGTCAAATATAGTGAGATTTTCATCACTGCAACATGAAAGATGTTCCAAACAGAAGGGAAAAAAGAGAAGGGCATAGCATCAGGTCAGGCAAAGATACAAGTTTAAGCACACAGACAAAAATTATCCCAAAACTAACATGCAAATCAGGTAATCAGAATTTTACAGAGCAGTATGAAGAGAGAATAGTAAAAAACTTCATGGTCTTCATATTAAAATGGCATTTATCCTCCTGAATAAAATATTTTCCAGCCTTGACACCCTAATTGCTAGCCTATGACTTTGCATGAACTATTGAATCTCTCACAGACTAATTTCTTCAGCATCAAAGGGTTATCATTGGAATCAAATAAAATTATAATATAATTTACCTATAGTTCCATGCATAAAGGAAATACTCAGGGAAAGTTTTCCTTTACTACCATTGTTCATTTAAAAAAAATAGAAACTCTAGACTCCATAACATCAGAATAACATTTCTATTAGACAATTCCAATAGACTTCAAATAAAATATTTTTGAATAATTTGGATCTTACAGGAAATGCTAGGAATTTATATAAGAACATGGAAAAATTCTTTGTCTCATTGGGTTGATTACTTGGAATATTTTTGTCTAATTTTTGCAATTTTTGCAGTTTATGTTATTCAATGTTATATATTTTTATAATCAATATGAAGTAAATTTGAAAGACTATGTTGTTTTAATACATCAGTTTAATACTATTTGAAAATATGTATGCCCATCTTGATGTGCTTCAATGAATATAAATATAAAAGGTGGTGCCTTCCTTGCAGTGCAAGGGGTTAAGTCTCAGCACTATGAAGCTATCTGCAACCACTGCAACATGAGTTCAATCCCTGGTCAGGGAGCTACCCACAAAGCACAGCAGACTTCTCCTGTCTCGCTAGCTGCTCCCCTCTGCAGTGTATTTCAGTCAATCCACCTACTCTGCTCACCACTCTGTCTCTGGTGAATCTCCTTACCCCCCAATTTCTGGCCTGCACCCGAGCCCTTACATGCATAAATAAATATAATAAATCTTTTAAAAATAAAATAAATAAATATAAAGGGATATGGAAGTAGAAAGGAGAGTCCCATAAAGTAGGGTATTTTACTGAAGTCAAGCTTTCTATATTAGTTGACCTTGAATGAATTTGAAAGAGCTAGCTAGAAAAAAGAGGATACTTAAGTAAATTGAAAAGGGACTTCCTTGGCATCAATGAGAAATGGCAGAGCTTCTTTGCAGACTGGTAAGTGGTTTCATAGTTCAGAGTAAAGAACAGAGGATTAGCACAAAATGAGACTGAGACTGGGCCCAGGGTTTTGTATGACATATTAGGAATTGTAAATGCCACTAAAATATCAAAGAATCTTTGTATATTTTATGATGCTGGAAGAACACTCTGGATTGAGGACTGTGAGTCTGGAGGAAGCCAAGCACTTTAAGAAAATGTGGCACATCACTAAGTTGGGAAAATGAGAGAGAAACTAGGTTAAAATAGTCAAGACCTGCTGAATCTGAAACTCTGGGGTGGGTTCAACAATTTTTATTATAACAAGTTCTCCAGGTGGTTCTCATACACACTGCAGTTCAAGAACATCCAGTCTTAATGGCAATGAAGGTGTGAGAGAGTTTTATCCTGTTCTATCTTGTAGTGATGGGTGCTAACCTCAGGTCTTAATAAAGAATATTTTAATAAGCAACATAGCTGTTTATTTTCGAATTCCTCATATTTGGTACTATTACCACAGGGGGGGAAGTCTAAACCAAACACACACATAGGAGTATGTAAAAATGAAATAAAATGGTATATACATGGATAAAAGAGCAGCATTTTTAAATTCAAAAGTCAGCATTTAATATATTAAGAGTTTAAACTACATATTCCCATTCCTCTTATAATGTCATTCCCTGACCCACAGAGGACTAAACTCTATATTGAAAAGAAATCATTATTGTCTTTCAATTTACACTAAATTGAATATGTCAATGTAACAATGTTCTCTACATGGCTTAATAGAAACTTCTCCACTAATAAGGTTTTGATCATTTCATTGATTTTTTTATTACATAAATTTATTCCGTAGAACTCTTATTAATGTGGAATGGTAACCAGGATATGTTTTAAGGTCATCTTATTCATGTGAATAAAATGTGAAAAATATTTCCATTAACTACAGTGCTTTGTACTTCTTCTCAAGGTTAATTGTTTCCTCTGATCTCCAGTTAAAACCTATTATTCTTGAACCCAGAGATTATCAAAATGACAGAACAAGAAACATCTACTATCCTGTAGATAGTGGTTGGTACTTTGATTTCTTTTAAATATTTAATAGTATTCAAAAATTAGCTCACCAATCAAAACCAATTGTGATACAGTATACGATAGGCTCACTCGTAGAGGCCGTGTTTTTGGTAGCAAGGCAAAGGTATTTGGTAACAGAAATAGCAAAAAAAAAACAACCAACCAACCAAACAAACAAACAAACAGCTATTTCATTCTCCTTTTATAATTTAATTTTAGATCAGTTTAAGAAGAACACATTTCACCTCTATTTCATCGATCAAAATTAACATAAAATTGTCCTTTAAAAAAGTTTAGACTGTTTAGATGTATTTTCTAGCCTATGAACTCATCAAGAGAGAAAGCACCACAATGTGACAGGAGAACCAATAAACTTGTAGGAAGAAATTTTTCAATTCTATATGTGTGCATATCCCTGCCTCTTACCTTCATTCCTTCCACACAAGAGAGTTGAAGACAGGAAAACTTTAATGAGTTGAAAGATTTGAAAGTATTTAAATTTTTGGAAAGCAACAGAGCCTCTGCAATAATGGTGACATCATCTGTGTGATTTCATGCAGCAAAACATAGAAAAATTTTGGAGTTTTACAAAGTACAATTGCCACTTATTTTAAAATATTTTCTAATTGTACTGGAAAGAGTTTTTCTTGAATAATCATAGCAATAATCCAGAGAATTAATTACACAGTTCTCTACAGCAAAACAACAATTTCCAATTATATTTCAGGTCATTCTTCTTGGTGAGTGTCTTGTTTGTTTTCTGAATATCTCCTTGTGGTCTACTTCAAGAGAATTATTTTTTAAAAATATACCATAGATTTATTCAGAAGCACTTCATAGTTTTAAAACAACTATTTATGTCAAAAGGTGCATTCGGGAAGATGAAAGTTTGTGGCACACAAGTAAAACAGGGAACATTACTTTTGTCCAAAGCTTTGGTGCTCTGTAAAAATAAATTGCCTGTTTCAGTGGGATCTGGCTCCAGAAATTAATGCCAGTGCTCAAACGGGGGTTCTCATTGGAGAGAGCTGTAGAAACAGTTGTTTTATTTTTTTATTAATTAATTTTTAATTGGGGTAATACTTGGATAACCTCATCAGGTATTGCCACCATTGCACACCCACCACCAAATCCCCCCTAATCCACCACCATAGTCCTCTGCGCTTCCTTCTCTTTTTAGAAACAATTCTTAAGGATTATAGCAACAAGGAAAAATAGCGAGCAACTAAAACCCAAAGTAACATTAACTGTTATAAAATATTTGCAAACTCTATCCTAGCATTTACTTATAATCAAGAATTTAATGTGTAGGATATGGTGCAAGTAGAATGCTTGTTTTAGCACTATAGTTGAAGAATCCCAAATTGGGATCTCTGATTAACAAGGCATTAAGATAACAAGCAATGAGAGCTTATAAAAGAAACATTTTAGCCAATGAAACAATAAAGTTTCTTGTTCATTGAAAGTCATATACCGGTAAGTTTATGAAAAGCAATGAAACCTATCCTAACAAAAAATCCATATCTATGTCTCAAGAACATCACACCTTTATTTTTGCATATATATATATATATATATATGTAAAACCCTTGGTAATGCATATTATATATATTCAAGTCTATAATATGTATGTATATTATATATAAATATAATATATATGTAATATATATTCAGGTCCATAATATTTACTGAATTCTTTAGATCCACAAGTGTTTTGGAGGTCAGAATATTTTAGTTGGATGTTTTGATTATTTGAAGTTATTATTACATACAAACCGTAGGTGACATTGTTTTCAGGGTCTGATTCAACATTCATAATCAAATATATTAATATTTAGAAGCTAAATATATACCTCTTTTAAAAAGAATAATTCTGATATTTTAGTCACTAATGTGTTTTACAGATGAGAAAATGTATCCAGAGGAAAGCATAAGGCTGCAAAAGTACTATATGATGAACTGGGAAAATAAAAGTCATATATCAAAGCAAGTATATTATGCACATAAAAACAGGAGTATTCATAGATTTAGAGAATGTTAGTGCTTGGGAAAACTTCAGAGACCATGTTACTCCTCATTTTCAGCTGGGGAAAACTGAAACTCAGAGGTATTATAAGACAAGTGATACAGTCCTAAGGCAAACACATTTATAAGATTACCTGAGTCATTATTAAAATTACCCAGTGCTATTTACATGTACAGAGACTTGCTCTATTTCTCACTTTCTTAGAAGAATACCTCTCAGGGAAAGATTGTATCAGTAAATGTTTCTACTTCCTACCTAATTTACTTATGTTATTTGTCCTAGAATCAATGGACGCTTAATATAATGGTGACCATGAGTCCAATTAACTTCCTTGCAAGTTCTCATTTGCTGCTAAGGTACTTGCGATCCAGGACATATAAACTTTAATTAACTTTACCTTTAACATATGTTTTATACATTGGAAATTTTATAATTGTATGCATGCTCTAAATTCCTTTTTGTAAAAGATTTATTTATTTATGCACACAAGAGCTGGGGTGTAGGCCAGATGTGCGGGGGGTGAGAGGATTCACCAGAGACAGACTGGGAACAGAACAGGCAGATTGACTGAAATACACTGCTGAGGGGTGCAACAGGTGAGACAGGAGGGGTCTGCTGAGCCATGTGGTTAGCTCCCTGGCCAGCTGAGGATTGAACTCATGCTGCAGAGACTGCAGATAGTTTCACAGTGCTGCTTTTAACCCCTTGTGCCACCAGGGAGGCCCCTGTTCTAAATTCTTGACTGCAAAATAAATTTCCTTTTCTGGTCACCTTGTTTTCTGGAATGCCTTCACAAAAAGTCATTTTCTTTGTTTGTTTGTTGTCTTCCTGTCTAGTTCCAACAACAAATATTTATACAACACTGCTTTGTGCTTTTGGTATTGTGCTAGACATGGGGACACTAACTAAAGGTCATGATTAAATGGAAACCCATAAACACTGCTACAGTGTTAGGAAAGTGAGTTAAGTCCTTTCATCCCTTAGAGTTAGAAAATCAGAGTTTACGGGGTACACATGAGCCTAGGGAAGTAGTCACGAATAGGATGTCTTTCCTATCACAGGTTGCAAAGGATAAAGACTTAGGGATTCAGGTGGCATGAGTGGGTATAGGAGACATTTATTTCACAGAAAACTGCCTCAGGGACAGTTAATTTGCAATTTATATTATGAAGACTATTCAATTGTAAATAATATATAATATATTTCATATCTTTGATAAGCAGATTTATTTGCTACAAGGCTGCTAGTTTAACTTAAGATATTGGGTAAAATATGGAATTTGGGTGTGTGAAGGAGAGATTGTTAAATCAGGGAAAGATTATGAAGAATGTGGGTGTTAGGAAAAAAATAAGAGATCACTAAGAAGGCAGAGTATGGTCTAAAGAAATGGAGGAGAAATATAAGCACATTTAGTTGACAATGATATCCACTCCCACTTTGCAAATACGAATCACTGCAAACCAAATTTTCCTCTGATTTCAAAACACATCAAATTGAAATAATTTGTTGTTAATCATTTTTAAAAGATAGTTGTTTTATGCATACTGCTTATCGTGGATGCTGGCTTGGAAAAGGCCAGCTCTGGAAAAGGTTGTTGACTGACATTTCTTAGCTTTGTGCTCCCTTTGGGAATTGCTCAGCTGAAGATGACCACCTCTACCATGACCAGACTTGGGAAGTTGTCATTCAATGATGAGTAATTACTGGGGTATAAGGCATGAACTTGCCACAACTTGGGAAACCTCTAAATGATCATTTCAGTTTCAACATATCAAATTTGGCATCAAAAGCTAACTTTTTTCTATAATGTGTAGTATGCCCTAACAAAACATCATCATAATAATCTCCATTTCCAAGTCTGTTGTCCAGGAAACTCAATCTTTGATTATGGTCTCATTCTACAATATTTTGTTATATATTTCCTTTATTACTTTTAGATAGTTTAGCTAGATCAACTTATATTAGAATTTATTAATATCTTCAAACATAGGACTGTGCAGATCCTTAGAGAAAGAATAACTTCAACGTATTGAAAGAGTGAAATAATGAAAAATGTCACATTAATTTTCAAGATATTGGCAAAGACCAAAAATAGAAAAGCAAGGAAGGAAAAAAAAGAAAAAAAGATGGTAAAAAAACCAGTAAACATGATTACCCAGAGTGAATAACTTTTTATTACTATGTAAATACATACCTTTTGTTCAAAAATACTTTTAGTCTCTTCATTTATAAAATTAAAACATCATTGTTCGTATTATACAGGAAATATTAAACAGAACGTCAGATAATTGATAACCATGAGCTTTTATAAATCCTATTTACTTTTTTTCTGATAAGCAGCAGCAAAAGGCAGTTAGAAATTATCTTCCATATAATTTCAATTTATTTTTACTCTTGGGATTTTATCTTGACTAGACTTATTGTTGTCTTTGCAGTACTGAAATTTTGCATACTCTTAAAAAAAAACTTTTAGATGTTCTAAAGTACTGAGAGTCAAAGAGAATCATAAAGGTCATACTGTAATTTAACTTCCAAAGGAATTCACTAGTTTAGTACTCACTAAATCATGATTAATGATTTGTTTTCCTGTGCTCTCCTTTTAAAGTTAAGCAAACAGCTTAACTTACCAAAAAGAAAGAACATTTACACTGGTAAGAGGACAAGTTCAGATACACATTCAAAAGTGTTAGTGAAACTGTCAGTTACAAAGAGATATTTGGGGGATATATACTAGTGTAGTAAGAATCATGTAATATATTTTTTCCAATCTCAAGTTAGACTTCTTACACAAGGCAGAGATAAAAAATATAACATACCAAACATCCCTTATTTTTAAAGAATGATTCAAAAATAAAATACTCAAAGAATAATGAATGGTAAATTGCAGATGATTTTAGAATTGATAGGATAGGAGAAAATTAGAAAGTGAATTGCATCTTCAAAATAAGTCTTTTTTAAATTAATCCAATTCTTATTCAGGCAACTTTGGTCCATGACACTATGATTTAGGGGACTAGGTTCACACCTCCTCAAATGTGTGTCACCACACCACAGGTCTGAAATAAGAGTTTTATTTTATTTTATTTATTTTTTTAAATATTTATTTATGCATAGAAGAGCTGGGGTGTAGGTCAGAGATGCGGTAGATGTGATGATTCAGCAGAGACAGAGTGGGGAACAGAATAGGCAGATCTTCTGAAATACACTTCTGAGGGGAGCAACAGGCAAAACAGGAGAGGTCTGCTGCACCATGTGGGTCTCCTCCCTGGCCAGGGATCAAACTTGTGCTGCAGTGGCGGCGGATAGCTTCATAGCACTGTGTAACCCCTTGTACCTCCAGGGAGGCCCAAAATAAGATTTTTAGAAGGAAGAACACACTTATTAAACCTCAAAGAAATGTTCAACTTGTAATTGGTTAGTGTACTCAGATGAACAAGAATAATACATATTCAGTTACCATATAAAGTCTGGATATCTAACAGTGAATTGAGCTACATTCTATAGTCTTGGTACGTTAACAAAATATGACCTCTTTCAGAAGGGATTTTAATGAGAATTTTATCTTAATTATGAATGGGTACAGCTAAGAAATAAGTTTTAAAGCAAATGATCTTAACAAGAAACAACTCAGATTTTAGTTAAAAACAAGTAACCTGAATAAAATCTATTAAACTTAGGAGTACAGGCACCTAAAATTGAAGCTACAAAAGGGCTTCCCTTTGAATGTACAAAGGTGTCTAATCTATAAATGAGTTGGAAAAGGCTCTCATTTTCTGTAGAAAAAATAGTGCTTAAAGAAAGCTTAGTTAGTTGTCATATTAAGCAAAAATATCTATAGTCAAAGATGCTATTTTCACATGGTTGGTTAATCCAGTAAAAGCTTCTTTACATTTCTGAACTACATTTTTGAAGTGTTTTGGTTGCTGAGAATTTTTTATTTTGAAAATTAATCATACCAAACACAATATACATACTAACATTTTAATATCAATTTATATTTAACATATACTAATATTAAATAAATATATGATACATTTGGATGGGCATGATATAAATATTGACTACCATTTTGCAAAGCATAAGAAAAATGATCCAGTATTCATTAGATTCTTTTTTAATTTTCACATGTGTCATGAATTTTATGGACTGTACTCAAATTTGATAAATCTAAAATGTAATACAAAAAAGATTCCACAAAATTTCCTATGGAAATGTTTTTGAAGTTATAAAACCTTATTTTTAAAAAAAGTTGAATAAATAAACATGGCAAAAGCACTGTTTCAAACTTTTGCTACATAAACATATTAGAATCCTCTCGTAGGAATGACTAGAAGGAGCAGCATCTCTGAACACTCAAGGAAAGGGGACTATAGCTGAAATTTGAGGATTCTAATTGGACCATATTTTTCAAGAGTAAGATTGAAGAAGATCTATTTCACAATGCATTATGCTGTTTAGCTCATGTCTGTCCCTTCCATGATATTGGAGAAATACCTTGAAGTTTTTGCTATTCTGGTGAATCAAATCAACTATTTTTCCCTTTCTTTTTTTTTTTTTTAAAGATTTATTTATTCATGCATACAAGAACCAGGGTACAGGCCAGATGTGTGGGAGGGTGAGAGGATTCACCAGAGACAGAGTGGGGAACAGAACAGGCAGACTGACTGAAATACACTGCTGAGGGGAGTAGCAGGCGAGACAGGAGAGGTCTGCTGCACCATGTGGGTATCTCCATGGCTGGCCAGGATTGACCCGTGCTGCAGGGGTTGCGGACAACTTCACAGCACTGAGCTCAACCTCCTGCGCCACCAGGGAGGCCCTCCCTTTCTTTTCTGACTTCTCATCTTCCTTAGTTCCAGCATAAGTAGATCTGAAAAGAAGAAATGAAGATAGTATGGCTATATCTCTGCATTACAGTGAGCATATATAATTTCTCTTCTGTAACTCCATTAATATTTTTCCTGCACCACAAATGTGGTGTTTAATTATTCTTTAGACTTTGAATCCCTAGTCTGGGCAAGGTACTCTCAATTTGGCCCAATTTGTTAGCCAGGTCTATAACTCTCTTTATGCAGAATGGTTTCCTTTATCTTCTCCCTGTGCAGTTATTTTCCTGATAGGCTTTTCAAGAAAGAAGTATGGTTATATTGAAGCAAAATTTTTAAAAAATCACAATTATTTGTCATAAGAATGAACTTAGTATCAGTATTACCATCTAATTTTTATAATTTTTGGTAGTACATTTAAAATTATATAAATTACCCAATTCCAATTAAAACTGATATTTTACTCTTTCAAAAAACAGTGGGAACAGACAGAATGTCAGGAAAAAATACTATGATGCTATCTGTACAGATTCTTCTTTAAAGAACTAAAAGATAACAATTTATAACTTTTAACAATTCTCCTGGAATAATAATATTGTTTTAGAAATTCCACTCCTTTTTGTAAATCACAAGATACTCATTTAGAAATTATGGCTTCTAAAATTCACAAAATGCTGCTTCAATAACCTAGAAGCCAACGCACTGTTCCTAAAACGTGCTTTTAGGAAATACTTGTAAAGCACAAATTCAAATACTTAAATAAAATTGGATTAACAACAACAACAACAAAAAAAAACCCACAAAGTGGACTCTCTCTGAATGACAGAAGTAGAGTAAACATGGTAGCATTTTTACCTGAATGTTATGAAAGTTTTAAGAGTGAGAAGTATGGAATAACATTGAGGCCAAATAAATTTAATTCAATAAAACTTTCTAATATTTTCAAAATGCATTATTTTCTTTGAAGAAATTCTTTCAGGAGCCCTAAGGGAGATGCTAATTATTACCTCTCTAGAGCTCGTGAGAGACACAGATTTTTTTTTTTATTAGAGTTCTAAGAAAATAGCTTTTGCTATGTTTTAATACACCATTTTTTATATTTAATGATTTAATTAGTGTCTTCAAAGACATATACATTAAAAATAATGGATTTAAACAGGGTGCAGTTTTGGAAGTGTTTTTATTATTATATTGTCAAAAATTAAATGTACCCAAAAGCAACTTTGTGAAGTGCATACGTGTTAATTGGGACTTTAGAGAATGCATTTGGCCGGTGCTTCTGTGATAAAAATAAAAAATGACTGTGAGATTCCTAAATACACTGGATTAGAATGTGGGTTTACTGTAAGTGCTCCAGACTAGGATTTACGAATTTTGAGGACTCAAAGATGTCTTATCACCTTTAAAACACCAGCAACTAACAAAGTTTATAGATCCTTTTTTGTCTTTCAAGAACTATGTTTTTGAATAGAAGAAGAATGAAAATATTCATTTTAAACACAAAAGCCATTTATTTAGGTTACTCATAAATGTATACATTACTTTTGCTTCAACATTGATTTAACTATACTACTGTTTTGTCACTTAAACAGAATGCTGAGTTGAGAGTTCATGCCAAGATACACAGAGCAGTTACAACTAGCTTGGAAAGACAAGTAAATGTTATAATATATCTGTAAACACTGCCAAACCAGGAAGTACATCTTCTAGAATATTCAATCGTTTTAGCAGTACGTTTGGTCAGGTCAATAAACCTCCTGCTAAAATATGGTGAAAGAAAGATTGAGTTGGCAATGCTTCACAATGTCTTGGAGACATCATTATATTGTAAGAACAGTTGAGTTCTCCTTGTTCCATGTTATTTTGAATCTTTGAATTCTTTCAAATACCTTGGCAAATATTCACCTTGAAAATTCACCTTGACTCCCTGTCACCAAACATGCCATACTTTGTAATGCTACACATGTAACAGACATATCTTCACCAAAAACTAATAGAACCTCAAGTTACAAGGCATAACCCAAAATTAACATGTATCGTATGAACAGTTATATATCGTATGTTTAATTATGTCTTATTGAATATATAGATACCAATATAAGTTAAAAGCTTTAAATTTGCATCGTAGACCGGAAGTATATTCCAGAAAAATCTAAATTATTTAACTCCTGAAATTTCCTCAGTAATCATTTGGACCATGTTACCCAGAGAACAGGGACCTTATATTCTAGGGAAGAAGCATAAGAAGGATAATACTATATAAAAATTTAATGATAGGATATGTTTTGTACACACAAACCATTTAATAGATGTTTATTGAATTAATGATGTATAACTCCAAGAACTTCCTAGGAAATGCACAAAGCAAAACCCATGTGTATTTGCAGAAAATGGAGCATTCAAATTAAGAGTTTTTTCTGGTTCTTTGCTTTCTATTTTAAACAAGGATTATCTAAAATGTAGGAAAGTGCTTTAAAGTACTATGAAATGCATTTACAACTCCAATATAAAGTTCCAATAAAATACCATCAGTTATGTTCTTTAACATAATTGAATAATCATTTTTAACATATCTCAGTGAAGCTGCTCTGATATATTCTTTGAAATAATAATGACACAAAGAACTTATAGATGGATATATACAGATAGTCTGAATGCACAGAGGAGTGTGTACTTAATTTCCACTTTAGGACAGATGAATGTAGGATGGTTGCAAAGCATTTCAAAAACCACATTTCAAAGGAGAAAATGTATTTGAGTACATTTAATTCAGTGCAATGTTAGAAAGTAAAGCTCTGTGCCCTTCCAAAATAAACTAATATCTCCTTGAAAACAACATCTTGAGACCCTGGAGGAATACCCCACCACTAAAAAAGAAACTTGTCTAAAAAAATAAAGGTCAACCAGGAGAAATTGTCAATTTTCCTGCTGTAAAGATAGATAAGCTTTTCTTTGGTGAGAGTGGGTGAAGGGGTGACATCAAGGTTGAGTGAAGCTTTGTTTTATTCTTCAAATTTCCAGTTCATTTCTTCAGGCAAGTAATTGCAGAGAAATGAGTTCTTTTCTCACTAGCTAGTAATTTTTCTTACTCTTCAAACTATGGATTTCATATCAGTCCTAGAGACCTATTTTGCTAGTTACACTTACTCTGACTTAAAACTAGCATTAAGGCTCTCAGTCAAAACGGACATGAAAGAGAACTGGATGACTTGTAGGGTTGGAAATGAATTTAGGGCTTTCTTCTTAAGTGTACACATGCTATTTTCTAAGATTGATTGCTTTTAGTTGTGTGTGAAATTATTTTGCAGCCTTCTCCAATTTAGGTTGCTGATTAAGAAACAAAGAACTTCATCTCAAGATTTCTGATGACTAATTCTAAGTAAGCTGGGGCATTCTTAGAAGCCCCTGGTTTCCACACTTCCAAGTACAATGCTAGTTCATTCTGTTGAATTATATAAACTAGATGTATTATCAGTGTTCTGCAGAAGAGATAAAAGAAAAATTTATAATAAGAAATTGGCTCACATCCCTACAGGGTCTGAAATCCCCACACTCTGAAGGGTAAGTCAGGAAACCAGAGACCCAAGAGAGTTGAGAGGTTCATTCCAATCAAGACCAGAGTCTAAAGACCCAGGAAACTGAAGTTTCAGATGGAGACCCAAAGCAGTAAAAGGCTGATGCCCCTGTTCAAAGGTTGTCAGGCAGCAGGAATTTTCTCCTACTCAGGGAAAGTTCAACCTTCTTGTTCTACTTAGAACTTCAACTGACTATACAGGGCCTAGCACTTAACATAGTCTGTCCATTCATATGTTAATCTGATCCAAAAACAAAATCACAGAAACACCCAGAATGATGTTTGAGGGAATATCTGGATATCCCTTGCCCAGTCAATATGACACATAAAATTGACTATCACATTAGTTTTTTTTTTTTTTTAATATTGACATTGTCACAACTTCAGAGAAAATTACCAATTATTTTTTTACCAAAATTACCAATTATTTTTTACCAAAAAATAAAAAGAAACAAAGAAATTAGCAAGTAAGCTTATCTGATATTCTTTTAAAATTATGAAAAAAAATCATAAATGCATTCTATACACATATAAATAATATAGTGGCTCCTAATAAAATAGAATCCAATAGTCACTCAGTATTTCAAATGTACCAAATGTCTAGCTAATTATTTCATGGTTACTATTAATTAGGACATAATTCTTACCAGTCAAAGAAAGACTGATTTCAGCCGGAAGATGATGAAAGGCCACAGAATGTTGAACACTTTTTCTGGAGCTGAGAAAAACTCCATGTCTTCATTTCTTTTTTTTTTTTTTTTTTGTTTAAGATTTATTTATTTATGCATACAAGAACTGGGGTACAGGCCATAGGTGTGGGGGTGGGGTTAGAGGATTCACCAGAGACAGAGAAGGGAGCAGAACAGGCAGACTGACTGAAATACACTGCTGAGGGGAGCAACGGGTGTGATAGGAGAGGTCTGCTCGCCATGTGGGTGGCTCCCTGGCTGGGGGTTGAAACTCATGCTACAGGGTCTGTGGTTAGCTTCATAGTGCTGCATCTTAACCCCTTGTGCCCCCAGGGAGGCCCTGCATGTTTTCATTTCTATGCTGCATGAAGTACATAGATTTGTCCTGGACCTTCAACTGGACTGTAGTTTCCTTGTATCTGAAACTGCTGAAATAGGAAAAATGCTAAAATGAAGCAGATCGGTGCTCACTGGAAAAAAAAAAAAAAAAAGCACACTTCAGGAATTAATGCAGCCTAACAAGAGATTAGAAGCATATAAAGCATTTCTTAGCTATGTGACAGTGATAGAGGAAAATCAAAAGGAACAAATAAAGTACTGGGCTAGAGAAAGTTCATGGTTCCTTGTAAATCTGACATCCTATCAAATGTAGAAAAAAATTGGTTAAACTTTAATTGAGATATTGTTTTCACTCATTGAAAGCATATGTTTTATAATTTTTCAGAAAATCTGTTTGATATTATATAAGTGAAGTCCTGAAAAACAAAACTCTTTAGGTAAACCATGGAGTTTGGGTGATTATGAATTGCCAATGTAAGCTCATTCTTGGTAAAAAACAAAAAAGCACACCCTTCTGGTGACCCCTGCTGACAACAGAGAGGATTTGCCTGTGTGAGGCAGGGAGTTAAGGGAATTTTGTGCCTTCCTCTTAATTATATTGTATACATTAAACTGCTCTAAAAAATGTGTTTGAAAAAATATAGTTTCTGATCCAATAATTCCACTTACAATAATATGTTTTGAAGAAGTAATAAGAGTTGGAGCAAAGATTTCCAAACAAATATATTATATACTGATTTGTATTTACCAGGTTAAAAAAAAATGGCAATAATTATATATTCTGTACTTGTGGAATAGTTTAATAAATTATGGAATAGCCACAAGATTGAGTTCACAAATGCCAATAATAATTTGACATAAAGAATTGCTTAAAGATAGAGGGAAATATTCACAGACAATACCCAAGTTGGATACACCCCTACCCCCTGACTCAATAACATGACTGCTGACTATTTATTCAAGAGAAATAAGAACATATCTTAAGATTTGTATATAATATTCATAGCAGCTCTTTGTAATGACATCTCCATTGCCTCCTCTGGCGTGATTTTTCTTTTTATTTGTTATTATATAAACAGTCCTGAATGGGCTAGATAAGAATAGATATGAGAATAATAAGGAATTTTAATTGCATGCATAAAACCAAAGAACTTGCCCAGAAATATGTAAAAATCTATTGATCATATTCTGTTCCAGGTGAGACCATACAGCTATGTTGATCATGATGGGTTACTGTTACCCTGTTCTGTCTTTGATATATTAAAGGGACTGTGAAGTGCAAAACAATCATGTTTACTATGAACAAACATGTCCCTGCCTCTACCTGGGGAGTTCATCACTTGCAGCCTCACAGTGTTGTACAAGCCACGTAAAGATTTTGCATAAAATAATGCTTATTTTTATGTTGGCTATGGCTAGAATGCACTTACCACACCGGCCGTTTCTGTTTGCAGTCTCCTGGGACTCATTTCTCTGGGATTATGGACACTAAGAGCAAACCCCAGTCAAGGATAGTCCTTGAAGGGAACAAATACAGCCGTGCACCTCAGAACTGATTCTGCAAGCATAAGAGTAAAATGATCAAGTGACCTTTGAGGAGCCGCTTAACCTTGAGCATTACATTTTCTGAGAAGCAGGAACTATCTAATTATTGAACTCCTGGGAGTTTTAAAGTAGAAATTAGTGGGCAACTTGATAAATCCAATAAACTAATTTTTTGTTAAGGTGTTAATGACATATTGGCATTTTGCGAAAGCTCATTTGTTACTGACTAATGAAGTCCTCGACATCATTTCTCATTCAAATTTTCTGTCAATATCTAGTCAGATAAAGGCCACAGAAAGAGTGCCAGATGCAAAGTGGCCTTCATGGGGTATTTCTCATTACCCTGCACATGCTTTAAAGAAAGACTAGAACAATGACTCCCACTTTTAAATATGCTCCTGCAAAGCTGACTTTGTTCAGGCAGTTAACTCAGTCCACAAAGTCAGCAGTAGTGAAAACCCAATTCTCCACCTCTGGAATTTACAATATTTCTTTCAATAATTGCATTTTCAAGTTCTGCAGTATCTTCAAAAGAATTAAAGCAGCTACAGGCAGCCAGAACATGCAGTGCAATCAAACATGCCCAGAAAACTCTCTCTTTTTTTTTTTCCCAATCTTTGGTTACAGGTTTAAAGATACAATTTACATTTTAGTATAAAAAGAAAAGCAAAATAGGAACAAGATGCTCTACATATTAGGAGTGCACCCCTTCCTTTGCATAGATCATAGTTGTAGAGCTGTCATTTTCCCCTGTATCTGATATCATGATCTACAGATGCGTATGTATGTATCCTTAATCTTTGGTGTATTGTCCTTGTCAAAGAAAAATAAGGAGAGGAGAGGAGAGGGGAAAAAATATGGATGGGAAACTTACCACTTAAAGTCTCTTTTTTTTTTTTTTTTGTCATAGATGTGCATGGAACTTTTATATATACAGAATGGGATATTACTCAGCAATCAGAAAAAGATAAACTCAGGGCCTCCCCAGTGGCACAGCGGATTGAGCGCAGCGCTGTGAAGCTGTCTGCAGCCTCTGCAATGCCAGTTGGATTCCTGGTCAGCCAGGGAGATTCTCACATGGTGCAGCATATCTCTGTCTCACCCGCTGCTCCCTTCAGCAGTGTACTTTGGTACATCTTGCTGTTCTGCTCCCTGCTCTGTCTCCCACACATCTGGCCTGTACCCCAGTGCTTGTATAAATAAATAAATCTTTAAAAAAAAGACACAGGAAAAAATGTAAATAAAAAAAAGAAAAAGATAAATTAATGCTATTCACAGCAACATGGATGGAGCTGGAAGGGATTATGCTCAGTGAAATAAGCCAGAAGGAAGAAGAAAAGTATTGGATTGTTTCATTTATAGTAGGAATATAGAGGAAACAAATAAGGGATCAGGAAATAGTAATAATAATAATAATAATAATAATAATAATAATAATGATGATGAAAAACAAAAAATCTTAATGGGCAACTATAAATCAGAGACATTCTGCAGGAGAGGGGAAGGCAGAGGATTAGAGGGAGAGAGGGAAGAGCACAAGGGATTATAGTGATGGTGCACGGGTACATTGGTGGTGGAAATTTTATGGGGACTACACATAAGAGAAGAAGGCATACATTGTACAAAAATGAACACTAATGTAAAATATACATATAAACTAATTAATTAATTAATTAAAATTTCTTCCTCTTCTCACTGTTTGCATAAAAGCAAATGACTGATTTTTGGGTATAGATTTTATAACCTGCCACTTTGCTGACCTGATTTATTGTTTCAAATAGTTCTTCTATGGAGTCTTTAGGGTTCTCTATGTATACTAGTATGTTGTCTACAATTAGAATGATTTTTATGTCCTTTTCTTGTAATAGCTCTAGCTAGGACTTCCAGCACTCTGTTGACTAGTAGTGGCGAGAGAGGATGTCCTTTTCTTATACCAGATCTTAGTGGAAAACTTTCAGTTTTTCACCATTGAGAATGATGTTAGCTGTGGGTTTGTCATATATGTTTTTTATTGTGTTGAGATATATATTCCTATTATCTCTAGTTTTTTGAGATTTTTCATCATAAATGGATGTTGTATCTTATCAAATGCCATCTTGACATCTATCAATAGGATCACGTGTTTTTGTTTTTCTTTTTATTGATGTGATGAATCACACTGATCAATTTTCATATGTGGAATCATCTTCATGTCCCTGGAATAAATTCCACTTGATCATCATGTATAATTCTTTTAATGCTTTGTTTAATTCAGTTTGCAATGATTTTAGCAAGGAAATTCCATTCACAGAGGTGCGAATTTCAGATCTAAGAAAAAAAAAATACCTCTTACATAGTAGAAAAATGGGATTAAAAAAGAAGAGGTTGTTGAGTAATATCACGTTAGTTTTCCTTTTTATATTTCTGAATAATTTCTTCTCTGAAGACAGTGGAGAGCTGTTCCACAAAGGTAGTTGTAGTATTGGCAGTGATTTGAAGATAGTAAACAAGATGAAAATCTGTAATTTTCTCTATTAATTCCTTAAAAATAGAAAGACCATGTGATGATTGTGATTGAATGAAAAGAAAGTTATATAATTTGTATTTTGAAAAGTCTGGCTGCAAAAATCTATGACATTTGCATATGAATTCCCTTCCACTTGCAAGATCCCAGAGTTTGCAGAGTAAACTAGAATAGAAAGAAACTGAGTGGGAAACTTAGCCTCTCAAAAAAAAAAAGTTCTTTTCATAAAGTGATTTTTATAATACCTTTACTTAAGAGGTCTCTGTTTCTTTCTGAGCTATTGTTTGAAGAATCCTACTGAAAATCTATTATTTTAAATTGAAGACATTTGGGATTATATTATACATTCTGCTTCATGCTAATAAGACCTATTCCTTTATCAGATTTTCCTTTCAAAGAGAGACAGTTTACATTTATTCTATGTAAGTTTCAATTGCCATTCAAAAAAGGTGTTCTTTAAACAGCCCGTGTTTCTGAATAAAAATCCATTTAAGGTGTCCTCACTTGATTTTAACTTTCTAGATTTTTTTCTTTTTTTCTTTCACACAATGAACCTTATGGTTTATGGATAAGAATTACTCACATGCATTCTTGTTCAATTTACCATATTTTTCACTTGTGAACATGAGAGGTATGTTCATCTCTTTGAAACAGTAGAAAAATAATATCTAATAAAGGGTAAAATAGTCTTGTTTTTCTATATTCTAAAGGAACTCACTTGAACATGCCAATTTTTTTTTAGAAAAGCAATTTTATAAGCAAATAATATAATGATTTTAAATAGTCTTGACAGGACATTAGGAAGAAGTATGTTTTATATCTTTGTACCTGTACTTTTATCTTATGAAATGGCATAACTTCAATCATCAGGATTTTCCTGTTAACTCTTTTCTGAATTTTCCATACATAAATTTTGAGCTAGTCAATAATTATATTCTTTAGTCCCCAAATTAAATTCAGGATTATTTAGGTGCATGTAGAGTGATTTTTGTTCTGGGATAAATTGAAAATAAGATAACAAACAGGAGAGATGTGCATCCATGCAAGCTTTCTGACAATTTATGCATCTCTGGTCTAAATCATTGTTTTCTCTAAAGCTTAGCAAAAAGCATGTTATTTGATTTTTTGGTCATGTGACTACTGGTATAAAAGTTTAAATAATAATAATCATTCAACCATGATTTTGTTTTTAAATCTATTTGATGTGATAAATATAATAGCTTTGAGGAAAACAAAAAGGCAGTGTATCATAGTGTAACAAGCATCCGTTTTTTAAGGAGAAACATCTGTGCGTATTATCCTGTTCTGCTGATGCAAAGCAGTACAATGCTAAGCAAATTAACTTCTGTAAATCTAAATTATATCATATATAAAGTGAAAAAAAACTAATGTATACTTTTCACTTTGTTGTGAAGATTTAATGAGCTAGATTATATATATATATATATAGATTATATATATATATATATATATACACACCTAATACACATACATACACACCTTAGTTTAGTTCATTTGTGTGTGTGTGTGTGTGTGTGTGTGTGTGTGTGAGTGAGAGAGAGAGAGAGATAGAGAGAGAGGGAGGGAGAGGAAGAGAGAGAGAAAGAGTGTATGTGTGTGTACTCTCGCTAGTTATAGCCAATTGATGATTTAGTGGAAGGAATGTGCATTGATGGAAGCTTGTCTCCTATAGTCAAATGCTTCTTTCTATTAGGACATACTAGTTAAATAAGAGCCATTTCTAAAAAGTAGAGTAAAACCATCATCACTTCTGCACTGATTCTAAAGATTACTGTAGATTATTATAACATAATGAACTGCAGAAAATACTTGGCACTTCCTGGAAACTAATAACACATAAGTGCTTAGTGGAAGAGTTAATGATTTTGGAAACTGGCCCAGCCTATGTACCTTCTCTTTCTGTTCTCCACTCCAGATTTGGAAACTTCCAGGGTCAAGTTAAAATGAGTCAGAGCTATGTGACTGAATGTGTAGCATATGTTGACACCCAAATGCATAAGCATTTAAAAATAATAATATGGAAAAATGTAATCTTTGCAGGTTATATATGCTATTTCATGAAAAAAAATAAAAATTTAGTCATATCAAGTAAAGAATCTTCTCATTGTTATGCTTATTTAGTTCCTTCAGCTATTGTTTACTGTGTTACTGGATCTGGTTTTCTTTTTTCTGTTTTCCCTTGATCTTAGCTAGATTACCTAGTAAAGTTACATGCAGGTCTCATGCCAAATTGTTCCTAAATTTACGCATGAGCATTTCAGTATTAGTTATAGTTAATACCTCTGCATTGCCAAGACATGGTTGGGATTAAACACATCATGTCTCTCATATCTGTTAGTTCAATCACCACCATAAATATATGTTTTCTTTTAAGTAGTACCACTGATCTTAGAACTCTGTAATAGTCCTTCTCCTCAAAGTCTCAACCTTCATCTTTACCTTCAAGTTATTCTCCCAATTTGTCCTTCACCATTGACTAAATATCTGTGTCCCCTCAAAAATCAATAATTGAAATCTAATGTACAAGAAATGGTTTTAGGAGGTGGGGGGTGATTAGCGTAAAAAGGAAAATACCTCATAACAAGAATTGTGCCCTTGTTGTTGTTAAAGAAGCTTGGAAAGCCCCTTGTTCTCTCTGCTATGTGAAGACACAGGGTTACCGTGCTGTCTGTGAATAGAGAAAAGGCCTTCATCAGATACCAAATCAGCCAGCATCTTGATCTTGGGCTTTTTAGTCTCCAACACTTCAAGCAATAAGTATTTGTTGTTACCCATTCATGATAAAAGCCCTTGAAATTCTTGGGATACAAGGAACATACCTTAACATCATAAAGGCCATCTATGACAAGCCAACAGCCAGTATCATTGTCAATGGTGAAAAGCTGAAAGCAATTCCATTAAGATCTGGAACAAGACAAGGATGTCCACTCTCACCACTGCTTTTCAATATAATACTGGAAGTCCTAGCCAGGGCAATAAGACAAGAGAAAGACATCCAAGGAATCCAAATAGGAAAAGAAGAAGTCAAACTATCACTATTTGCAGACGATATGATATTATACATAGAGAACCCCAAAAACTCCACAGAAAAGCTAATTCAACTCATCAATCAGTTCAGTAAAGTGGCAGGATACAAAATCAACACGCAAAAGTCAGTAGCCTTCCTATACACAAACAATAAATCTTAAGAAGAAGAAATCAAAAAAACCATCCCTTTTGTTATTGAAACAAAAAAAATCAAATATTTGGGAATAAATCTAACAAAAGAGGTAAAGGACCTATACAAAGAAAACTATAAAACACTGTTAAAAGAAATAGAAGAAGACACAAAGAAATGGAGAGACATCCCCTGCTCATGGATTGGAAGAATAAACATTATTAAAATGGCCATCCTTCCAAAAGCAATATACAGATTCAATGCTATTCCAATCAAAATTTCAATGTCATTCTTCAAAGAAATAGAACAATTATTGATGAAATTCATATGGAATCACCAAAAACCCCGAATAGCCAAAGCTCTCCTGAAAAAAAAAGAAGGGAATGGAGGCATCACACTCCCAGACTTCAAACTCTACTACAAAGCCATAATCATCAAAACTGCATGGTATTGGAACAAGAACAGACATACAGACCAATGGAATCGAATAGAAAATCCAGAAATAAACCCACAGATTTATGGTCAACTAATCTTTGACAAAGGAGCAAAGACTATTCATTGGAGCAAAGAAAATTTGTTCAATAAATGGTGCTGGGAAAACTGGGTCGCTACATGCAAAAGAATGAAGCTTGACCACTACCTCACACCATACACAAAAATCAACTCAAAATGGATTAAAGAACTAGACATAAGACCTGAAACCATAAAATATATAGAAGGAAATATAGGCGAAACACTACGTGATTTGCACATCAAAGACATCTTTACAGACACATCACCCAAAGCAGTGATAGTGAAGGCGAAGATAAACAGCTGGGACTACATCAAATTAAAGAGCTTCTGCACAGCAAAAGAGACAATAACAAAAACAAAGAGAAACCCCACCAACTGGGAGAACATTTTTGCACCCAACACTAATGATAAAGGACTGATCACAAAAATCTGCAAAGAGCTGATGAGACTCAACAACAACAAAGAAAATAATCCAGTCAAAAAATGGGCAGAAGAGCTAAAAAGAAACTTCTCTGAAGAGGAATTGCAAATGGCCAACAGGCATATGAAAAAATGTTCAACATCACTTGTCATCAGGGAAATGCAAATCAAAACTACCATGAGATACCATCTTACACCAGTGAGAATGGCACATATTAAAAAAACTAGCAACAACAAATGTTGGCGAGGGTGTGGAGAAAAAGGAACTCTCCTGCACTGTTGGTGGGAGTGCAAACTGGTCCAACCACTATGGAGAGCTGTGTGGAGATTTCTGGACCTACTAAACATAGAGCTTCCATATGATCCAGCAATTCCACTCCTAGGTATTTACCCAAAGGACACAGAAACATCCATTCCAAAGAACACCTGCACCCCTATGTTTATAGCAGCACTGTTTACAATAGCTAAGCTTTGGAAACAACCCAAATGCCCAAAAATAGATGACTGGATCAAGAAGATGTGGTACATATATACCATGGAATATTACTCAGCATTCAAAAAAGATAAACACATGCAATTTGCAGCAACATGGATGGCACTGGAAGGGATCATGCTCAGCGAAATAAGCCAAAAAGAAAAAGAAAAATACCGGATGGTCTCACTCATAGCAGGAATCTAGAAAACTTAAATAAGGGACCAGGAAAATGAATAACTATAAGAAAGTGAAAATCAAAATCAACAAAAAACTATGAACCAGAGACACTTTTTGGGGGGTGGGGGGCGGGAGGGGAAGGATTGGGGTCAGAATGGGGCATTTGCAATTGTATGGGGGAATATAAAAATAAAATTTATTATTTAAAAAAAAATAAAATAAGTATTTGTTGTTTATGAATCACCCAGTTTATGGTTTTTTTTTTTTTATAGCAACATGAGCAAAATAAGGTACCCATAGAATCCTGAAATAGAACCAGCAATCTCTCCTTTCTTCTTTGACATTTCTCAGTATATTACCAGGCACTACTCATATATAAATCCTAAATATTAATGAAATTTGGTGGTCCTGCTAGAAACATAGCTATCTCTGAAGCTCACTGATGTATTTATGTTCACACATTTCAAATCCACCATAATCAGGAGTTAGAGTCAAGAAACTCCTTAGTCTTTATTGTCTCACTCAAACATTATTTTGGGACTATAGTAACTGGGCTTGAATTTCAGGTTTACAAGCAACAAACTGTATGCAGCTTGCTGTTTTCAAAATTTTTAGCTAATATGAAATCAGAAACTATTCTGAGGCACTGAAAGTAAGTTCTTCATTAAAAATTTAGAGTACACTGAAATTTAGGTCATGGTTATACAAATAACATACCGGAATTTTAATTAGAAATGTAATGTGAATAGCTGTGCTGAAAATTGTCAATTTGGAAATGAATTAAAATATCTTAAGGGAAGTTTCAGGAAAAAATATTTCAAAGGTTTAATTTTGGCTTGATTAGACGTAGTTTTTTTTAAAAAAACAATTTCCTCCTAGACCAATATGACCATTTTGAGTGTTAAAGTTATCAAGATAGTTGACTTCATTGATTTCTTCACCTTCTTACTGTTTCTACTTAAAAAGTACTTTCTGCAGCAGGTAAAAGGAGAGGAATTAAAACTCTAGTCATGGGCCTCCCCGGTGGCGCAGCGGTTGAGCGCTGGGTTGCGAAGCTGCCCGCGGCCTCTGCGGCACCGGTTCGATCCCCGGCTGCTCCCCGGCCACCGGAGGAGGGTCCCACATGGTGCGCAGACCTCTCCTGCCGCCCGCTGCTCCCCTCAGCAGTGTACCTCGGTCCTTCTGCCTGCTCTGCTCCCCGCTCTGGCTCTGGTGAATTCTCTCACCCTCCCGTGCTTCTGACTGTACCCAGTGCATGTATAAACAAAGCAAACAAACAAACAAAATAAATAAATAAAACATGCCTCTATAAAAAAAAAAAAAAAAATAAAAAATAAAACTCTAGTCAGACTTGCTTATTACTTACAGATTTATAATAAAATCAAAACCAAAAATGAGTCATTACTACTTGTAACATTTATTAAGTAAACATTTCCTTTCTTTAAAAAATATTAACAACATAATATGAATAGACAAAATAAGAAAAGACTTTAACGGTAATTTAGTATCATAAGACTGCCTTATAGCCCATTCCATGCATGGTAAAATCACAGAAATAATAATTGTTTATAATGGTAATAAGTATAATCTGAATTGAAGTCACCACACTTGGGAATGCACACAAAAATGCTATTATTTTAAAAAGATTGTCTAAAGGTTATTTTTCATCCTTTTGCTGTTATTATTATTTTACTTTGTGTTTTGGAAGCTAGTACAATAAATACAGATAAAAAGCCCTTCAGGCACGGAAATAGTTAGAAAGCATTAATTTTAGCTGTTAATAGGAATTCAGTGTGACCTGCTATTTAATGTTATCTGTTAATATTTTATTTTTAGTTAGTTTGACTTTTACATTTGGAAATATATCTATGAAGCATTACTTTGCAATGCATTCTCTGCAAAAACCTTCATAAATATTCTTTATAGCATCTTTGTTTGTATCCCTTTCTGTTGCTGCAATATATCCTTGTCCTCTATTCCCTATACACTTTAAATTTATTCATCCTAAATGTACTACTACAAAACCTATAAAATTCTGAAGTCTAAGTGTTACTCTTCAAGACTTCTTTTAACATCTTTCCATATTATCTCATATTTTTCTTACTATTCCCAACAATAAAAGTTTTATCTGCTTCAAGTTTTCAGTAGTTCCATCAACAAGCTAAATTCAAATATTCATCATTACATTAATATTTCTAGCACTGCCATGTTCTTAGTGGCTGATATTGGGGTCTGTAACTTGCTAGGGGAGTTGACTCCTTTTGATCTTCAGACAACGTTTACTTTGAAGGCAATCATTATTAATGATTCTGGCTGATGACCTTAACATAACTCAGTTAATGGAAAATTATAATATAAAAATTACTGAAAATATACTACTGATTGATATCTACACTGGTTGAAAGAGATTGGGAATGTTTAATATTTTATAGCATCTGTGGCCCTACCTCTGCTCAAATGAGTTAGATTTATGATGCTGCAGTGTTCCCAGGGGTTTTATGGTTTTATGGTTGTCATCTTGTGGGTGGGCTTGTAATATATGTTTCCTCTCTAAATTCTTCATGGCCTGAGGCCTTTCTATTTCACAATGTAACTTTGGGGTGTCTAGTACCTTCCTATTAGCAATTTTAGCCTGAAGAATGACCCATATTTTACTAATTTCTCTATCATTATATGAGTATTATTTGGAAAGTATTCTAATGTGAATCATACTTTTTTTTAATATTTCAAAATAAAACATAGTGAGGTAGGGTGCAGTTTTAAGATCTGTTTTCCAAAGATGATGTACCATGTAAACAATAGGGGTATTTTTCCTCATATATTTCACTGTGTTTTTTCTCATGTACTGAACATTTAATTGTCCTGCCTCCAGAGTACAAATATTTGAATATATGGAGGAGGAGGAATTTCCTTTGGTAGAAGCAGGTAATTTTGCTATTGATTTTTTTTTTCCCACCAGATCTTCTGGCCTGGTGACTGCTCTGTCTTGGATGTTCTGCTTTGAGAAAGAAAAAGCAAAAACTGAACTAGATACTAATATATTGATTGCAGCACTTTGTCAAGAAATAAAAGAGAGGAGCAGATTAAACTAAACCAGAACAAACCCTAGAAATCTGACTATGGAATTTAGCAGGAGAGTTGGGGGGAGTGGGAAGCAAAGAGGGAGTGGGGCAAATATCTGCAGTGGAAAATGATGGGGGCTTTGGTGGTAGGCATGGTATGGTAACATGCACCTGAAGCGGTTTACAGTGTTGTAAACCAACGTTACCGCAAAAAAAAAAAAAAAAAAAAATCTTTTTTTTAAAATAATTTTTTTTTTCTGGAATCCACTCTTTGTTTAATTTAGCTGCATTTTTGGAAGTGGCATATGTAACAGTGCAGTGACAATAACAGTAAAAAAATAAAATAAAACTAGTAAACATCCCCTTAAAGGGGGTACAGTGTTTATCCCAGTAGAGATATGCCTTCTTAAAACATGTGCTATACCAATTTTCTCTATGTTATCACGAACTCAAAAGTTTATGGTCGAGGTATAAAAATTATAATAATATAAATGCATGGCTGGTGGAGGAGAAAGCTGATTATAATTGTTCAGAAGTAAAGTCTCTAGAAATTTCTTCAAATCATCAAACATGTAAGATAGTAAGTCAAAAATCCAATTCTAATGTCTAAACAATATAGAAGTTCTCTCTCTCTTTTTAAAGATTTATTTATTTATGCATACAAGAACTGTGGTACAGGCCAGAGGTACAGGGGAGTGAGAAGATTCACCAGAGACAGAGTGGGAGCAGAACAGGCAGACTGACTGAAATACACTGCTGAGGGTAGCAGCTGGAGAGACAGGAGAGGTCTGCTGTGCCATGTGGGTAGTTCCCTGACTGGCCAGGGGATCGAACTCAAGCTGCAGAGGCCGAGGATAGCTGCACAGTGAGTGCTGTTCTTAAAACCTTGCACCACCAGGGAGGCCCCCAGAAGTTCTCTTTTTTGATAGTTTTTCCCAAAATGAGAACATTTCTGAAAGTGTTCATCTCATCAACAGTAGGGTTACTAAGTTGACAGAAATTTAACACTCTTTGTTATCACCAACAAAAACACATTTTGATTAATGCCCAGAGAGGAAAGCCTATACTATTGTTATATGTTAAATGTGAAATATAATATTAAAAAAGCCATTTGAAGAAGCAATCAATATGTAAGCAGAGTTGGAAAAAGAGAGCAGATTTAAAAAAAATAGTTATTTCTCTACATTTTGTCTTTCCATGTTTTTTTTTTCTATTTTGTTTGTGACATCTCTGTTTTCTCAAAGGCTGTGATATCTGAACCTCTTGGAATCTTCCTCTACTGCCAGTGTTTTCACTCCAAGTTTGAAATTGGCAACCACACCCAGAGAACAAATCTTTGAAAAGGTTGTAAAACAAGAGTCTCTGACTTTGATTTGAATTTGGATATTATGGTCAATGTATTTATTCATGAAATCCAACTGAAACTGAAACTAAATAATTATTTCTATATCTGTTGCCCTAAATTCTCCTTAGTCCATTCTATTCCTAAACATTGTTTTAAACTGTAATATTCACTTTTCGCAAATGTTTTGAAATTGTTCATTTTTAAAACTTCAGTGTTGGGTCGCCCTGGTGGTGAAGGGGTTAAAAGCTCAGCACTATCAAGCTATTGCCAGCCATTGCAGCAGGAGTTTGATCCCTAGCCAGGGAGCTGACCCACATGGTGCAGCAGACCTCTCCTGTCTCACCCGCTGCTCCCCTCAGCAGTGTATTTCAGTAGATCTGCCTGTTCTGCACCCCACTGTGTCTCTTAAATCCTCTCACCCTCGGCCCCTCTGGCCTACACCCCAGTTCTTTTGTGCAAATATAAATAAAAATCAATCTATAATAAATAAATTAAAAATAAAATATCAGTGTCTAATAAACATTTTCCTAAAATCAATTAGAACTGGATGTGTCCATCACGCTACAGGAGATGTATGGGATATGTTGTCTAATCACTGACTGACAATTTTCATGTCCCATGTCGTTGCATTTTTTCTTTCTTCTCATTTAGATGTTGACCTAAAAAGGTATGGATCATTGTTAATA
Source organism: Talpa occidentalis (assembly GCF_014898055.3). Lineage (NCBI taxonomy): Eukaryota > Metazoa > Chordata > Mammalia > Eulipotyphla > Talpidae > Talpa > Talpa occidentalis. The sequence continues at coordinate 15,387,546 of NW_023604972.1, forward strand.
TGATTTCAGCTCAGCTCCAGGCATAAACTTGGGAGTTGGAAAATTATTTTTGTTAGTTCTGATTATAAAATATTCAAGAATGCTGACAGTCTGCTAGGTGCAAATCCGTATTAAATCTGTCTTTACTGAGTTTGTTTTAAGAAGATGCAGTGCTGCATATAAAATGTGGGATTGTGGAATCCAAATAACCCAACTAATGTCAGAACTAAACAAATCATCTTTCATGGTTTCAAGAAAATAGTAATAATGATAACCTGTCTAGAGAATACTATCCATAGGAACTTGTGAACCAAATCTTTTGTGTATATATTAGCATGCAAGTATAAATATTGCAAGGTATAGATTCTATTTACTCTCAGTCTCCAGGTTTTTAAAACTTCTTTGATAACCTAATATACCAATTTGAGATAGGCATTTACTGACTAAGGAATTTCAAGCTTCAGAAATGCTGGGCTGCCAACTTTCCAATCCTTTTTACTCTTGCATTAATTAATGCAAACTGATATGGGGAGTTAAACAGGGCCCCGCTGGCAGCTGCATAAAGTACAGCATGTCTGCCGTCCAGATTATAATGGAATAGCTGAATGTAGAAGCTCAGAAAGTGGGATGTTATAAATATCCCCATCACCAACACTTGCAAACAGATTAAAGTCTTCGTTACAGAGAGGAGGCTAAACTTCAGTTAGAGAAATCATCTACCTATTAAAAAGAAATGTGAAGTCCACTTTTGGGCTTTCTTTCTCAAAATTATTCTTTTTTTTTCTTTTTTTTCACATTTTATTTAAATTTTATTTTTTATATCCCCCATACAATTACAACCTCCTTATTTTTGGACAGGGCCCAGAACAGAATAATGAGAATTATTAGGCAGTGGGGAATCTGGTATTCTTCTGCTATAGTAGGGTTGCATGTAATTATGTCTAACACCTATATCAAATGACAGTTGCCTTTTACTTCAGTATAAAGAATAGAAACTGAACAGGGAGCTTTAGTGACTACAACCCAATAATTTTTTGTGATAAGAATGGGATCTAACTTAACTATAAACAAAATATGTGACAATCTAATTTAACTATAAACAAAATATGTGGTGATGATATTTGGTTAACTAATTTGGATTGCATTGTAACATTGAGAGAATAAAAGAGTCAGACTGAAAACAATTATGTTTGAAGAAAGCATCTCAAAATATTTAACTCTGCATTTTCTCTGACATTGTTCCTTTTTATCATTAGTGTCTGGGTTCCCTATGGCAAATTTAGATGTCATAACAATCCTTTGGATGCTCCTGGTACTCTTGATATGTCAAGGTCATTGCTGATTATTTCTAAAAAATTTGTGGCTTGATATCATTTTTCATTACTATTGACGGTAGTAGACTGTTATTAACCACATTGCAGCATCAAAGTAGCTCTGGTCTTTGAGAGAAACCCCCTGAGAATAAGAAGTCCCAAAGCACCATTATATAATACAGATGCTTGTTATTATTTATTTTATTAAGATACAGAAACTCCAGATGATTTAGTTAGCTGAATTCACACAACTGTGAGGAAGTTGTGATTCAAACAAAGAACACCCCAAAAGCAAAAACAAACAAACCAAACATAGGCTCCAGAATAGATCTTTTCATGGATGTATCTAAAGTCATAAAGCTCTTCCTCAATGTTATGACTTACACAGCTTTTTTGGTAAAGAGTGTTGTAATATTATTTGTTAAACTTGCTCAGCCAGTGTGCTTAGTGAAATATTCATTAGTTTGAAATTGGATGCCTACTTAAGAGTTAATGAAAAATAATTCAAGAAATAGGGAGATATTTCATCAATTGTTCTCTATGCTATGATACAATATTTATTCACTTGAATGATGACTCAGGTAGAAAGGTCAGTTTATTCCCATAAGAGAGACTATTACCCAACACAAATTCTGTCATTGAGGAATTACAGGAGACCATGGTGTGCTAATATAAAAATGTCAAATCTGTACATTAAGACAAAAGAAAAAAATATGGCCAGGAGCAATTTGCAAAGAAATTACATCTGGGTGCAGTGAAGAGAATCCTAAGAGGAAAAGGTTCATTCAATGAGTGAGCTCTTTAGGGGAGCTATTACTTGATTAAGGAAACTATTTATTTAAATAGAGTGTACTATAGGACTAGTTTAATCCAGGAACCTAAAACTATTTTAGTGGGTCTCCAGATTGTTTCTACATAACATTTTTTGTTCACTGTAATTTAATCACAGAGTATCAACTGCATTACCAAAATTCATGTTTAGTTTCTGGTCATGGTGAGGATACATGTACAGGAGTGGTGAAGGAATATATAGTGTTGTCTGCTTCTAGGTAACTTTTACTTTGTTCTTCCTCCCCAAAGATCTTAGGAGAAACTGATTTATTGAAATCCTGAAGGATCTCAGAAATCATGAGAAAGTAATTTTCAACTTAAGTAAGGCTTGCTGAGAAAGCCACAATAGGGAAAGAAACACAAAATCAGAGATCTCCTTTATCTAGACAATGTCTTTATTAAACTTTTCTGGCTGGGTCAAAAACAGAGGCCATCATGGGCTAAGGTACAATTTACCAGTTTTGGTAAAGTTTTTACCAAAATTATATCTGAAACACAAGAACTTAAAGGGATGGTTTAGAACTTGGCCTCCCTGGTGGCCTAGGGGTTAAGTCTCAATGCTGTTACCATTATAGCCTTAGTTCAATCCCCGGCCATGGAGCTGACCCATATGGGTCAGCAGACCTCTCCTGTCTCACCTGCTGCTCCCCTCAGCAGTGTATTTCAGTCAATCTGCCTGTTCTGCTCCCACTCTGTCTCTGGTGAATCCTCTTATCTCCTGTACCTCTGGCCTACACCCAGTTCTTATATGCATAAATGATAAAAATGTTTTTAAAGGGATATTTTAGGACTAAAGGAACACTAAAAGAATATACAAAAGAGATCCACAATATTTAAATATGTTTCAAAATGATAATATAAGGGATTTACATTCAGTTCATGTTGTTTATGATCTGTGACTTTTTAACTGGTATCTATACAATATCAATGGTTAAAAATTCTGAATATCATCCTTATCACGGAAGATAACATTTGTTCACAAAACTGACAACTTGAAGGTCTATTTTGAGCTTAAAAAAACAATGGAAAGATAAACACTATATATATTATATATATAACACTATGTATATTTAACTATATATGGATATATATTTGCCATTAAGTTTTGCTGGATTTATTTGTTCTTTGTTAACATAGCAATCACAAATTTAAAAGATAATAATTACACAGAATATGCTTTTGGATATGTTTTACACTCAGGACTTCTTTTATTTATTTTTTTAGGACTTCTTTTAAAATTAAGTTTTTATTTAACATTGATTTACATTTTTAGAGGAACATTGGATTGTGAGAGAGAATGAAATGAGGAAAAAAAAAATGAAGCCAATGAGCTAACCTATCCTAATACTTTGTAACAAGAATGTGTATTCATGTATTGCAAAAGAAAATTTAAATGGGCAAAAAGTATATATAGAAATATTTTATAGAAATCTTTGAAATCTTTGAATAAGAAATACACGGACTTATAAACTATGGAGGTTAGATACCAGGGTTATTTTCCAGAGGGAAGTGATGGACAATATCTTCAAACATTTCACATGTGACTTAGATTGATGATCAGTGACTTTAATTTATGTCCTCTTTGGACCAGTCAAGACAGACACAGATTCTCTTCCAAAGGGAAATTCATAATTTATTAAATATTATCATGAGGAGCAAGTGATCCCCTTAGAAAGAATACTAAAATAATTGCTTATGCTCCTGCCATATATGATAACATAATGAAAGCTGTTGAGATTGTTTAAAATAACTGACAGGAAGAATGATTCAGGGAGAATTTTACTTTTAAAAGATGTAAATATTTTACATCTTTATGTGAGATATAAATAAAATATAGGTATATATATATATGTATATATGAGTATGTGCATGTCATCAAGAGTTTCTTTCAGAACTGCAAGCCCACATCACTGGCATATGACCCTCTTTGGGCAGAAGAACAGATTTTAGAAAATGAATGTTTTTACCCTGATTTGGGATAATCTTCAGATCAAAAAATATAAACAGAAATTATTGTTTTCTTGCTGATTAGGACGGCAAGACTTAAGAGCATTTTCTAGTATAACCAGGCAGCTTACACAAACACATACTTAATCTCTTTATCAGAATAAGTTGGTGTAGGGTCCAGAGATATGCAATAACAGCTAGAGAAATTTCAAGACATAAAACTTTGTTAAAAAATAATTATTTAAAAATGATTAATGGTGTATTGTTTAGAACCTTAGGAGATATAGAGTCATGAATGTGATTTGAATGAATATTCTTTTTAAAAATTAATGTGTCATATAATATGGAATCTTTGGGATAGGTCTGATGTACTCAGAATAGTTCTCTGCTTTTGGTGTTCAGCTTAAAAACTTTTTGCCTAAACCTGTATGTCAAATATCTTTTTTTTTATTTTTTCTAAGTTTTATAGTTCGAATTTATGTCTGTGATCCATTTTTGAGTCCATTTTTTTATAAAGAGTGAGGAAATACATCTTTGCTGAAAATCAGTTGGCATATTTGTGTGAACATATTTTTTACTTTCTATTCTGTTCTATTGATCTAAGTGTCTGTCTCGTAACATCACACATTTTTGATTATTTCAGCTGCACAATAAATATTGACATCAAGTAGATTGTTTCCTCCTAATTTGTTCTAATTTTTCAAAATTGTTTTTAGCAATTTGTTTGCTTTCCCAAGTGAAATTGTTTGTTTTTCCATAGAATGTTATGTGCACATCACACATATGTTTTTGTTTTTCCACATGAATTTTAGAATGATCTTACTTTTCAATGTATAAAAAATATTTGTTTGTGAATTTGATAGGAATTTTGTTAATCTGTATGTCAATTTTGAGAGAATTAATATTTTTATTATCTTAAGTTTTCCAATACATGAATAGGATATGTTCTATTTACTAAGGTCTTTACTTTCTTTATTAGTGTTCCATAGTTTTTAATCATCTATATTTTATTGGATATCCAGTAAATATTTTATTTTTGGGAGCAATTACATACAACATTGCATTCCTCATTCTTGTGTTTACATGATTATTGTTGGTATATAGAAATAGTAGTGACTTTCATATGTTTATCTTACATCATAAAAACTTTAGAATTCATTAATTAGTTTTATAAGTTTTTGGTAAATCCTCAGGGAATGTCTACATAGACAAAGAAGTGACTGGTTACTTGTGTATTGTATGTAGTAATTGTCTGATGAATGAATTCAAAAATGGATGGATGGGGTATTGACCAGTGGTTGAGTACTGACTATCAGTTAGCAAAGAATAAAACCACAGACTGTAACTAAGACTTTCCCTTCCAGCTTATCTATGATTTGAATAACTGATTATATGGCAATAATAATTATTTAGACCTTTGGACTCAGGCATCACTTCCACCCTACTTCAGATCATCTCAGCCCACCTTTTACATCATCTCCTGATTTAGCAAGCAGCCTCTCATGGTTATAACTGACAGCATCTTCACTTGCTGTCCAAGCATCTTTCCTTTCATCCCCTGGATTTCTGCAGTAATCTATCAAGCATTCAATCATGGGCATCTTGGAAGTGTGAGGAAACACTACATAGCAATTTCTGAACAATGAATGATGAGGTTGAAAGTATAAATCTTCCTTTTACGCCTCTGTGGATCATTCAAAGGTATATTCTAGACTGCTCTTCAAAAGGTCCAACAAGACTGAGCCTCAGTTGTCCACTGTTTGACTAACTGGAGAATATACCCCAGTATTGGCCCAACTTTCTTTCAGTTTTGCTATCCCCAGGATCCAACTCCTGTCTCTGGGAGACCTATCAAATAAACCTTTCTCAGATACTTGTCAGTGACAACCCAGTCTAAGGCATATATTTTCCAGGATAAAAGAAAAATATTACAGCAGGATTGTATTTTATCTACAGAAAAACTATATATAGAACTCAGAGCCCAAATCATTTCTGCCAACTTGGAGCTCAATGGTTATCTAAATCCTGAGACATCAGACTGTAAATATTCATTTAAGACATAAAACAATGGTAATATAATTTACAGACTTAGGACAATTGATTTTTTAACTGTGAAAGCAGGGATTGAATATGTAACATCAAACAATAATATCAAGTATTGTAAGTTCACATTCAGAAGAATAAGGAAGGAGATGGAATTTAATTTATTCATAAATTTGGGAAAGCTACAGAGAAGAAATTATACAAATGGTTTACATTAAAATCAGATAGTACACAAATACGTTATTTAGCATTAAAATATGTAGATACAATATGGATTTCATATACAGCTCTTTTTTAAAATTAAATGTCCCAAGATACAGTGAAGACATTAAAAACTCCACTGAAAAACTGAGAAACTACATTGACAAGAATCCTGATCGGTAAGGAAGAAATGCTTAAAACATTTGGATTACTTTTTAATCCAAAACACTATTGAAGTAAATTTTCTTTCTCAAAGAAACAATTATTGCTAAACAAAATAATTATGTTAGTAATTGTAATTTGAGGACCTGTCAAAGCCTTAAGTTGTTCTGTGAGAGTAGAATAAGTCAAAAATTTTAATTTGTAAAATCCCTTGTTTGAGGCACAATGCTACCTTTTAAAGATATAATTGTACAAGGCAAATAGTATTTCCAAGATGCTTTCCCCCCACAATTGTCCCTTCAAAAGGTTTTATTACAGATGAGAGTTCTAAGGAAATGGGTTGTCAAAGCTTCAGTGAAACAATACCCAATTTTGAAGTATTGTCTCTGTATGTGTACTTATATTGTTAATTCTCCAAAGTACAAAACTATTTTCTAATCTACTATATGGGACAGAAATATAAATGCTTTCCCCTTTTTTATCACTTAAAATAAGTTTTAAAAATAAATTGCCTAGGACATTAGAAATAATTGTATGGGTATGACATTTTTTTACCAAGTTATTATAGTAGGACATATTGGATAGGATAACTGATTTTTATTTGAATAGAAATGAGAAAGGAGTAACAATTTTAGAAACTGTGTTTAAAAGGAAAAAAAAGCAAAAGATAAAAGATGATACCAGGTATTTCTGTATTCCTACATTTTCTATTTCTCTCTCAATTTCCTTTTTTGTACTGTAAATCAAAAGGATTTATATAAGAGGCAATGCCAATGACTATGTGCCAGAGACCCCAAGGTTCAATTCTTGCTTTACTCTCAATTTGTTCCGAGTCACCAAACCCATATAGTTAGTGTCAGCTTCTTCCTATGTGGGGTAAAAAGGATGTTGCATTAACTGAGTATATATTTTTGGTCTCTATGAATATTATACAGTTTATAAATATTATTTACATTGCAGAAATATAACTGTTCATCTAAATTCATTTGATTACAAACTAATATTTTAGAGGAAAAAAGTTTCCTACCAAAATATTATAAATATCTGGTAGTCAATTCAATATAACTAGATCTTATATCTTTCTTATTAGAACTTGACAATCATTTCACTCAATTACCTTGAACAACATTTTCTTGAAATTTTATGGTTTAAAACTGAAGGTCTTGAATGACTCTTCATTTCTAATGTAGCATTGTCCACTGACTCAAACATGCTGTTCAGAGAAGACACCTACACAGGTGAATATGTGATTGGCTGTTAGGCAAGTATGTAGGGACCATAGAGCAAGAGCAGAGAGAAGTAGGAACTGGACCCCCATTAGGTAACAGATCTTGATCAGCTGGATGTGTAGAACAGTGATCTGACCAAATGCAGTAACTAGAGGTCTCAGCATATTGCTAGTTGTTTCCTGCCTCTTGTCTTCTTTCTTTTTTATGCACATTAAGGGACTCCTTTTTTGTTTAATTTATTAAGACAGTTGTTAATTTTATTAAAAGTGGGGAAACTGGAATAATTATGATTTTCATTTTCAAATTCAAATTCAAGGAATTTATGCACAGCATTTATTTTTCAACTCCAGCATTATAGCTGTCAAGATTAGTACACACAGCATCTAAATCTTTAAGATGTGAAAAATTTTATGTGTGAAAATGTATTCTGAATCTAAAAGGATTCAGGTGTTTTCAAATCTAATTTCCCTTGAAATATAGGAATTGGCACAATTTCTTATTCTGTTGTTAGAGAACATCACAGATCCATGATTAACAGTAATATGGGGTCCAAGAGCTCATTTCATTAATTTGAAAAGAAAAATAGCTATCTCTTGTATTTTCAATCATTCTTATTTTGTTTATCATGTAATTATAATTGTGTACATAGTACTACATTCTCAGAAGGTGTTGCAATCATCAACATTTTTGACATTTAAATGCATAGCCACAGAAATAAGTCCCATTCAAACTTTCAGAAGAAGGTTTTTATTAAAGCTTCATTACATAGAAATCAATCATACTAAACATTAGAAACCATTAGATACTCTTTTTAGACTTAGAAACATGAAATCAATCAGATCTTTTTGCTGGATATAAGCTATCAAACCACCCTTTAGATATTGAACATGAAATTTCTGACTATTTCCCAGGTGACTAAGAATTATTATCTTTTAAATTTTTTTTAATTTTTTTTTTTTTAATAGAGGCATGTTTTATTTATTTATTTATTTGTTTGTTTGTTTTTGTTTATACATGCACTGGGTACAGTCAGAAGCGCGGGAGGGTGAGAGAATTCACCAGAGCCAGAGCGGGGAGCAGAGCAGGCAGAAGGACCGAAGTACACTGCTGAGGGGAGCAGCGGGCGGCAGGAGGGGTCTGCGCGCCATGTGGGACCCTCCTCAGGTGGCTGGGGAGCAGCCAGGGATCGAACTGGCGCCGCAGAGACCGCGGGCAGCTTCGCAACCCAGCGCTCAACCGCTGCGCCACCGGGGAGGCCCAGAATTATTATCTTTTAAATAAACTCTTAACCACAAAAAATAATACAGAAAGACACATGTACTTGCCATCGAACTTACCAAACGAAGCAATATCAAATATGAAACTTTTAGAACAAATGTTTGCAACTGTGGGGTAGGTAAAAATTGTTTAGAACAGAAAAAAAAAAAAAAGAGAAAAACCATGTGAGAAAAGATCAAGTTGCCATTGAAATGAAAACCATCTGTCCTTCAAAATACATCACTAGTAAAGATGTAAGCCACAGACTGGGAGAAAATATTCAACAGCTATATACAACAAAGTGCTTGTGTAAAAAATGCATAAATATCTCCAGTAATTCAATAAGAAGTCATATGATGCAGTAAGAACAGGCAAACAATTTTATAAGACACTATAATAAAAAAAGTAAATAAAAGAATATAAATATCCAATAGGAACATGAAGGAAATGAAACCTATTACCATAGCAAATGGGGGCCAGGGAGAAGGAAGATTGGCTATGGTGGAGGATTCCTGCTGCTTCAGTGCTGCAGTGGTGGGAATGCTACTGTGATTACACTTGAGAGGAGAAATCCTATGTTGTCAAAACACTAGCAAGGATATAAAACAATGGTACTTCCAAAACAATAAATAAAAGAATAAAAAGACAATTCACTAAAACAACTTTGTTCAACTAGACACACCAACATGCATGCTATGACCATCACAACTGGTTTTGGAAGGTGTCCCTTTCAAGGACAAATTTTGCTGTGACATAATTACCATCTGCCCAATGGGAAGGGACACAGGAGGTGGGAAGATGATGGAAGCTGTCTCCACAGTGATTATAAACCAAGAAAATTTTTTATGGACTATTGAAAAAAAGGAAGTCTGGATATTTACCTTTATGGATAATTTCTTCAGTCTTTTAACAGGTTCACCGAGAGTATGAATACAATGTGGATGATCCAAAAGGAAGTTGAATTTAGCTAATATATGGAAGTCTACAATCTGACAAGACCTGAAGTGAAAGAGATTTTTGCGGGCATACCATAAATTTCTCTATAATAATCTCTCATTGTTGGTTTTGGAAGGTGTACCATGTATGCATACATTATCTATCTTTGTATATATCTGTGTATCTGTTTATCTATGTTATCTATGTATCTATCTATGTATCTACATATCTATCTGTCTACCTACCTAAGTAAGAGATTTCGAGCATGTTTGGATGGGTATATACACACTAGTATATATACATTTGTCCTGTGAGCAAGCAGTCCTGGTTTTGTTCTGTGACAAAAGGTTAAACCTTAAAGCCAAACCAGCTGCCTTGAAAATATTGAATCAGAGTTAATGTGATAATAAAATGAAAAGATACAAATCATCTCAAGCAATGGGAGAATAATTATTCAAAAACAGATGGATAATGCTGATTCTCAAACTAAAGGTCTGTTGGTCTTTCAAAATAAATCATTTTACATTCATTTTTATCCATCATTTAAAAGGAGACTATAACTTGCCTTAGAGAAAGCTGCACTTTTACACATTTAAAAGTTTATCTCTTATTAAAATTTCAATAATCTGCCAAATAGCTAGCCTGAAATAGATTTTAAAAAGAGAATCAGTTCTTCTCTTTTATACACAATCTGTCCTTTTCTGTTTGCTGTATTTTGTCTGGTTTGAGATCTGCTATTTGATCTTTACATTGTGTGTGTAAAATACAAAAACATACCTAAGAAGTTTAAGTGGATAGATAGATTGGTGTGTAACAATTGCATATGAAGATTTCCAAAACTTTTATGAGTAAGTGAGAATGTGGTTGGAAACACATATGAATTAGCACGTGTCTTCTAAGAAGTTGACTCCAAGATGAGGTTTGATACACAAGAGATTTATAAATATTATTCCCTTATTAAGCCCATATTCCAAAGGAAAAATGGGCTTAAACTTAAGAAATGGTAATATAGCATTATACAACAAGTTTGGTGAAATTTAAAAACAATAATTTAAATAAAAATATACATTAAATAATGGCACCAGTCTAAAAGAGTACTTACTAAAGTCAAACATATGATTGACCAATGATTCAGTAACTTTGCTTCTGGTTAGAAAGCTTCTCCTCCAAAAATGTAATTTATTTCACCAAATACATTCAAAAATGTTACAAGCAGATTTACTCATGATAGTGAAAACCTGAAAACAGTCCAATGGTATTTGCACACAATGGAATACAACACCATAATGGAAACAAACTGTTGCTATTCATCAGAGTATGAATGTCTTTAACAGACATTATTGAGCCATAGAAGTCTAGCACAAAAAATGTATATAATGAGTATTTCATTTATATCAAGTTCAAAAGAAGGCAAAACTAAGCCAGGTTGTGATAAGTTAGGAGATTAACAAGGAATATGGACTCCATGGGAGATCCAGGGGCCTACTGGGTACTGAAATCTACACTATAATCTGAGAAGTAGTTTTACAGATCCATTCATACTCAAAAATCAATGGACACTACACTGATGATTTGAGGCCTTCACTATATAAAGTTACACTTCAATAAATGAAAATAAAGCTATGGCAATAATAATAATAATAATAATAATAATAATAATAATAATAATAATATAGTTGGCCAATAATATAGTAATATAGTTTTGGGAAAATCCATTAATGCCTAATTTCTCATTCTGTGAATAGTAAAACTCAAACTCAAGAATGTTGAGGTGACTTGCCTAAAATGCATGCTATGAATTTAGGGGAAGATATCAGGCCCAAAGTCCCTGTGCCCTAATTGTCGCTCTCTGATAGTGTTTCCATCTGAGAAGGCTTTCTTCAGTCATTTTGCACCATATATAGATATTCAAAGAAAACAATAGAAAAAAGGGAGTTATAGCAAACCTGGATTTGGATACTGGCTTCAGAAAGAAGGATAGCAAATGTCAATTTTTGTGTCTTACATCACTGAACAAGAACAACAAAGCACAATAAGTCTGCATTTAAATTGCTGAGGTTGTCTATTTGAAAGGGTACTGGCCAGTGATGAATTACACACATGTTAAAGGAAAGAAGCATTTAGGGGAGGCCAAAAGTATAGAAGCCCTGAAATATGCCCTCTGGAAAATATGGACAGATTAATTGCTTTTCTGTGGCAATGTTATACTTGGTTGAATTGGCTTCAAGTTTAACCTCACTCTTCTTGGATTTGCATCAACGCTGTTTTAACTGTTCTGCTCTAAAAATCCTGATTTGCTATTTTATAAGAGCAAGCTTCTATTTAAACATAATTAGAGAATTGCTAGAAAGAGCCTTCAGCACTAAAAATTCAGCATGTCATAAATGTCCAGCATCAAAGAAATTCAACAAGGCAGTTACTCTGATGTGCTACCTAATAGGAAAGAAATTGGCAAACAGAGATAATTTTGGTGACCTCCAAAGACAAAGAAACAATGTGGAAAAAAATATTGAGCATATTGCATTCACCTTCTTTTCACATTTAACAGAAGGACTCTGAACAGTTAGAAGCTCTACGATTACTTCATAGTTAATTTAACACCTTGATAATATACTTCTTCTTTCAAATCATACTTTATCATTCTTGTACAACCTGCTTCCCTAAGATAATCAATTAGGTTGGCAGAGGAAACAGATGTTAATCTTCAAGTTTCTTTTATATTGACTTATCTGAAAAGTATCAGCTCTTAAATAATGTTCATTTAATTTTAAATTTAAGAAAAAGACACAGGTGTGGTTTTATAGCAACATAATCCATCAAAAGAGTGTATTCTCTCAAAAATCTTTCATAATTTGGCTTTGAGGGAAAATGGTATATCACACTTAAGAGCTGAAAAAAGGTTAAGTATACCCAGAAAGTTCCTTTGAGCACAAAGCACAGTCATTACCAAGCTTGAAGTGTACAGATTTTTTTTTTTCCTAAGGCTAATACTCTGTCGGAAATAACATTGCTTCTTGGACTAACACTTTTCTCAGGACAGCTCAACTCTAAAACACTTATCATTTTGGAATTGCCATGTCTAAGAAAAAGAAACAGAGTTCTGAACTATGTAGGGAGGCTTTAGAGATTTATCTCCCACATGGTCTCAACTGTGGGGACTAGTTAACATTAACCTTCATTGTGATATCAAGGGAGGCATCTTGTCAAAGACTTTACCTTCTATGTCTATATTCATTAAAAGTGTGATTAATGGGAAATTAAGATCCCCAAACTGCAATTAACTGATTTTTTTCCTGTGTTCTACTTTTATGTGAGAAAAGTAATTCATTAAAAGAAAAATATATATAAAATAATTTCAGGAATTTTCTGTAAAACCATAATTTTCACTCTCTTTTTCAACCCACAGAAAGTCTCTATGTATTAGAACTTTTATGTATCAGGTGTTGAAAATAAAGAGCACATGAAAATCACTGCCTTCAAAATCCCCAAGTCCACTAGCAGGAACAGATACATACAAGTCACAGAGTTAAAGACATAAAATTCTACCGAGAAAAGAGAAAGAAAATTGCTAGAAAAAGGCTTAAGAATAGAATCAATTTTTCTAAGATGTCCTAAGTCTTCTAATACTATATTACTCTAATGTGATTCTGAAAGTCCTCAAGACCACAAATTACCACAGATGAAATGTTTGTACTATGAAAGCAATTTCTTTCAAATGAATCAATTATAATCAATAAATATCTTAATTATGGACCTCAGTACTCATCTAATACGGATGGTGATCAGCCACATCCTTGACCTTCATATATCTTTGAGGGTTTTTTCTCTCATATTATTAACACAGTACCTCTCCTGATGCCATCCTCTGGTTGAACAACATAGAATGTAGTATGCAATCACACACCACAACACCTAAAAGTTTTGTTCTGGGCAGGGTTTTCTCATGTCACTGATTGAAATTAAAGGTGTTTGTTTTGTTCTTGTTAATAGTATTATTATTAACATTTCTTTTCAATGAATCTTAACTCCCTTGGTAATAATTGATATCTAGTCCTGTATATACTGCTAGTTAAATAAAGTGAAACCTTAAACTGTATCACCAGCTTCTCTTAGTTTTTACCCTGAGGAAGCCTTAGAGCAATAGTGGGAGAACACTGGGCAGGCTCCTTTCTCCACGTTTATCTCTTTCTCTGCTACATTTTGGTAGCAGTGTCTTCACATTCTGACTCCTACAATTGGAGACAGGGGTTGAGGGTTAGGGAAGTAACACAGGAAGAGAGGAAAGAAGTGCAGGACCGACACTGCCCTAGATATTTACTCTGCCTGGGGGAAAAAAAAAAAATAAAGTGCTGCCATTTTCTTTCAATGGCCCTGTGTTGAATTACTTAGAAATTCACTCACATGTAAAACTGCTATATATTTCACACCTCCATTCCTTTGAGAAGATTGAAAACCTCTCACTCCTGGAGGGCCGAATCACCCTTTATATCTTCATCAGTCCTAAAGCACTTACAAATCTGTCTTACTATTTTTTAAAGATTTTATTTTATTATTTATACAAGAACCAGGGTACAGGCCAGATGTGGGTGGGTGGGGTGAGAGGATTCACCAGAGATAGAGGGGAACAGAACAGGCAAACTGACAAAATACACTGCTGAAGGGAGCAGCGGGCAGGCGAGACAGGAGAGGTCTTCTGTGCCAAGTGGGTTTCTCCCAGGCTGGCTGGGATTGAACCCAAGTTGCAGAGGCTGAGGACAGCTTCACAGTGTGGCGCCCAACTGCTTGCACAACCAGGGAGGCCCCGTCTTACTATATTATGCTTTGTTAGGGAAGAGACATATAGCTAACCACTAAGGAGTCCAGACTCATTTCCTATATAGAATTGCTTCTTCAAAGTGGTACCTTATTTGGGGGCATGGTACCTTAGTGGTACCTTACTTTTTGGAGAATCCCCCTTGTGCGTAGGGAAGGGGGGGCATGAGATCTGAAAAGACCCAACATACATCTCTCCCATGTCAACATGGACAAGATGTGTCTTTTCCAGAAAGCAGCTGAATAGGGAACAGTGATGCCATAGAGGAAACTTGGGTGTCTGAGTGACTACAAGGAAGAAAGCCCCTCCTACCTAGTATTGTAACTTATATGAACAGAAATGAAATTCTTTTCTTAGCATTAATCTTTTTGTTAGTTAAAATTGTAGCATTAATGCATTTACAGCAACATCTAACATTGCTGTAACTCACTCATTCCTCCAGGAAGCAATCAGTTCCAATGCCTGAATATCATTATACCTTCTGTATGTTGACCATGGCCCAAATCTGGTGAAAGGTGAGTCCCCTCACCCCCCTCTGTAATCTCAAAATGCAAAGCTTTAAATAGTTTTTCAAGTAGTATCCTGAAAGCTCTGTTTTTCTTAATCCCTACTCCCTACCAAAATGTTTAAAAAATTACAAAACCTCTCTACCTCCTATAAGCCCTGGCAGATGTCTCAGAACTGACTTCAAAATATATTGTCTATTCCCGCTGAACTTCAACAAGACTTCTATTTTCACTTCCTTTTATAGTCATAGTGATACAAAATAGTAAAAACAATATCATAATTATCTTTTTTAAATTTTATAATATTGACAAAAAAAATCTTAGACTTATTAAATATAAGCCTGCTGCCTGATGGCATAGAATCCAACAATCATGTCACCAGCCTTTGAGAAAAGAACCAGTAATACAAGGTCATCAGAAGACTGGGGGAAAAGCTTTTAAATCAGTCTACGTGAAGGTGGGCCTTAGGGGAAAAAGAAATTTATATGAGAAATGCAAGTAGATAGAGTCTGATTGGTTGCTTTCTGCTGACCTGTGGTATAGTTTGAATTTGCGTCCAGAACTACAACAAAATGGAGCACCATGCTTCTGACTATCGTCCATTTGACCTTGAGCTAGACATCTTCTGTTTCCCTTGGCTATTTTGTTGATCTGGGTATTGTGAGGTCACCTGGAAGGCAAGAGTTACTCTTTGAGCCTCTACTGTAAATCTCAACTTGTCAACTCATGAAAGATTTTTTTTTTTTATTGTTTACATGGATATGTGTATTTTTGCCCCATTGTTTCATACTTGCAAGACCACTTTGCTGTTCTTTTTTTTTTAAAGATTTATTTATTTATACAAGGACTGGGGTACAGGCCAGAGCTGTGGTGGTGGTGAGAGGATTCACCCAGAGACAGAGTAGGGGATGGAACAGGCAGACTGACTGAAATACCCTGCTGAGGGGAGCAGCGGGTGAGACAGGAGAGGTCTGCTCGCCATGTGGGTTGCTCCCTGGCTTGCCAGGGATCAAACTCATGCTGCAGAGGGTGTGGATAACTTCACAGTGCTGTGCTTAACCCCTTGTGTCACCAGGGAGGCCCCACTTTGCTGTTCTTGAAGATAAGGAAAGCATGGAAAGACCACTATAACTACCATAGGTTCACATTCATCGTAAACAAGGAGCAACTACAATAAACATGGAAAAATTATTTGCCTTCAAGATTTCAAGTGTATTTGCCAATTATACTTCCTCAGTCATTCTAAAGTGACTTCTATGAATTTACATTATCAAATGACATAAGAAGCCAAAAGTCTTTGAAAAAAAGAAATTAATTTTTGATCTCCTTTCAGAAAATGGTGAGAGTGAAATAGTTATGAATCATAAAAGTCATAAAAGGAGAAAATAAACTAGAAGGAAAACAGAGCCTAATATCATGGCAACACAATGATAGTTACAAGGCGTTTATTAAATTTCATACATTGTTTTCTACCCAACATACTATTTTCATTAACTTATCCTGTATAGAGTTCCTATTCATTTGTTGTTAGGATGAGAAAAGGAACTCTGCAATAATTTGTGTCCTTTGATTGATATCTAAGTAGTGCATGTTGAGGAGAGGTCAATGGTAAGACAAACAGGGATGACAACACTAACACAGTGTGGAGAATCCTACCAGGAGAAGATATAGGTCTCTTTAATTGTACTGAAGTTTAATCCTTGAGGCATGATCAACTAACCTGACAAATCAAACCCACAACATTTTAAGTTCAAGGACAAACAGCAATAAATTACAGAATGCCAGGCTCCCGGTAATCCAGGCAATGGTCTATTCTAACCCCTCTGCATCTTCTCATTTAGTTTGGTTTCTAAATGAGGACACAAACACCTGCTCCAGCAGCAGGTGGCATTTGTTTATTACAGCTTTACCTGCTGAGTTTTAATCAGTCTGCGGCTGTAGGAACCCTCTTAAGTAACAGTTTATAGGACCAGATTTTTACAGAGTGGTATTTTTCATGAAGAAGCAAAGTTTCATACTATAATTTCATCATACACAAAACACTATATAAGTGGCTTTTATTCCTCCATTTTTCTCACCCTAACATTTAGGACTACTAATTAGTGAATCATTTCCCATGCAGAGTTAGAAAGCTAAGCTCTTATTCTCTGCCTTCAGGGAGACTCTGTTATGTGCTCTCATTACAAAATTCCAGTTTCTCAGGAAGAGAACAACCCACCTCTCTGTGTGTGCTACTTCTCTTTTATAAGTCTCGGAAGTATTGTTAGGATAGCTTTTCCATCTTAAAAGGGAAGGGGAAAGTAAAAAGAATCAAAGTAATCAATAATTAGAGAAAAAAGCATCCCGTCTAGATAGGATGTATTTCTGGACTCAAACAAACTAAACCTTTAAAAAAAAACAATGAGAATTTGAAAATGATTTAAATAGCATGAGATAAAAAAAAAAAAAATGAGCCTCCCTGGTGGTGCAAGGGGTTAAGTGTCAGCACTATGAAGCAATCCACTGCTCCTGCAGCAGGAGTTCGATCCCCAGCCAGGAAGGTGACCCTATGGTGTAGCAGACCTCTCCTGACTCTCCCACTGCTCCCCTCAGCAGTGTATTTCAGTCAATCTGCCTGTTCTGTTCCCCTCTCTGTCTCTGGTGAATCCTCTCACCCCCACATCTCTGGCCTGTACCCAAGTTCTTGTATGTATAAATAAATAAATTAAAAATAAAAAATAAAATCTAACAAGTGAATTTTCTTCTTGATACTGATATTTTTCTGTAAGTGTAAATCTTCCCTTATTATTTTAGAGTGCACATGCATTTCTTATACTTGTTTGGGAAGATGATAATCTTTCAAATTCTATCTGTGGAACATATATGAAATTGATGACTAAATCAATGAAAATGTGTTAGTTATTCTGACTTTTTCACTCTTTAAATCTTCAGTGTAATTGCTTGTATATAATGGAAGTGAGGATAGTATACATAGAAAAATAAAGAGCTAAATGAAGTAGGAAATATAGCATACATGACAATCCGTGTAATCTAACAATTAATTAGATGACTTGGAGACATTCAGGAGATAAGAAAATACATGATAGGGAGGCAGGGGAAGATTTCAAAAACCAAGAATCTAGAAAGTCAGTAACACTATTTATTCAATTGATATAGGTCAGATGAGAAAATAAACTTCATTAGGAATTAATATGGAGATGGGCTTGGCACCTTTGTTGCAAATCTTATTGGATATAGCTATGGCCCTTAACCACAGCCTGTGATGCATTAATATCTATGAATCGTTAATAGTAATTAATTAGTGATGATTTCAAATTAATTTGTATAAATTCCTACTTCCTTCAGATGCTAGGGAATCCTGAAAGAAGGTAATTTTGAGACACAAAGAGGGAAAAGACAGCACCAAAAAAGGAAGAAAGGCTTGGACAAACAAGAAAAGGACCATGAGAAAATATCCTCAAGGAACAAGGTACAGTGACAATTTACAGAATCTGTTATAGGGCAGGGAGAGGGACAGCCCAAACCCCGCAAAACTGCCTATTCTAAATAGGGTTCTACCATTCGCCGCATCAACACAAAACATATGAGACTTTAATGGGAAGGAACTTCAATAAAACTAGGAAACAATACAGGAAAGGCAAAGAGTCTAGTTTCTAAATGAAGCACCCAAAGTTACCCATCCCCTCGTGGGTAAAAGTCCATCTATATAGGATTGGCTCAGAGCAAGTCCCCAAAGCCTGCCACAGGTCTAAGGCATCTTCCAGTGGGCACCCACAGAAAAGGGTCAGAAACAACCAGACAAGCCCAGAAGGAAAAGAGCAAAATCAAAATCAAGATAAAAACTGCCATTGTCACCTCCCCACGGGTCTCACCCACATCTGTGTCACCCCGTCCATGACCAAAAGACAAGCGCAGTTTCTTCACGTGTCTCTCGGCTCCATGTGCCTCCTCCAGGTCTCCTTCTGGCTCCATCCTGCTTCCTTCCTTCCTCAGTCTCCTCTGCAGCCTCTTCTCCCTGCTCAGCTCCACCCTCCCTTGGGTGGGGCAGGAAACCTGGAACCTCCCCCTTTCCTGGGGACCACCCTGTTAGAATCCCCCCTTTTAGTTTTTATTCCACCATATCTATGGTGTTACAGATCTTAGGAGACAGCCTTTTTTAGGGTTACAACGTGTGTAAGAGAAGTAACAATTAGAAGCAATGTCCATGAATGTCCAGTATGACAGTTTTGCACTACTGGAAAATAGTCCATTATGCAAGCCAAAAGAAAAAAAAATCTGGAACATTGACTAAAACAAGACAGCAAATATATCAAAATCACAGGAAAAAAAAAATCTTAAAATTGGTTGAACTTATGTAAAAAAAACAAGTTCTCTCAACTTTGATCCCAAATTGTTTTAACAGCATAGCAAAAGTTCGCAAACTAAATTTACTTTTAAATCATTTTACCTATTTTTGCATAAAATCACATTGGGAAGAATAACTAAACAGCAATTTTAGCTGGCCACCACTGGAAAGCAGGGCTAGAAGAGAAGAGGATCATAGAGATATCAGGATAGGGTGATTGATAGGTATTAGTGACAAATCAGAAAATCATGTCCAATGAGGTGTACCACAGAGAAAGCATTATAGGTGAATGAGAGGTAAAGGGAGAAAAAGAGTGGAAGAAATCTGTGTGCAAAACTCCTTTGCAAATTATAACAATTAGATCCTAAGGATGAAGGTAAATATGGTTGATCTTTTCTTCTGATAGTTTATTTCAGTTGGGGTTGAGGGGATAGGGACAGATATTGAAAACCAAAGAAAAAACAGGCCTCCCTGGTGGTGCAAAGGAGACACAGCCTATGAAGCTATCCGCAGCCACTGCAGCACAAGTTCAATCCCCGGCCAGGGAGCTACCCACATGGCACAGCAGACCTCTCCTGTCTCGCCCGCTACTCCCCTCAGCAGTGTATTTCAGTCAGTCTGCCTGTTCTGTTTCCCACTCTCTCTGGTGAATCCTCTCACCCCCCACACCTCTGCCCTGTACCCCGTTCCTGTATACATAAATAAATAAATCTTAAAAAGAAAAAAAAAAAAAAGAAAACCAAAGAAAAAGAAAAGAAAATATATGAGTGCAAAATCTTAGAAATGGAACAGAGTTAGATCAGACTGGAAAGGCAGTGTGATATCTTCTTTTTTTATTATTTGTATATATTTTACATCATTCTTGATTTTTGTACAATGTGTGCTTTCTCCTTTCAGATGTAGCTCCCATAAAATTCCCATCACCAATTCACCCGTGCATCATCACCATAGCCCCTTGTGCTCTTCCCTCCCTTGCTTTGAACTCTCTCACTCCCTGTCCCCTGCAGAATGTCAGAATGTCTCTCTGATTTATAGTTGTCTGTTAATTTTGTTTTTTTTTTTTAAATTTACTATAATTATGTTTTTCCAGATCCCTTATTTAGTCCCCCCCCCCTTGCTATAAGTGAAACCATCCGATATTTTTCTTTTTCCTTCCAGCTTGTTTCACTGAAAATAATCCCTTCCAGCTCCATGCATGTTGCTGTGAATGACATGAGTTTATCTTTTTTGATTACTGAGTGATACCCCATTGGGTGGGTGTGTGTGTGGTGTGTGTGTGTGTGTATATATACACCACATCTTCTTGATCCAGCCATTTATTTTGGGACAGTGGGATTGTTTCCACATCTCACCTATTGTAAATAGTGCCGCAATAAACATAGGGGTGCGGGTGTCCTTTGAATTAATGTTTTTGTCTCCATTGGGTAGATTCCTAGGAGAAGAATTGCTGAGTCATATGGTAGCTCCATTTTTAGTAGTTTGAGGAACCTCCACACAGCTGGAAAAGCAGCATGGTATCTTCAAGACCAGATTTTCTTCTCAGTTCTGAAGCTGATCAGCTGCATGTTTGTTTGTTTGTTTTTTCACATCACTCCTATGAGCCTCAACTTATTCTAAAATAAATGTTTTAAATAATGACTTAATAATGACTAATTTAAGCTTCATTCAGTAGTAGAAACAACACATCCCATTAACATCAGATGCAGTTTTGATCAATAGTTATAGAGGAAGTAAATATAAGCAGAAGTTGAAGGAGAAAATGTCAGAAAATATAAAAATGGTTGCTCTCAGTCTAGATGCTTTTTCAATTTATTGATTTTTTAAAAATTTCTAAGAGTACAGATATTACTCATATTTTGAAAAAAACATCTAACAAAATGAATCGATGTGTAATATTTCATTTTCATCTAAAGTGTAAAATGGACAAAATATTTGAAGACAAATATATTAAACAAATGTTACTCTCAGAGAAAGTTGAACATACTAGAGCTAGGAACATAATTTCCTGGGTTTTCCTTTTTACAACCTTGGAAATTCTCTTGAATTTTCCAAACCTCTCTATTCTCTTTTTTAAAACGAGGGGTGCAGATACTTTTTCTGTGAAGAGCCAAATAATGAAGATTTGAGGCTTGGAGGCCATGCAGGTCTCTGTGGTGATTGTCCAGTCTGTCTCTGAAGCATATAAATGAATGTGTATGACAGGTTTCTGATGAAACTTTATTTACAAAAGCAGAGGTGTGCTGGATTTGACCTATAGCCTGGAGTTTACCTGTCTCTGGAATCTAATGCTAGAATATGGTAATTTAGTAGGAATCATTTGCCTTGAATGTAATTTAAGTAAGCTATTTCAGATATCTCTACCTATCACAAATATTTGTGTTATGAGATGTAATACGAAAAAGCACTAAAATGTTTTGTTTATATGTTTATGTATTATGTTTTATTATTATGTATTATGTTTTATGTACTTAAGTCTCAGAGCACCCTTCTGAAGCAAAATTTTAAAAAAATAATATACGTGAGATAACAACAAGGCTATTAGGTAAATAATTTGAGCAAATCCCCATGGCCATGTAACACAGGATTTAAAGACAAAACATTCATCTTTCTCATGCCATGAAGAAATCCCTCTGGTGCTCTTTTGTGTGGTAATCCAAAGAATGATTTGGGTATTGATGTTTGATTCTCTGAAATTCAGTTTTTCATGCAAGGTTTTCCTTAAAGCTTGTTTCCTTAAAAAAACAAAAAAATAAATAAAAAAGGATGTGGGTGTTGAGTCTTTGAAAGGGTAAGCTTTTATTTTCTGATAGAGAAAAGGATAGTGGTTGAGAGAATCATGCTAATTAATTTGAAATCTCAGCTCATTGGGATTATAGACAATAGAAACTGGACCTCTAGAACAAGACTGAAGCACAGGTCAGTATTTAGTTGCTATTGATGGATGTAATCAGAGCTGCAGAGACAGTACTGTGTGGGATTTTAGCATTGTTGGTTTAAGCTGCTTCTCTTTCCTCCTTGTTTTTGCCATTATTCACTTCCCAGAGACAGAGTAAAAAGAGTGTCTTTGTTCCTCCTTCATTATATAAGAGACGAGAAAAAAAAACACACACACACAGAAATCCCACTATTTGAGACTTTTGTCTTTGGGTTTTATACTTGAGTGGCCATTTTGAGGCCTCTTTCTCTCCTCACCGCTGTGCTTTCTCCTAGAAGAACAAAGTCCTTGCATAGCTCACGACAGACTTACCTTTGTCAAAGCAAAGGGAGATTATTAAGGTCTCATCTAGCCAAAGACTCTCTCATTTGGACCATCTGTCTCTTTATACTTTCTTGAGGGAATATTAAAAAAAGGACTTCCCCCCACATTTTCCCTCATTTAGTGTTTTATGAGATTGTGTATTAAGCCATATTTTAAGAATTTGAACAAGCAGAGGCCCTGTTACTTTGAACACTTTTTCTTTTCCTTTTGTGCTGGCCATTTCAGTTGAAGAAAGCACATGTGTTTTTCCGCCCCCCTCTAATAATATTAAAGGAAAGACTGTCTTAAGATTGCTGCTTTCAAGGCCAATTTTGTTCTCCCATTATCGCTCTTTCTTCAAGGATGTGACCTTGGGGAGTGAGGTACACAGAAGCCTAACCTGACAGGTGGACCCTCACAAAAATTAAATGACATTCACCTACACCACAAATGGCCAATTACACCCATGCAAAGGTGAGCTATTTTGCTTCTTTGCCAATAAAGGAGAGGGAAAAGGGCAGTGATGTTGGAAAATGTGATCCTTAACCAACAAAAGAATATTTTAGTATTTCAGTTTATTTAAGGGAACTTAAATTTACCTCTTCTGAATATAGCTGAATGAGGTAAAAGGAAAAGCATTGGTGGTTGTGATTTTACTAAAAAACAAAGATAAATTGAAAAATCTAAACATGTATAGGAAATACATCGTGATTTACTATGTGTAATAAAATAATATTGATGATCCCTAAATCATATGCTGAAATGCTCCTTCCAAGAAGCCTTCCCTGACTTCCCAAGTTTGGCCTATCTCCCTCCTCTGTGGGTCATTAAGCCCCATACTTGTCCTTACTGTAACACTCACCAAGAATCTTATAATTTTTTTTAAAGATTTATTTATTTATATAAGAACCAGGGTACAAGTCAGATGCGCGGGAGGGCGAGAGGATTCACCAGAGACAGAGTCGGGGACAGAAAAGGCAGACTGACAAAATATACTGCTGAGGGGAGCAGCGGGCAGGCGAGACAGGAGAGGTCTGCTGCACCATGTGGGACACTAGCCAGCCAGCAGGGATCAAATCAGAGCTACAGAGCCTGAGGACATCTTCACAGCGCTATGCTCAACCGCCTGCGCCACCAGGGGAGGCCCGTCTTATAATTATTTTTAATCCAACTTTTTAAAAACTAACCTATACTCTGTGCAAGTTATGAATTTAACTTCTTTGTTATCAGGTACGTTTCCTTGTTTATCTCAGTATTTTCAGTACTTGATAAAGAATGTGACATAGAGTGACAACTATTAAATGTTTGACAGAAGACTAAATGAATGAAAACCATAATTCGAAAGAGAAGACTGTAAAAAAACAATTTCAATCACAACAGAGAGAGCTTATATGTTTCTATTCTGGAAACCATACTTGGGACAGGCGTTATACTGAAAATTTGGTTAATACCCTGTAGAGCCTTACACTTGCAACAAATATAAGTATATGGAAATTAAAATTTGTTTAACGTATACAACAACTGACAAGATGGAATTTGAACTTCTATCCATGGAAGTTCTGATCCTTCACTTAGCAAATTCCAGTTTAGAATTGGGTATCCTATGTATTATGCTAACTGAGGAGCAAATTATGTTTGATTATTTCAGACCTTCAGTAATTTAATTATTTCTCCTCCCCCATTAACAATTTTGAAATTTGAATTTTGTTATTAATCTAACAAACTTAATGTAATTTATCCCTAAAACATGGTCCACTCTTAGCATGCTGTTGGGTTCAATAAGAAATAAAAAAGATTGAAATTCTGAGAAACTTACCTGGCGACATCTTAGTAAGTTTTCTCTACCCAATGAGGCCCAAAAAGAAGTCTCACCAGTGGTCTCTAATTATAAGCTTTCCACATTGTCATATAAAATATGCTCTTTCACAATATATCACTCTTGAAACACTAAAGTACGGGATGTGTCATCTAGGCTACATGTGCTAATGGAGATCACCAAGGGCAACTTTGCCTTTGGAGTGCAAGCTGTGAATGAATGTGGCTGGTTCCCAGTCACATGACTAATGAGTGGCACCTGAAGGAGCCCTGACCCATCATTTTGTAAAGCTCCATTTTTGTTTTGCTTTTTGCCATGTGATATTTTTCCCTTTGTGCACAATGGAGACTTCAAGAAGAAGCAGTTTTCACTGCCTTATTTATATATTTCTGGGAGTTTTGTTTTAATTACCAAGTGAGCTAGAACATTTTTATCCAATTACCACTTTTCCTTGCCACCTGAGCACAGTCAGCAGTCAGCATAAGAAAGTGATAATGGAAATATAATGCCTAACCAGGCCACACAACCGGTCAACGGAACAAGACATAGAAAATGCATGTTTTATTTTGACCTTGACTTTCATTTCCCTGTAATACTTGGCTTCAAATTTAGCAGATATTGATAGCTGTCAAGGCAGAAGAGAAAGTAGTGACAAATATAGAATAACATTCAAAAAGGTCCTGCATTGGATGGAGAGTTTTGTTCTAATACTTCACTGGTTACTCTTTCTCTGAGTGAACCTGAGCAGTGACCTGCCTTGTTCCCACAGTCAAATGCAGTTCACTGTATTTGATACTTAAAATGATTTAAAGAAAAGAAGTGATCTGAAAATATTATGAAAGCAAAAGTAGGATGTTTCAAATTATTGTCAGATGTCTAGGTAACAATGGAAATCAATGTAAAAGAAGTTAACAGGTCATTCTTTCATATATCCAACAGACGAGGATAAGTGCTATATGAACATCATAGGTTAGAATTATCACAAAAGCATTAAAAAATTGGTGTTCTGTGCTCCATTTTACAGATGTGAAAATGGAGATCTAATAGTTTAATTAACTTGCCTGAGATAACTCAGCTATTAAGTGAAGGAATCAGGGTTGGAAGCCAGATAGAGCTGCCATTCATTTCATCATAGGTCCAGTGTCAGCTTCTGAAAACACAAAAGAGAAAAAGACTGATAAGCACAAGAGAATCATGCAAACATCACATGAATAAAAGAATGGAATAGTATGAGTACTTATGGCAAAAGATCTCCACAGATTTTATTGTCAAAGATATTCTTTAACAAATTAACTTAAGAAATCTTGAGCTAAAGAAATACATCAAGTTCTTAGCTGTAGAACTTCTTATAAGCATTAATGTGAATTATATTTGTCTGAGACTATATAGAGTATCCAACATTTTTCAACTATTTGACTTTGAAACTCTGTTTTTATAAGGCATCTTAGAAGATTTTGGAATCTTGTTCTTTATGGAATACACATTGTGAGATAGTTATATGTAGGAAGGAAGACTGACATTCTGATACTCATACTAAAATAGGGCAATCCACATTAATTTCAGAAATTTAGAAAATCATAGTCCTAGGGGCTAGGCCTGGGAATGATTAGCGATTAGAGAAAATATTGAATAATCTATTATTAACAAACCTCTTTTGAACTTAGTTTTGTTAGACACTGAGCACAGAAAGTAATAAATATCAGATGCTGTCTTAAGGGACATCAAAATCTAACAATGAATAAAGCAATAAAGAATCAATGACTGAACCATCCAAGAAACTTCCAAGTTGCCCATTCTGTTACCTGTGAAGTGCCAAATACTTAGCAGACATTTACTCATTTCATTCTGCAGTAATTCCATGAGGCAACACTTACACTGCCTCTTTTCCCCAGGTAAGGAAAATGAATAGAAATATTAACTTGCATAAAATTCTGTAACTCGAATGTGATGGGAACAGAATTCAAATGCAGATATGTAATTTTGCATTTGGGTACTGGCTTGTAGAAATGCAAGTATTTGTAGGCATGGGAATTCCTGGTGGTAAGTGAACCTTGGAGATAATTGGTTCCAACTCAAACATTCTGTATAAAGAGATGTGCAAGAAGGCATTTTTACAAAGCACCCAAGGCAATTCTGATGTTGTTGATGCATGGAATACATGCTGCACAATAGTATACTTATCCTACTGCATTCCATAAGCAAAATCATAACTTAATTCTGTACACTGTAGCTTAACATCTATAACTTTTCAATACGCAGCTACTTAAACTTTACAATGAGAAACACTTAGGCAAGCCTGGCACTTAGATAGGATATTATTTGTGCTTTATGGTTTGCTAGTGAATGTTAACCCATTCTCTGGTCATAGACAGTCAGTCTCACTAAGCTTTCACTAAAAACAAGATTACAGAACAGAAAAATTGACATAAGCACAAAAATCTACCACTTTAAATGAATCCTTAATATAATATTATTCTACTGGTTGCTCAGGAGAAATAATTTATATGTAAGTAATTAACTTGCATACATTTGCAAAGGCAAAGATGAGAAAATGCATTATTCCAATATTGTTATTAATGGCAAGGATCTGCTCAATGTTTTTAATATAATATATTAACACTAGAGTCCTGAAATATGACTTATATAGTTAAAAGATCTAATTAGCAAGGTGACCTTGAGCAAATTACCTATTCTCTTATCTAATCATACAAATAATATCAATATTTTAATTATAAATCTATCTTCTATCAAGCAATTAATATAAACAGCTTTGTGTCAAGTGCTTTATTTATATATGCTCCAATTGCAATTCCTCATTAAAAATCAGTTTCTGCATTTTTTTTTATTTTTTAGTAGCTGTAATTGGAATATAGAATAATAAAAGGTTTGATGAGGTGATCTGGAAATAAGTTTCTAGGTTAAGTTTCAAACTTAAGCACTTCAAATATAAAGCCTATTTCCTGGAAGATGTTTTACAGGTTGTATTCCTATGAGAAACTAATCCCCCTTTGGTTGTATAATTCTTTGATGTTAAAGATATTAAAATAAAAACACTACCTTAACATTACAGAAGAGTTCATGTAAAGTCTAACAATTGACTCATATATTTGCAGGAAACTTTAGAATGATAAAATTTGGCTCAGAAGATCAGGAAGAAATGTTGCTTTTTTTTCATACATTTTGATGATTATAATAGGTGGAATGATAATGAGAAGAGTGGTTTTCTTCAGTTTGATTTGTTAATTACCTATTTCCTGCATGTAACCTTACCAAAGAGAAATGCAGAGAGCCTTGGAGAAGGCTTTCTTGTTATAATATTAGACTTCTCTAATCTTGCTTTGACCTCTTTGAATCAGGTTTCTTATCTGGGAATCTGACCAAAACTGTTCATCTCTGGATTTTTGATATGCTCTAGGTATAGGAAAAGAGCCAAATTTTCAAATTCATTATTTTAGCTTTTTCAGGTTCCTTCTGATACCAAGGCAGAGACGATTCTATTCCCAGAGGATAGTGTGCCCTCATAGCATTACTGTAAATTTTCAGAAATGATGAGAGTTTTGAGGCTTCCATATAATTCCTAGCTTATCATTGTGTCATTAAACTAGAAGAAACTTTAGAACTATTGTTATTTTAGAGAAAGCAAACTAAGGAAAAAAGGAAGGAGAAAGGAAAAAAAAATAGGTGGAAAAGCAGACACAGGTGGTAAAATTATTAAGACAGAAATAATCATTTGCCAAGTATTATATGAGGTTTTAACATGTTATCATTATTAATAAGTAATAATTAATATCCATAGATTTGTAGATAAAAAGCAGTATTTTGAATATAACACCAAAAGTATTTTTTATGGAATAGTGCTGAATTAAAATCTACTAGTTTATATCATGCTGCTTTCAATAGTATTAGTTTCCTTCCTTTTGTAAATTTAACATTTACTCCCATGTTTGGTATAGCAATTTAAGTTTAAAGTCATTTTCTCAGAAGTTTGAAGGTTTTCCTCCACACCTGGATCTACATTTAGTTTTCTCTGCAAACTAATACTTCAATTCAACAAGGAAAAATAAAACCTAACTATTACATACTTAAGAATAAATGAAAATATAGTAGAAAAAAATAAGACATGTTCTTAGAATCAAGAAAGTATTGGACTCTAAAAAGAATGTGACTTTAACGCAGGAATACAACAAAAAGAAATACCAAAATCTATGTTTACTTCAGTCAAGTCAGTCCATATTAGTTTATCTAACTAAGAGTATAATTAATACCCTGGTACTTAAAAAAAGGAAAAGAATAGTGTACAATGAAGGAATTATCTACAATTAAACAAGATGGAATATTATTGAATATAATATTTGTTGCTTAAAAAGAAAGATAGTGCATACCATCAATCCTGATAATTTAAAATAAAAAGTATTACAGAAGATACAAAGGTAGAGAAACAGAGAGAAAAAGTAGAGAAAATGAAAGAGTACTACCTTTGTTTACATAATTTGGATCTGGAATGTAATGCCTAAAGTTAGAGCACCAAAAATAAAAATGTATTTAAGCAAAACAATAACAAATACAATAAATACAAATAGAACATACATTTTGATAAATATGCAATGTTAGAGAGAGATGTTAGAGAATGAATAGTTAAAAGGTACTTAAAAAACATGTATAATTCTAGTTACAGATTTTAACATGAATCCTGATTTAGATATTTAAAGTAGAAAAATACACTATCTGTGAAAAGTACATGCATGGTGTATTTAATATTAGTGAATTTCATATTTAATGTGACACTGATATTGGATTATGTTCAAAACAAGGTAATTACTATCTTTTAGATTTTGATACCAAAATATTTAAAGATTGAATAATATGATGTCTGGAATTTGCTTAGAAGTACTCCATGTTGGGCCTCCCCAGTGGCGCAGCGGATTGAGCGCCGTGCTGTGAAGCTGTCCTCAGCCTCTGCAGCTCGGGTTCGATTCTTGGCTGGCCACGGAGATTCCCACGTGGTGTAGTAGACCTCTCCTGTCTTGCCCGCTGCTCCCCTCTGCAGTGTACTTTGGTCATTTTGCCTGTTCTGCTCCCTGCTCTGTCTCTGGTGAATCCTCTCACCCTCCCATGCCTTTGGCCTTTACCCTGGTGCTTGTATAAATAAAAAAAATAAATTAAAAAAAAAAGGAAATACTCCATGTTGGGCAAAAAATTAGTTGAGGGTATGACTGAAGAAAAATTGGTCGGGGGTGGGGGAGCTCATTCTTCAATCTAGGTGATGGATACCTAAGTATTTTATATTCTCTTAGCTCATGAGAATGTTTTAGATTTTCCAAAACAAAGGGTTAAAAGAGTGGAAAACAGAACAGGAAACTGAAATAGAGTACATGAAATAAATGTTTCACTTTTCATAGTAGATACTGTTTATAATTCATACATCAAGTTATACACATGTGAACATATTAATTACCATAACAACTTGAAGAATGAAAGGCAAGTGATTATACAAGGGATAATAAAGAGAGAACTGTATATTACATTTTAAACTCGGTTTTCCTTTTATTATTTTGCAACTCACACATATAATAATTTAACTTTTAAAAGTAGTTGGATATCTTCCTAGAGAAAACATTTATTTAGATTTTAAGCAGGCTCCATTTTGAAAGCTGTAATACAATTATTCTCACATATATATTTAAATTTATGTGAACACATATTAAAAAACTAGCAACAACAAATGTTGGCGAGGATGTGGAGAGAAAGGAACTCTCCTGAACTGCTGGTGGGAGTGCAAACTGGTCCAGCCAGTATGGAAAGTTGTGTGGAGATTTCATGACCTACTAAACATAGAGCTTCCATATGATCCAGCAATTTCACTCCTAGGTATTTACCCAAAGGACACAGAAACATCAATTCCAAAGAGCACCTGCACCTCCATGTTTATAGCAGCACTGTTTACAATAGCTAAGCTTTGGAAACAACCCAAATGCCCAAAAATAGATGACTGGATCAAGAAGATGTGGTACATATACACCATGGAATATTACTCAGCATTCAAAAAAGATAAACACATGCAATTTGCAGCCACATGGATGGAGCTGGAAGGGATCATGCTCAGCAAAATAAGCCAGAAAAAAAAAGAAAAATACCAGACGGTCTCATTCATAGCAGGAATCTAGAAAACCTAAATATGGACCAGGAAAAAGAATAACTATAAAAAAGGAAAAAATCAAAATCAACAAATAATTATGAACCAGAGACACTCTTTGTGGGGGGAAAGGAGGAATTGGGGTTAAAATTGGGGTTGCAATTGTATGGGGAATATACAAATAAAATAAAATGAAATAAAATTACTCCTTGGTTTTGAAAAAAAAATAAAGTTATGTGAACAGCAAGTTTTGTATTTCCACACATACTCTTTATTATGCATTTAATTTTTACATATATTTTTGAGATAAGTAGCCAATTTAAAAGTTTTTAATCAAAGCAGTGATCATTTGAAAGCTGCTCTTTGAAAGCCCTCATCTTCCTGCACTCTGAGGTGCTGATAACCTTTCCCAGAGTAGAAGCTTGCCTTCTAACTTCAGCGTTCGCATTTGAAATCATGAATACAAGCTATCATACAGCTACATTACGGTATTTTCAAAATAAGGCCATGGCCTCTGAAAATTACATAAAATCAAAGAGGGATAATAACTTCCAGTAAGGTGGGGAAGCTAAGAAACTTTTTAAAAGAGCAAATAGATTGTTTATGCCTATTTAAATATATCCATGAATTAAAAAATGTCCATCACACCTAGCCATGAAAACTTTGAAATAGTCTGTCTTTGGTATTAAACTACCCTCCTATATAACCAAAAAGAAAACTTTTTGAGATGTTTTTAGTATCTACTTATTTATTTGATCAGGGAGTATTTAATTTATATTACCCCTGGTGATCTATTGTGGAGTACTGACTCCCGTTCCCTTATTACTCTTAATAAAATTATTTTTAGTAATAAATATTTTTTATTTGTTAATGCATACAAGAGCTGGGGTACAGGCCAGAGGTGTGTGGGAGGTGGTGAGAGAGTAGGGAACAGAACAGGCAGATCGACAGAAGTACACTGCTGAGGGGAGCAGAGGGCCAGTCAGGAGAGGTCTGCTGCACCATGTGGGATGCCCCCAGGCCTGCCGGGATTCAAAGACATGCTGCAGAGGCTGCGGACAGCCTCACAGGCTGCGTCTCAACCCCTTACACCACCAGGGAGGCCCATAATAAAATTATTTATGGAATAAAATGCAATCAGAAAAATGTCCTTGCCAACTAGAATCTGAATGCGTATGTGTGTGTATGAATTACTTCTGCAGGTCAGAGTTATCATTTCTGAGTGACGATTGCACTAATATCATGCACACAAGTTTCATTTGTAGTGTGTGCCCTCAGGGATGGGAGGTTGCATGATATTGCATGATCCATATAGTTACCAATGCACGTATTTGCTCTTGTGTGATTTAAGTAAGGTAAGACTTCTCTGCTGCCATGTATTACTCTCTTCCAGTGAAGCAGAACCTAAGAAGTGATTGACTAAACCCTGAATTGGTTAGTACTGACAATGTCCTCCTTGGCACAGATGTACTAGATGATTTCAGTTCCTCGTGTTACTTGATCTGTCAGTGATATCCAATAGAAATAACCACTTGCTTTTGTGAAATACACCCTCTTCTCTGTGGTGTTATAGAACAAAGTGAGACTTTGCCTCCTTCCCTGGTTACATTTTTACAAACTCCTTTCCGAAGGCTACATTTTTTACCTGACATATAAATCTTAAAGTTCTTCTCCTTAAAAGAGTTCATTACTTTCCATAACCCTAAACACCACCTAACGGACAGCAACTCAAAATATATATTTTTAGCCTACACATATCTTTTGAGCTCCAGTTGTATATGTGCAATAGCTTACTTGAAAAATCTGCTTGAATGTATTTTTAGTATCTGATACTTTATATATGCAAATCATAAGTCAAGATTTTCCTCCATAATAGAGTTCTTACCCAGGATTGCCATTTTAGAAAATGACATGACTATTCAACCAACAGCTAAAGCCAAATCCAAGGGTAACCCTTCCTATTGATCTCTTTTACCACCACCCTGATGAAAGCCAATGTGTTTCACCAATTAATTAGAAAGTAAGACTGTGAGCTTGTAGCCTTGTATTTTATTCACATTATTTACCTTGTTGCTTGTTACTTAGCAAGCACTCAAGAAAATATTTGTGGAATAAACAAGCTATTCCTTGTTGGGGAGACCATGTTTCCTCAAGAGGGAGAGAAAGAGCAAGAACAAATGACTTAATAAGGTTCAGGCCATTCCACTGACTTCTTATACGAGTGTGGGGAAGTCTCTGGTTCAAGAAACACAAATAAATTGATTTGTTGATAAAAATAAATGGGAAAAATGACAAATAACTTGTTTTCATGGACTTCTTTATAATGGAAAATTCACATATGGGGTAATTATTCTTGAAGGAAAAAGAGAGAAACTAATATAGTAAAGGTTTGTGGTACCAAGATATTATTGCTATGTTTGTATAAGGTGTTATCTATTCAGTTACATATTAATTTTCTAATTAACTGATACGAACAGTTCAAGTCCTGCCTAGTAGTTTATTGCTGCAGGTCAAAATGTCTCAATGGATGTGCAATTCTAAAAATGGCTCTGCAATTACAGTAGTTTTATTTATCCACAGGCACTTAAAGCATCAAGCAGGATCTAATTGCTCTCAAAGAAAGACCTAGTCTTTTCCAGCCTGCCCTCCTCCCTGACCTACATGTGAACAGATATTGTCATTTCTGACAAGAAGAATGAGACCAAGCACAAATAATATGTGACAAAAGTAATTAATTCATACATGCGAGAACCTAGCAATCCGTTGTAGCAATCCTCTGTAGAGGTATCACAGAAAGATTTTCACACAATTACACATTTTTTTCAGTTGGGTACCTTGGGGATTGGTAAATATGAATGCAGTTCACAAACTTTATAGAATGTGGCTTCCTATCACATATGGCCTATGATGTCCTAAAATTAGAATAACAGGTACAGGCAACAGTGACCTGAGAGATGGCAAATCTCACTTCCAGACAATTACTGTTAAAGACATAACCTATTTAAACAAAGTAAGAGGGAATTGCATATAACATAAGGAAATAAGGCCATAGATTAGGGTAGCATTTTAAAATTCTCTTGCAAATAGGTAATTAGTAGGTAAAAATAGCAAATAAGCTTGCTCCCACTGTCTCTAGTGAGAGGGCAGGTTATTATTGGAATCCAGATGGATGTAATATTTAGCTGTGTAAAACCAGGTAAGTAAATCTGAGGTGGTAGAGAGCAGGTGGAAAATCGGGAAGAAAATTGGTTACTTGTTAGTTTCCTTGATCTCGTATAAGTTCCATGGATACAAATGTCATTACGTAGGACAGCTATGCATAGCAAAGTCACTTCTGTGTTCTAATGCATAGCTCATAGGAACAGGTCTGTTAAAATCTCATTAAAACAAACTCCTTCATGAGAAATTCTTTGTAAAATATAATTCTTATTTTTTTGTCTGCTTTTTTTAGTGTGGTTGTACCTCAGTTGCCATGACAGAGAGGTAAAGAGACCTGTTTTGCACAGCAAGTGGGAGTGCCTTTGTTTTGCCATTAGCAGTATTTTTTTTTAACACTTTTCATTTTCTTTCTTTAATAATCTCAACATGAAACACTCTACCAAAACTATCAAATAACTCTGCTTACATAGCTTTGGAAACAAAACCCATACCTACAAAATAAATTCTCTGTTATAGAGACTTTTTTTAAACTCCTAATTTTCATCTGTTTGCTTGTGTTTTAGGAACTCTTCTAAAAATGCCTCTATTCTTATAGGAGCATAAACATGCCCATAAATTAACACTTTGTTCAAGACTGAACAGAGGCAAGTAACATTTCCCCCATGTGTGTGCAAATTAACAAAGCCAAAAATAACTCTATCCTCCGGGTTATTACAAGAACCTAAAAATAGTGTAATGCCATGCACGCCCTTCCTTCTTTTCAATCTTGTTTAAATTTCAGTATCTTATTTTCACACCACGTGTAATTGATTGTGTCTCCCAAAATAAAGTTTTCAAACTCTAACTCCTGTTACTCTGACTCCATTTTAGAGACAGGGTCTTTGGCAAAGCAATCAAGTAGCAATGAGGATACTGGAGTAGGTGGCCCTTATTGTGATGGGGCTGGTAGCTTTGGGAAGAGCAAAGAGATGCACAGACACAGCGAGAAGACCACACAACGATGATGAAGCAGAGACTTGCCAGATTCGTCTACACACCCCGAAAGCTGACCTGCAATACCAGTAGCTCGAAGAAAAGCATGGGACAGAGTCTCCAATAGCGCCTTCTGAGAGACGTGTCCCTGCCAATAACTTTACTTCAAATTTCTAACCTCCAGAAGTGTGGGAAAATAAATTTGTTTTTTAAGGTCACCCAGCTTGAGTATTTTCTATAGACGTCCAAGGAAATGCATAACCCCATCCAGTGTGGTAAGATTGTTGCTTTAGTAAGGATGTGCTTGATTATGCATATAAATGTATTTACCGATGCCATGGCTTATAAGCTCTACTTTTATGCCAAATAGCTTTCTCTCTAGGATTCATTCCTCTCTATAGTGTCTCTTAGAACTAATTTATAATGAGGATTTTTGGTGACAAAACAAAACACAGAAACCAAAACAACAACAAAAATGCTGAAGTTTGTAGTTATCCAAGTAGGTCTCTACTTTGCCCTTATTCCTGGAGATACTCGCTGGGAAGCATCTTTAGTTTCTCAGTCATTTCCTGTCTGCATGATCACATCAGAGAGCACTGCCCTCTGACTGCTTCTAACTACTGGGGAGTCAGCTGTCAGTCTCAGCCCAGTTCCTTTGTAGGCAACTTTTCTTGCGTTTCCAGATGATTTTAAGATATTTATTTGGCTGTTTGTTTTGTGCAGAGAGACTATGAGGTGTGTAAGTGCTGATATCTTTTCATCTATATTGCTTAGAATTTATTAGATCTCTTTAATCTATTGATTTTCTCCATAATGCTTGAGAAAGTTCTCAACCACTATCTTTGGCTATTGCTAGTTGTCTTTCTTAAATCCTTTTGAAAACCAGCTTAGATGCATATTATACCCTCTCAATCATCCACATTGCTTATCTTTTCTTTCAAATACAAAGCCTCTTATTTTTCATTCAGTGATTCTATTTGCCAAATTTAGTCCTTTACATAATCCAGTTAACATTTTAATGGATCCTTTTTCATATTTTCTTAAATATCTGTGTTGTCTATGTCAACTATTAATATTTTCAAAAATAATGTATGCTTACTTAAAATTTTAGTTTTTCTATAACCTCAATAGCTATCAATTTAGAAATTTGACTTTTCTGTCTTTTATTTCTGTAAATTCTTGCTCATGATGGATAGTTTATTGTTGGTTGTGTGATTTTTTTTTTTCTCTTTTTTGTAACTGTGGTTTTATTTCTCCTGGAACATTATCTATGGGATTTTTGTAAGGCCTGACTGAAAGAAGCATTCCTCTAGAGAGTACTTGCATTTGCTTCTGCCTGGTACCTGAAGGTACTTACATGGGATCACTTAAAAATAAATTCTCAACTTGAAAGTTTTAACTCACTAGCTGCAAATCCAGATGAGAGTCAGTTTGTGAGTATGAATTCTCAGGAGAGGTTTCTTTTTCTTTCCATCCAACACCAAGATCCCAACAGACAAGTTTCATTGTTATTTTCCCCCTATGGTGGACTTATTTCTTTTACTTTATACTACTAGTGGAATTGCAATTGAGTACAGCGGGCTTTGGAAACTGTTTTATTATTGTTACTAAATTTGAATATACATTTTCCTTTTGGTCTAGCAATTTCTCTACTCTGAATATATTCAATAGAAATGTGTCCTCAGTTGCAACAACAACAACAAAAAAATCAAACACAAAAATGTTGATGGATGCATTAGGTTTACAGCAAAACCCAAATGCAACCTAAATGTCCATCAATAACAGAATAAATAAATAAATTGAGGTACAGTCAGAACACAGAATTTCATACAGAAAATAAATTGAATAAACAACTGCTGCTTCAGGCAGAAACATCACATAAAATAAAATAAACCACACACGACAAAATTTGCTATAAGATTCTACTTATAAATATAAATAGTTTTAAAGAGACAAAACTAATCTAAAGTGTTATGTGCCAAGAGATTGATCAAATCTAGGAGAAGGGGCCAGGAAAAAACAGGGGGAGGGTATGAAGATTGTCTTTGGCAATAGGTGCAAAGTTACAAGTGTGTTCATGTGTTGTTTTTTAATGCTCTGATGATATTTTTGTGTTAACTTGTCCAATTCAGGAAGACCCCAGACTAAACATTTTTCTAAAACTGTCTGTGAAGGTGAATCTAGATGAGATTAACATTTGAATCAGTGGATTCAGTAAAGCAGATGACTCTCCCGCTTGCGAGTAGGTGACATCCATTCCCGGAAGCTTGATTAAAACAAAGGTTGGGGGGAAAAAAAAAAAAAAAAACTAAGATTGGGGGAAGGAGACATTTGCCCCATTTTGTTTTCATCTCATCTTCTCCAACCTTGAAGGAAGGGGAACTGGAATTTCTACCACTTGGGGTCCTATTGCTTGCAGACTTCCAGGCTCAGATTGAACTATACCAGCAGCTTTCCTAGGGTCCCCAATGTGTGAGAAAATTTCTCCTAATAAATCTGTATCTGCCTACCTACCTATCTATCTATCTCTCAATCATCTATCTCTATCTTTTATCTATCATCTATCAACTGAGAGATTTACCAACCTACCTTCATATCCATCCAATCTCTTCTGGTTCTGATTTTCTGGAGAACCCTGACTAACACATATTTATCCTGATTAAGCATGCATTAATGATTTATTTACCTTATATTGTAAAAAATGCTTACCTTGAAAAAAAGGAAAATGATGTCTGTATTGAATCATTACCCCAACTTCCTCATTGACTTACTGTACAGAAGATATAACGTATAATCCTCAACAAGGTGTACTTGGTTACTCAAGGACTGTCTTCCACCTTCCAAGAATGTTGAAGCTAATGTACGATTGTTCTTTCTCTCTCACTCCAATTGACCACACTGATCCTTTTTTTCCTCAGTGTATCTTTTCCCCAACTTAAAGCATTTACATGGATTATTCCTTCTTTCTGGCATTCTCTTTGTTATACGTGTAATATATTTCCCTCTTACTCAAGTTTCAACCCTCTGACAATTGTCATTTTTAACAGAATATTTTAATGGATCCACAATGTATAGTTCTTTTACATTTTCTTTTATAGTGTCAATTACTCTTCTATGTAGTTCTTATTATGTTGTATACTTTGTGTAGTAATTTGAATGATGTCGTTCCTCCTCTGTTTTGCTGTAAGTCTCATAATGGCAAAGGATTTCATTTTATTCCCCATTGCATACACTCTTATGATCTTAACCAGCATCTGCTTCAAAGTGAATACAGTGTTTGTTGACTAAATGAAAGATTTGACCCTAAAATTAAAGGTAGAATGGTAAACAGAATTTATTCCTCCACTACCTATTTTGTTTTATCATTATTGTTCTAAAGATCTATGTGCATTATTCTTATTAAACTAATGTAGGTTATTCTAATTCTTTTTTTAAAAAAGATTTATTTATTTATTTATACAAGATCTGGGGTACAGACCAGATGCACAGGAGGGTGAGAGGATTCACCAGAGACAAAGTGGGGAACAGAACAGGCAGACTGACAAAATACACTGCCGAGGAAAACAGCAGGCACGACAGGAGAGGCCTGCTGTGCCATGTGGGACCCTCGCTGGCCGGCTGGTATGAACTGGCACTGCAGAGGCTGCAGACAGCTTCCCAGCGCAGCACTCAACCGCCTGCGCCGCCAGGGGAGGCCCGGTTATTCTAATTCTTAAGTTCATTATCTATATATAATATTAGGCCAAAAATAGAAGAACACCAGAAAATATGTAAAGTCAATTATTTTGTGCATTGCTGAACAAAGAAAGAAAAGTTTAGTATGTAACATTTATTTGTAAAAGCAATGTCCCTAAGATAAGAGTTTTGTTGCTTTCCCTGATTAAACTTTTACAGTCATGGATAATTTTGGTTGAAGAAGAGACTTTAATACAATTTGGACATGAAACTCAGTAAAAATGATATGTCTTAAATATGAAAAGTTTATTTTTCACTATGCAATTAATTTCACCTCAGATTTCAAGGAGATAAATAATTTCCAGAGAGTGATACATGAAAGAGAAACAAACATATAACCCAATGCAGTCTTGAATCAATTATCTGTTTGCCTAGTAACAAGACTTCTCAAACCTTAGTGCCTTTAAGTAATAACTATTTATTTTGTTCATGATTTGATTGATTAGTAATTTAGCTTGAGTTCATTTGAATATGTCTTCTTATCTCATCGGTCTCTCTGATGTTCCTGTTGTTAACATTGGTTTCAGTCTGTTTCTAAGAGTAAGATGCCTATATAGGCTAGGCTACTCTTACCTATTGTGTTTACACTAGAACAGAACAGACCAGGAGTTTTCTTTTGGTGGAGATAAGGGAAAGTGGTGTTTGAGATAGAGAGAGGGATATGAAAAAAAGAAACAAGGAAGGAAGGCAGGCAGGTGAGGGAAGGGAAGTAGGAGAAAAAAGTAGGCAGGAGGATAGGAGGAGGAGGAGGAATAAATTGCTTTGAAGGCTTTTAAGGACAAGCGTCAGTACCTGCACAGCATGCACTGAATTCCATTTGCAAACAAATTCACAAGTCCAGCACATATTTAAGAAATGAGAAAACAGATTTCACCTAGAGAAGGAAGGAGCTGCAAAATCATGTTGTTTGAGTACAACAGGCCATTAATAGGGTCTGTGATTGCAGCCAATCTACCAGATATATCAATCAATCAACAAGCATTTAGTAAAGATAGATATATATATATATATATCTATATATAGATAGATAGATAGATAGATATAGATATAGATATAGATATAGATATAGATATAGATATAGATATAGATATAGATATAGATATAGATATAGATATAGATATAGATATAGATACAGATATATATGTTTTGTGTGCCATAAGCTATGGAGGATAAAGAAGTGAGAAATATTTATTCCTGTATATCCCTTTAATTTAATCATTTCAATTAATAGTGATGTACACTAAGGATTTTCAATCTATTTTTGCTGAATTAGTTTATGGTGTAACTCCAACTTATTTGGCAACCTTAATAATTTTCAAATATATAAAAGAAGTTCTAAAACCAAAAATCTCAAGAGTTTTTGTTGCAGCCAATGCATTTTAATGAAATGAGAAATTGATTATAGCTGGGTGTATTTGTTGAATAAATAAAGCCCTTCAGGAAGACTAAAGTCAATATAACACTACCTTATCCTGGAGGAGGGTAAAAGGATATTTTAATAATATAGTTCACTATTTTAGTTACCTGAATAATGCAAAACTATTTGAAAGACTGTATGCACTTCTATGTTCACGTAGCACTATTCATCACAGGCAAGTTATGGAAACCTGAGTTCCCAATGACGAACAGATTAGGAAGACTACTCATAAGTACTACTTATATTGAAAACATAAGAAATTAATTTTAAAAATAGTAATTCAGCTTTTCCTATTACAAGAAAAATTTAAACTCCAAAGGTAAATAATTGAAACATTGGGTTACTGTCTATTCTTTGAAGTATTCTACATAGAATTGGATCTTTGCTCCCTCATTAAAATTCATTAAATAGTATTTTTGTGTATGCAAATGACCAAAAAGTTTATGCCAACTTTATTATATTTTACATAAATACCACATACATGTTGATGAATACAGGCCATCGCATTTTAATACAAGCTAATGATGTAATATTAATTGTATTTTGCATCTAATGTAATGTTCATTGTGTATTAAATCAATGATGTTTTATATACATTGCATTAAAATGTACGTTCAATACAATATGCGACATATATAATGTTGGTTATGCTGATACTTAAAAATAAGCTTCTAAATGTGCTGGTAACATTACTTAATAATGCAATTTTGTTTGTTGAATTGCAATGGTAAAGGCAATAGTGACTCCTATCTATAAAAGTGATCAAAAATTAAGGTCCTTCTAACAGTGGAAATTAAAAATATATATATTTTCAAGCTGAAAATGGGATGAAATGCAACATGAAAGATTGCTTTATAAAGTTTTCTAGAGTAAATAGAAGAAAAGCTTAACATTGAATGATTTGCAAACTCTAAATCACCACAATTTTTACTAACCTAGACGCATTTTATAGCAACATAGACCTAACTCTAAGTGCATGATATATTGAACACAACAAAATGTTTTATTTTATTAAATTCGGAGTGGAGATGTGACACTGTTAATGTTGTAGAATATCTGGATTACTTAACCAAGCTCTCTTGGGAACATCATGGCAATAAATTAATACATTTGGAAAGCACTTACAGATGAACAGTTTGTAGCTGAGTGCTTAGCTTTTGCTAGGCATAATATAATGTTTGACTATGTTGGAAAACGTTCTCTGAAGTTCCAGTTTCCCCTCATTTGCAAAATACTTTTCCCTTTTGGGAAACTATATCTAATTTCACTGATAAGCAAAATCCATTTTTTATGGTAATTTATGAGCCACAGTGGAGGTTATACTAAAAGTAAAAGTTGAAGTACATCTTACAGCGTAATGTAAATGCTATGCACACATTATTTAAGCTAATTGTCACAACTGGGATTTTGGCTGAGAGGAAGATTATTTAGTCAATGAGGAAACTAAAATAATCCTGCATGATGTGCTAACTTATGGCAATTACACAGCATTTCTGAGAGTTAAACATTTTCATTGACATACTATCTTTCCCAACTGTACTTTAATTCTATAGTCATTTTTTTTTTTTTAATTTTGGGAAAGGTATCAAAGCATACACACACACACACACACACACACACACACACACACACTGGACAATGAAAGAAGAAATATAAAAAGGAGAGGAAAAGAAAAAATCATTTAACCAGGAGTAGGTAGGTAGGTAGGTAGATACATAGATAGATAGATAGGTAGGTTGATAGATAGATAGATAGATAGATAGATAGATAGATAGATAGATAGATAGATAGACAGATAGAGATATGTTAGTTTCCTTAGGATAATTATGCCCAGAAATGGAATTACTGTTTTCCATACTAGTCCCACCATAATGCATTGCCACTAAGAATGTTCAAGGGATCCCTCTTCTTCACATTGCTAACACTTATTTATTATCTTTTTTTTTTATTATTATAGCCATCTTAACAACTATGAGGCAATATCTCATTGTAGTTTTGGTATACGTTTCCATGTGATGTTCAAATCTTTTCATGTTCCTATTGGCCATTTGAGTGTCTTTGAAAAAAAAAGTCTATTCAGTTCCTCTATCCATTTTAAAATCAGATTATTTATATTTTTGCTATAGAGTTATATGAGTAACATTTATTTGGATATTAATTCCTTACCAAATTTTTAATTTAGAAATATTTTCACCTATTCCATAGCCTGTGTGTCTCATTTGCTGATGACTCAGACCAGGCAGTACTACCTATGGAACTCTGCGGCAGACAGAGACATTGACTCAGCCTTGCAGATGGACAGAGCCACTGGCTGCCTCTCTACTATGTAGGAGATGACCACAGTCAGGGGCCTGCACTTGGCAATGATGAAGATGGAATGTGGTCCAACATCACATGAGTACTTATTGCTCCTTTTCTCTGTTTATCTCAGTCTCAGTGGTCAAGTCCCACAGATTTCCCCAGTGATACCTGTG
Organism: Talpa occidentalis; assembly: GCF_014898055.3. Classification (NCBI taxonomy): domain Eukaryota; kingdom Metazoa; phylum Chordata; class Mammalia; order Eulipotyphla; family Talpidae; genus Talpa; species Talpa occidentalis. Next base: position 15,430,052 of record NW_023604972.1, read on the forward strand.
ATGGGAGACTCAAGTGGGCCCTATGGTAATTGTCCTGCAAGACTGGGGAAGCTATATGTGCACTGTGGGCCCTCTTTGTCCTACTGGAGAACCATAGTCCAGGGGGTCCTCTATGTGGTACTGTGTCAGCCCCTGGGGGAGGGGGTGATATGGTCAAAGTAGTCTCTCCTCTTAGCTTCGCAGTGAGGTACTTCTAGGACTCTGTTTTAGGAAGGTGATCCAAATTCACCCCCAGTATGTATATGGAGGGTTGACAACTGATATTCCTGTGAGAGAGACAGGAGCAACTTATGTTTCCTTCTTGAGTACATCCATCCTACCTTTTTTAACCTTTATCTTCCATATAGCTTTCTCATTCTCTCTCAAGGGAAGTCATTTTAATTTTTCAATATTCAGGTCATTTTTTTTCCTTTATTAAATCTTCTTTATGTATTCCATACACATTAGATGCATTTCAGGATGCTATAGGAAATACCTGGAATCTTTTTTTAAGAAGCACTACATTTTCATTGATAAATGCGGGAAATGGTACACATAAGAAGGTCAATTGATGCTTTCAATAGATTAAAAGTGAATGTTCTATAAAGGTAGCCTTTCAAATCTTTCAGTATGTAACATCTTATGTTTTTTAATATGCTAAAATAAAACAATGAAGAATAAATTACCAAATATATTTTTCATTTGAGTGAAATAAATTTAATAGTTAAAATTGATAACAAAATTTCAGGAATGATAAGTCAGCAAGATTGTAGCAATAAAAACTCACTTGTGAATATAACTTGTGCCATATATCTGATTACAAATGATTTGAACAGATACCACTATAATGGAAATTTACACTCAAGTGTATATATTCTTGCACATCTATTCACTAAAACATATCCTCATTAGTTAATTCATGTTATAACAATGATGCAGAGGAAAGAAAATGAATAATTAAATGACCAAAGGGGAAAAAGTACAAAAGCAAAAAAGAAAGAAGGAAAGAAAAAGCAGAAGCTCTTACATTATGTATTATTCACTTTTTTCAAAAGCTTATTGTATTTACAATTAATTTTCCTTTCATTTGTTTAAGTATTTTGAATATTCCTCCTATTACTCTATTTCCAGAGAACAGATGCTAGTAATGTAAGATCAAAATAAGCTATGTGCTAAATTATTTTTTTAAATGCATAGAGCTTTCAATAATAAACACTGTCATATTTTATATGATCTTTTTGTTATCATTATGAATCTATTAATAAGGAACATTTAATTCTTAAATCCAAGATAAATGATTTAAATTACTACCTGACACAGACCACACTGATGTAGAGGCACATGGAACAATTGCTAGTAATAATAGTCAATCAAAGTTAATGTTATAAAAGGAGTGCAAAGTGATTAATGCCTAAATGTCTACACAGACTCTCAAATACTCTGGAATTTATGAGATATTGTCAAAAGTAATTATATAAACAATGCCCAAATTATTTTCCTGAGGAAAGTGGAATATAAAGTTCTGGGTTTGCCACTTTACAATTCTTTAGAGTTTATTTTACAGATATGAGATTTAATCTTATAGGTTACTATAGAAAAAATATTGTCTTTAATTGAACCCAAATATTTTGTGTTAATTTATTTTTCAATCCTACTTGATAAGCAAACTGAAAAAAAAGTCATCTCTGTGTATTTCTTATTAAATAAGTATGTGATATTTTTATAATGGAAGGATAGAAAAACATCTCTGTTCATAGTAATGTTGTTCAAGTTAAGTTTGTAAAACCATAGTCATCAAGGAAAATGTTTTCTGTAGTGTCAGAAAATATCTAATTCAGTATGCTTTGGGAAAGGCAAACTGAAATAATGAATCCATGCACCTTTCACCATGTAACATGAAAGACCCTCAACACAAACTACCTAATAGGCGATCAACAAAAACTCTTCATGTCAAAATAATAATCTCAAAAAAGCTATAATTTTTTAAACAGAGTGAACTATGAGTAATTTGACTCTGAACTAAATACTCAATAACTGCTCATTTATAATATCTTTTTTTTAAATAAATTTTATTTTTATATTCCCCATACAATTGCAACCCCCTTATTTTGACCCCAATCCCTCCCCTCCCCGCCCCCCACTCCTCATAGAGTGTCTCTGGTTCATAGCTGTTTGTTGATTTTGATTTTCACTTAAGATCACTTTAATCTTAGTCTGCTTCTTAAGTGAACAAAGGTGGGATCATTTTTTCTGTCTACCTGTTGTGAAGTTTCAGCAAGTGAAATTTCAAGAATCTAATGATAGAAATAAAAGCATATGAGATCAAGCAAAAGGATTAATTGACATCCCTCAAATTAGGGATTGTCTCTTACCTCAATGGGAACAGTGAAATGTTTATATTTTTGGCCATATTGCTTTATTGCCATTAATTCTGGTGAAAATGATCAGTCCAGTTAGAGAAGAAATAAATTGTACTCTGGGATCTTGGAATTTTAGAGTCTAATTCTATAAAATATCATTGCTCTTTCCATGGCAAAATTAACCATATCATAAGAACTAGTAGGACAAATATGCAATTATCAATTAAATGATGATAAAATATGAAGTACACAATTTTGATCAAAATTTCATCCCCTCCTAATTTTCTACTATAATTGTATGATTATTTGCATATACATTCACAGAAAGGAACAGCAGATGTTTTTAATCAACTCCAAACCTCTGTATAACAGACATCAAAAATTTAACCTTTTCTAAGAATGTCATTCTTATCTTGAGTATCTTGAACATAACATAAAATGTTTACTATTAAAAGCTATAAAGATATTAGATTTTAAAACAGTAGTCCGTGGATCTTTTCTCTTTCACAAGACCTTCATGTTTTGTTGACAGTTTGAGTACTCAGGCATCAATTAATTCTGTTTGATCCATAAATTGACAAGCATTCAATTATCTATGCTTCATTAGATATCACAGGTTGTTGTTTTTTAAGTTAATTCATTAGTGTTTATGAACATTTTACTTTATTACACACTGTCATATTAACAGATGGCAAATTTAGTTGGCAAGTAAATCTTTTTGATTCCCTCTCTCTTTCTCTTCTGAATACATCCGTGTTATGTCTCATACCCTTACTGTTTAAACCTGGTATTCCCTCTTTGCCAAGTTCTCATTCAAGTTCATATATTCCCTGTCCTATTACAGTTGCTTCATTGCACTGGCCTTCTGTTTAAAATCTCTTTCCACCTGCTTTGTTGTGAATACTCTGCTAAATATATATATATATATATTTGTATACACAACTATCTCGTTATTCTTTTTCCATCCTCCTTTTAAAATAATAAATTTTCCTGATCCAAAGAACTTATGTTGTGTATTTCTATTAGCTATATAATGTATATATCTTAACATCCAAGTAAAATTATATATATATATATATCTATATTATATATAGATATATGTATTCAGCTCTGCAAATTAAATCACATTTCATCCCTTTCTATGTCTCCCCCACTTTCCTTTTTTTTTATTGTATACTGTTCACTTGGAATTACAACATGTTTGTTTTTTAGCCTGGATTTCCTTTTTCCCCCATTGGGTGAGATTAATATCTTTCTTCCTCAAGATCTATCTTCTGTCTTACTTTACCTCGAGAAAAGTCATCTTGGGGTTACCATGAGCATTTTTCAATCTGTTAAGGAGACTTAGCTAAGGAGACATAAATTTCAGTTGGGTTTAGAACATATATCTATGAAATTGCAATCTCTTCCATGATCAGTGTTTTGAGCTACCCATGTAGGAAAATTTCAAGAGACTTCAAAAGAAGTTGCAAAACAAGAAATCATGTGAAAATGTTCTATAGAAATACAATCTGATGCATGTAAATAATGGAATGGATCAACAAAAAACTAAAATTATATGAAATAGCAGAGAACCTGTTCAAAATTTGAAATGTCATCAGATTTATGATTAGTAAGTGGAGATTAGTTTCTCTTCCAAAAATCATAATAGAAGGCTATCTTATCAGTGATATATTTAATGTTGCAGCCTTTTCTTAAACAGTTCACCCTAACATTTTTTAGGTATCAGGCCCTAAAACACTTGACTCCAATCTTTTCTACACAGAATTTTTTTCATGAGTTAATTGCCAATATTTTAAGGTCTTTTTATTATATTATATTATATTATATTAATAAATTATACAAAAGAAAAAATAATGTCCATAAATAGGGAGTTCACTATTTGTGAATTGTTTACAAATACATAAGGATTTGTGTCACCATGGTTTTGTTAACAAACAATAATCCTCAACATTATAGATCAAATTTAATTTCCCATATTAACTGTAAATAATCACATGAAATACAAACTTCACTACTAAATTTTGAGTTCATACGTTGCTTCATAATCCACAGGGGAACAACATGACTAGTGACCAATTAAGCTCCTTCTTTCAAATTCTGTCAGTGATTGGTCACTGCACAACCATTAGGTTATGCACAGACAGGAAAGAATGTAGTGATGTAGATGCACTGTTAATGGTAAACACAGGTGGCATTTTGCAAAATGGGATGATAGAAAGAAGGAGTTTATCAAAAGAGATGAGATGCAGCAGAAAAGTAAAAAGTCCTTCCAGAGTAGAAAACAATTTTGTTGTGTGGCCATTACAGAGGTCATAGGAAATACAGAAACCCTGAGAACACCTGGTGGGAAGCATAAACCCAAAGGCTTGATAAGAAGAAATGATCCAAAACACATACCTTCTATAAGAAAAAATCAGACTATCTATCATGTAGTGAAAATTCTAAATGAGTGTTTTAATGAAATTTCCTAAGCTTCATTTAAAGTTTCAAAGGAGTTTTTGTGAGTTGAAAATCCACTGGATTAGATCTATGACATTTTAACAATGTAGAGTTATTAATATAAAGGTCATAATATTAATTCCCTACTTGAAAATTAAAAAAAAAAAAAAACAAGATTTTTTTGGTCCAGTATGTTATCTGCTTCTGGAGCAATAAAATATCAAATGGAAGTGACTAATCAGAAGAGAGCTTTAGTAAATGACATAGAACATAAGGGAAAAAGAAACTAAATAAGACTTCTAATTATTAAGACAGTTTTCACCTTTGGAAAGAAATTTACAAAAATACTTACATTCACATTGTGGATAGTTTAAAAAAATCATCACGGGCCTCCCCGGTGGCGCAGCGGTTGAGTGCTGGGTTGCGAAGCTGCCCTCAGCCTCTGCAGCGCCGGTTCGATCCCCGGCCAGGGTGAGGGTCCCACATGGTGCGCAGACCTCTCCTGCCGCCCGCTGCTCCCCTCAGCAGTGTATTTCGTCTGTCTGCCTGCTCTTCTCTCCACTCTGGCTCTGGTGAATTCTCTCACCCTCCCACGCTTCTGACTATACCCAGTGCTTGTATAAATAAATAAATAAATCTTTTTTTTAACAAATGAACAAATAAATAAATAAAATTTAAAAATCATCACGTGATTGTAAGTATTTATCTTTTTTAAAATCAATACTTATTTCTGTTTAAGCTTTAGAGGTTGTTTCATTTGGTTGGCTTTTACTCAAAACAGTCATATAAACTTGTTTTATATATTGGGTTATTGGAAACGTCATGATGTATTTTTTCTTTGAAAAACAAAAAAAAAATGCATCATGACTTTTTTGGACAATCCAATACAAACACCTTGTCTCTAATTAGTCATTTATTTTGCTTTCAGTTGGATACTTAGATTCCCTTTTACTCTGAGCAAAGGGGAATGTGATCACTAAGACAATGATCATGTAGGGCAGATATAAGACAAGTTACCTGTGGCCATCATAATCCATATTTTGTGTAATTGTTTGTGCTGATCTTCTAATAGGCTGTCACTTATCCTTCAATTGAGTTATAAAGAATGAAGGTAAAAATAGGTGTTAATGGATAACATTATCTACACAAATTTTGTGACAGAAGAGACAAGTAAATACTGGCATCTCAGAAACAGTTATCAGAGAGCTTCGCTATATCTTCTTAGATTTTAAGAATAGTTAAGATCCTTCTTCATCTTGACCTTGGGAGTAAAATAGTACTTTCAATGTCGCTTGTCAGCAAATTTATATTCTACAATACAGGATGCATCTGTAGTCACTCTCTTGTAAGAGAGAGTGGAGTGGCTTTTGTAAAGAAGTTCAAGTTCCTCCATGAAAAGTTAGCTAACAGCCTCATTCATCTCTATGGTAACAGCTTTCTCTTTTTTTATCAACATTCATTGTTTGCGAAGATTTAATATTTTCAAGTTCTCCACTTGCAGAAAATTTCACTTCCTCTTTTGCGCAGGAAATTGCAACAGTATCTCCCATACAGCTGAGATCTCTGTATATAGTGGAAATTCCCCAGAAGACAGCTTTGACTACCCAGTTATACTGTTGTTCTGGAATTTCAAGGTGTTGAAAATATAAGTCTAGTCCCTTCATTTCAGAGTCTGAGAGTTTTTCTTAATTTGCAGCTTCAGATACTAGGGCCAAGGTATCTGCATTATCTTTAACTCTTCAGTTAATGATGCCTTTCTTGCCAGCATATTTTACTATTTTCATTTTGTAACCACTTTTTTTTTTAATTAAGGTACTATTGGTCAAAACACTGTTTTTAGTTTAAATGCACAGGTTGACATATCCTCAGATTGTTTGTCACCACAACAAACCTACCTCCAAAGCACCCATGATCCTCCAAAATTGACCATTAATCCTCCACCCCCTTTTGATTCTTACCCAACACACTCTCCTCTGCTGTCATTTTTCTAGGACTTGTTTTAGTTTAGTTTCATATGTTCCTCTGTTTTGCTTCCTATATGGGTGAAATCATCCAGTATGTGTCTCCTAACTTATCCAGCAACTCCACTTCTTAGTATTTATCAGAAGAATGCAAAAACCTATGGTTCTACATTCCTATACAAGGTCAGAACTGCCCCGTCAATCAGTTATAGGAGCTCAGCCTTACAATGTGCCTTTCAAATCAATCAAGAGCAGAAAGCTTGATCACCCTGGGTGATTGACTGGGCAGTTTGACCTTGTATAGGAATTTAGAACCGTAGATAACAAAAATGGTGGCCAGTTATAGAAGCCCAACTCTGCAAGGTGCCTTTCAATCTTATCAAGGTGTTCCACTGATCAGCTTCTGGGGTCCCATGTCATACATCATCAGCCAAGGGCCCCTCGGGCGTTCCCGGTCATACCTCATGATTCACACCTTTCCCAAGGTGATCAAGATTTCTGCTCTTGATTGATTTGAAAGACACGTTGTAAGGCTGGGCTCCTATAACTGACTGACTGGGAAGTTCTGACCTTGTATAAGAATGGAGAACCGTAGGTAACAAAAATGATGGCCAAACAGGTGGCTTAGGATTAGCAGACCCACAAACTCAAGGGATAGATGTATTCCTCTGTGCACTGAAACATTATTTACAATAGCCAAGTTATAGAAACTACTTATGTCCCCAGGACAGATGAGTGCATTAAGAAGCTGTGGTGTATATATACACTTTAGTAGTCTAGGCATGCTGGTGAGGGTCACACCCATGGCCAAGTTGCTGCTTCAGCCTTAGGCCTGGGAGCTCTAGTTCTGCAGGGTGAGTGGCACCAAGAAAGGTGGAATGAGTTCATGCACTGCAAGTTCACGTAGCCCTAACTGATGCCCCAGCTGGCCTCTTTAATAAGTTCCTAGCTTGGGCCTCCCTGGTGGCACAGGGGTTAAATACAGTGCTGTCAAGCTATCGCCAGCCACTGCAACACAAGTTCGATTCCCCATCTGGCCAGGTTGGTGACCCAAATGGTGCAGCAGACCTCTCCTTTCATGCCTGCTGTTCCCCTCAGGAGTGCATTTCAGTAGATCCACCTGTTCTGTTCCCCACTCTGTCTCTGGTGAATCCTCTCACTTCCCACACCTCTGGCCTGTACCCCAGTTCTTGTATGCATAAATAAATAAATCTTAAAAAAAATAAGATCCTAACTTGCCTCCAGGATGGGGTTCTGGACCAGACACACTTGAAACGCTGTATTGACGACAACATGACTTCCAGCCCCAGGAAGGCCACCTCATGGGATGAGAGTGAGCCAGCATGAACAGAGGTGACAACTGACACAAAAGCAGGTCACTGACTACCATAAACATTGGTGTGTTACATGTTCGTCATTTGGATTAAGTCTCTCTCTCTTGCCCCAAACAATATGAAATTACTATTTTAATTTCCCAGGTTAACAAGCTGGGTTATTAAAATTATCATTAAATATGTACACAGATGCACAGGAAGTATTTATTTTTAAGATCTGGATCTCCAAAATCCACAGTAAGTATTTGGGAAAGAAAATGCTTAAAATACTTTATCTAATAACATCAGTATTCAATGGCAGCATATGCTGAGTCCATATAATCACATAGTTTTTCAACATTTAAGATATTTATAAAAACCATATTTATGCTTAGACATGTGGAACTCTGTTTACTACCTAACTGCTAAGTGGATTCATATTTAAATGTAAACATCCTTGCAGAGTGCAGTGTGTTGAAATTACTAATTTTCATACCAGACATTTCAGAATTTGCATGTATAATTGCACATTCCTTACTGCAAATAAAAATTTAGTTTTTACCCCCTTGGATAAGGTATTTATATATTTATCTATGCATACTCAATATGTATGCAAATATTTGTATTTGCATATATACATATTTATTGTGTTTATGTACCTATTGGTTTATATACTGCATGCTACACATTTTACTTTCAATATGATAAACATTGCTATGTTTGATTCTTATGAAGTCTAGAGAAAGTATGCTTGCTGTTTGACCTCAGTATCTGAAATAAATGAATAATCTATCAATTGAGAATATAGTGGGTGATTGCTTTTAAATGAATTACAAAATAGATGGGTAAGACCTCAGATATCTTTTTCATTTTGGAAATGGTACTCAAATATCAAATACATATATTTAAGACATGTATAAATTACTTCTTTTATAAAAATAAACCAATTTGGGTAGGATATGTTAAGGAGATTCTTTGGACAGAACACTATTCTCTGTCAGCTTTGAAAATGATACACAGGGAAGACACAGAAGAAATTACTGTACATATATTACATCTGACTCTGTATCCACACAGAATTTCCCACTCACATATGCTGAGTGGGACAAGGAATTCGTGATAGCCATTTTGTATTTGATTCTTTTAACTATAAAGGTTTGGTGTTGTCATAATACATATTTAGCTTCTGAGATTGATGGATTACTTCAGTGAACAAGATTGTATGCTTTTTTTTCCTTATCTGAGTCAATGTTTTCCTCAATACCATGAAGTAAATTAAAATAAAGTGTTTAAATCTACTGCTTATGATAAAGAAGACCAAATCTCATTCTAATAAATATGAAATACAGCTTGTCATGTTCCTTTCACTCTGTAGAAATGCTACCACAAGGCTTTGCCAGTTAAGTCTAATATGTTGACATTTATTTTTGCTGCAATAAATGTTAGGATTATATTTTTGCATTAAATTCTGGCATTTTTAAAGATCACGATGACAAGTAATTTATTCCTCAAATCACTCTGGTTTGTTTTTACTTTTTGAATATGGATTTGGCCATGTGTCTCCAAGGCATAGTACAAAGCATATTTCATATGTTTTGCAACCTATTAGTTTGATTTAAATCCACTTTTTCCATCTGGATTTACGCAAGCCTTCCTTGATGTTATTTGCTCTGAATTATTGCCCAGAAATAATCACACTGAATCCAATTTTACACTGGCAGTGTGGCCTACCAAGACTGTCAGTGTAAAGCTTTAAGGCTTTTATAGTTTGTTTCAATGAAGGTAGTTCCTCAAATGTTCTATATATGAATATGTAATATACCATTTTGACACTCATTTTAAAAATTTTCTTTCACACTTCCTTGAATATAGAATGTATATGATGACATATCTTAGAAACAGCAATCATTATATAGACAGTGAACAAAGCAACTTGTAAAAATAATGTCCTTTGCATATTCAATATAAAACCCACATACAATAGACTGGGTCAATCTCAGTATGATTTGAATTGAAACCTCCCAGGTAAGTAATTTAGTGCTGAACACATTGATGCAGTTCTTTTGCACTTCAAAGATTTATTTCTTTAGTAATACACCAGCTAAAAGAGAACGTAAATATGAGGTTCATCTTCATCTATATTTTTAAAGTACCATTTTTCTCTAGACTGAATGAGGAGTGAAGTAGAGTATTTTTCTAGGCAGATAATAAGTAGTTTGGGTAATGCAGACTTAAAACTTTCTCTTTTGCTGTTTTGTTTTGTTTTTTCCCTTTCATTGGTAGATTTGACATCCTTTAGGGAAAACAAACGAACACTTCAATTGTCTCTGTTCATTTTTAAACATTCATTTTTACTGACCTTAAATTGAATATGTTGAAATGTTAAGTAAGTACCAAATTATAGCAGAAATCTGAGGTTTTTTTTTTTTTAGCACTACATAAAATTCAAGAGATCTTTCACTGGCTAGTTTACCTACAAATTTCTAATTTCCATTCTGAGTACTTCTGACAAAATTCACACTGCTTAATATTTACTGCGGGAAATATACATACTGTAATCCTTTCTCTTTGGAAATAGATACTGATGTTTTCTTGTGATAAGCTTACTTTCAACAGTCACAGCTGTGTGATTAGAATCGAAACCTATTTTGAAGAGTTTTGTTGAGGAATAATTCAATTTTTTTTAAATATATCTAAGAGGGGAAAAAAAGTGAGAATTAAAAGTATTTTCTAAATTGCAAGTCTCTCTATTTACATAGGTGAAATATCCTGGCAAGGTAAATAGTAAGCAATTGTCTGGAAATGCTTCTGATATGGATAAAATATCATGCTATTAAGGTCCACTATACACAGGCAAAGTGCAGTGGAGAAATGAGGTTATGATTCCTGTGATTTTAGACTAAAAGAAAGCTTTCTAGCAAACATTCAGAAATTTTAAAAAATTAACCCTGGCCTTCCCTGGCGCAGCAGGTTGAGTGCCGCTCTGTGAAGCTGTCCACAGCCTCTGCAGCGCGGGTTCGATTCCCGGACTGCTAGGGAGAAACCCACATGGTGCTGCAGACCTCTCCTGCCTTGCCCGCTGCTCCCCTCAGCAGTGTCCTTGGTCCGTCTGCCTGTTCTGCTCCCTGCTCTGTCTCTGGTAAATTCCCTCACCCTCCTGCGCCTCTGACCTGTACACTAGTTTTTGTATAAAATAAACAAATCTTTAAAAAAACAAAACAAAACAAAACATTTGCTTTGCCTTAGTTGAATGACCACTTTATAATCTTTGCATTTTTTACTATAGATAAAAGTGTATTTTTCTCTTAGAATAATCACAACTGCTTTTGTAGAATTAGCCAACTAACTCAAATTATGACATAATATCTGGAGATGATAATTTAAACTGCCTTGTCTTAACATACCCTTATACGAGATGGAGAAAAAATTGTCATAAAATTTTTATCATCGTACAGAAATTGATTTAAAAATTAAGTATACCACTTAGTGTCAAGGACTGAAAATAAAGTCATTTTCATACAAAAATTTAAAAACTTGGGTCAATTTTATATGGCATTTGAAAAGGAAAGCAATGCCTGTTAGGCAGAGATGACATTACAAGGAGTATATACTTCTATTTTTAAAAAGCATTTGCATAATATTTAGATTACCAGAGAAGTGATATCCTATATTCATGAAAATCATCTACTGAGAATTAAATATATTCTATAAGAATAATTTTTAATTAGGTATAATAAACTTTAATAGGTTAAAATAAATTTATGAAATATTCTTATTTCATTATTTATTTCTATTGCATTATTTTTAATCCAATTTTCATTTTTTTTTAATTTAAGTAGCATTAGTTCACAATATACTGTGCATGCTTTAGGGGAACAGGTTGATTCTCTTCAAATATACGTCACAACACAGCCACCACCACAGACCATAGACTAATCCCCCCTCCTCCACCTTCCCCCCTCCCTCTCTATTAGCCTCAACTCTGCAGTCATATTTCAAAGGTTTGTTTTTATTTAGTTTTGTCTGTTCCTTTGTTTTGCTTCACTATATTCCACATATGACTCAAATTATCTGTTATTTGTCTTTCTTTTTTTGATTTGTATTTCACTTAGCATAATCCCCTCCAGTTCTGTTCATGTCATTGCAAATGGCAAGATATCATTTTTTTTTTTTAAATCTCTCAGTAGTATTCCGTTGTGTATGTATACCACATATTACTTATCCAGTCATCTGTTTTGGGGCTCTTAGTTTGTTTGCATAACTTGGCTATTGCAAATAGATTCATGGCAATTATTCCTGACACATATAGAATTATCAGAGCCAGTATAGAAAATACTTTTACTTATTGCCTCTCTTCTACTGTCTGAAATGTAGTCTGGCAGTTGAAAATTTAAAAAAAAAAAAAAAAAAAAACAAACTACATTTCTCAAGGACATAATTTTTTTTCTACTTTCCCACTAATTGGGAATAGGTAAATCTCGTCAAGTCCTGTGATTGGATTCCATTTGGATGTGGTTTGTCTGCCTGTCAAATTGATACATGGTATGACATGAATCAGAGTCATCTAAATCTTTACACCTAACTGAATTAGCACTCCTCTTACATCTAATGAGGCCAACTTGTCTTCACTCTGTCACAAAATGACTCATTATAAACCACTTTGGATTGTTCTACTCTAACTTCTGACCTTTCTTTCAAATTTAACTTTAAGTCAACTATTTCTCTGTTTTACACACAATAAATAAGTTGGGGTTGCATAAATCGAGTATCGTGAGGCTTAAGATCTAGAAAATGTGATGGCCCTGAGAGAGACACTAACAATCTAATAATGTTATAAGTGACATGCAAATTCTTTTTTTTTAAAGATTTATTTATTCATTTACACAAGAATCGGGGTACAGGCCAGATGCGCAGGAGGATGAGAGGATTCACCAGAGACAGAGTGGGGAACAGAACAGGCAAACTGACTGAAATCCACTGCTGAGGGGAGCAGCAGGTGAGACAGGAGAGGTCTGCTGCGCCATGTGGGACGCTTGCCGGCCGGCCGGGATCGAACCAGCGCTGCAGAGGCTGTGGACAGCTTCAAAGCATGGTGCTTAACTGCCTGTGCCATCAGGGGAAGCCTAACATGCAAATTCTTAATGTGGCTTAATAGGTGCTGAGAGGGAGTAAGTCTTTGAATCATCACCACATTTAAATGAAATAAATTTGATTGGGAGGAAGAGTATCAAAAATGATTTGCCATTTGTAGAAGCACAGATCATTGAAATTGGAGGATATATACTAATAGAAGCTCCACTAATATCAACAATTGTGTTTTGCTTCCTTTGCATTTATTTATGTATTGCTTATTTTAATTCAATTATTATTCCAAGGGCTCTATGAGAATTACTTGTGATACTCACAATGGCCCTTTCAAATAAATGATTTTTCAGTTTAGTCTTACTTAGCAGAGCAAAACACAGACTTGAGAATTTGAAACAATGGTTTTAGTATTCTAGAATCCGTAAGTGGAGAAAATGAGATTGAATTTAAAAGCCTCTCCCAAAAGTTTCATGAAATTGGTGAATGAAAAATGGTAGGGAATAGGGAATGACACTCTTTCACCATTCTCATCTGTAGAACTGGAATGGAAATATTTATTTTCTTAACATTCTCACTTTTGATGGGCATCAATGACAAACCCTATGGGGAAAACACTTTGCTCAAATATTTTGTGGCTTTAAATCTCAGAGCCTTTTGAATCATACTTTATGAATGATACTATTCCACTAGGAATGCATTGGTAATGTGAGAGTGTGCTCTTAGGACCGCACTGAAATATTAGGAGGATAACATGATTTAAAGACACATTTCAGAGATGAGGCCAGTCCAGCAATAACAAAAGTGCCACCTTAGTGATAAATCTGGTGTGTGAAGAAGTGACCAAATATGTACAAATGCAGAGGTGCATTCATTATGATAATGAATCATGCTTGGAACTGTCGTGATTATCGATATTCGTAGTTCCATCAAAGTGCAAGCTTCTTTTCACTTCTAGGTGTTTCCATTTATAAATGACACAGCTATCTAGTGGGCATACTGATACTTCCCTTCAGATCTGTCAAATAGCCACACAATTAGCTGTGGATGAATTATTAATATCTTCAGTCAATGCATTTTATGTATGTGGGAAGTAAGGTAATTGCATTTTCCTTTATAATTCTTCAATCTTTATGTGTTAAACTTCATATAGGTTTAATTTATATTTCTATTTGGGGTTGCATTACTATATTTTGTTTCATTATATCCCCTCTTAATTGTTAAATTATTTGAGAGAATCCAGGAACTCAAATTATGTGCTGCTATAAATTTGAAGAAAATGCCCAGACTAGTGCTTTCTTATTCTGTTTTATTCATAGTACATACAACATGTATTTACATGGTACCTGGAAGAAGTTGTTTAGGATTCATTGTCTTTGGGATTGAAGGAAATAATGACCAGGTGATCACTGTATTACTCAGTTTTTGGCAAACTGTAGATATGTATCACTATTCATTCAAAAATAAGTTTTGATGAGTTAGCATCAGTAAGAAACATATAGACTCATTCTCATCTGTAAAACAAGAAATGGGTAAAAAAAAAAAATAAGTTTTCATTTCTATGAAACTGAACATCGCATTAAATGCCCCTTCCTGATGATGAAAAAATTAGCTTGTTCAAATTAAATCACTGACTTCTGACTTAAAAGAGAAATTCTCTTGATTGACTCCAGCATGTCCAGGGATTTAACTTCTGTCCTAGTTTTGATGGAAAGACTTCTCAAGGAAAATTCGGTCTATGTCACAGTGAAGTTCATTTAACTCTGATATCAGAACTTAACAAAATTATTACAAGAGAAAATTCATACCCCAGTTTTATACAAATAGATACAAAATATACTTTTTGATTCATAAAATTTAAGTGAATGTGTGAGGATTTGGGAAAATTCTTTAAATTTTTTTAACTAGAATAAGTGAAATCAGCCAGAATGAGAAAGACAAATACTGACTGGTGTCACTAACATGTGGGATATAGAAAAACAGAACAAAGACACAGATAAAGCCAAACTAAAAATCTAACCTTTTGAAACCTCGTTATGGAATGGAGGTAGCCAGAGGGGGCGGAAGGAAGAGAGGGCTAAGGAAAAAGAAGGGAGGAAGCACTAGGCGCTTTGGTCTCACTTGTATGTGGAATATAAGAAATAAAACAAAGGGTCAGTCAAAACAAACCCAATACTAAACCTTTGACATCTGGCTGCAAAATCGAGGTAACAAGAAGGGGAGGGTGCACAGAGGAAGTGGGGGAGGGAAGGGGCCCAATGAAACATGGTGGCAGGCACGCTATGGAAACAAATAAAGCAGAATGTAGAAAATTATAATACAAAAAGGAGAATGCAGAAAGGAAACAAATTTAGTATAATTGCCATTAGCATCAAGGAATTTTTAGATATTAGTGATCATATATTTATACAGATATCAGTCAGCATGTTTGGTTTTTCACCAAATATGTCCTTGCTTCATGGCTGTAAGGGCAAAATGTTAAGAACTGGGTTTCTATTTCAGGTTACAGTGTTACTACTATGCCAGCACTGAACATGTCCACTTCTGGGCTCATATTTTTGCAAGACAGTCATAAACTCCCTATTAGTCTAAGCTATTGTTTTTCAGGTCTCTGTGAGTATCCTCAAACATGAGCTATAGCTGCTTAGGACAAGGTCACATGCAAAAGGAAATATTGTAATTACTGGAAAGTGAAATATAACTAGGAAATGCAAAAAAGAAAAAGATATAAATCATTATAATAAAAGTAATGTAATTAAGAAAAATATACAAATATGCAAACATCTAAAGTTTACTATAAAATATCATAAAGCTTTCTAAACAGAGGAGAAAACTTAAATAAGTGAAACTATGATATGTCTATGGTGAAATATGACAATATTGACCAGCATCCCAAAATGGCTGAATTATTAATTCATGTAACTTTATATTGAAATTCAGTGCAAGAGATATAGGGGGCATTTATGGTGTGTATATTGCCATATGAAATGAACTATTTTCTCACTTGTAAATGCATACATGTTATGTTAATTTATGACACATGTGTCAGATAATCTGGTTTCTTGTTTGGTAATTTGTATGGATTCTCTTCTCTTAATTTTTTTTTTAAGGATTTGAAGATTTATTTATTTATTTATACAAGCACTGGGTACAGTCAGAAGCGCAGGAGGGTGAGAGAATTCACCAGAGCCAGAGCGGGGAGCAGAGCAGACAGAAGAACCAAAGTACACTGCTGAGGGGAGCAGTGGGCGGCAGGAGAGGTCTGCGCGCCATGGGGGACTTTCCTCAGGTGGCCGGGGAGCAGCTGGGGATCGAACCGGTGCTGCAGTGACTGCAGGCAGCTTTGCAACCCAGTGCTCAACTGCTGCGCCACCGGGGAGGCCCACCTCTCTTAATTATTTTACAAAATCATTATTTTATATCTTATGTAAAACCTTTGCATATCACTGGTTTTCATTTGATTGTAAGAATATTTCGACAGAAAACACATCCTGATTTTATAGTAAAGGAAGTAATACCAAATATATTTAACTTATTAATGCAAGTCAGGTAAACGTTGTGATAGTGGAATTGAAGAAACTGTTAATTTCAACTTTGTATTCCAATGGATAAAAATTCCTCTGGTCACTTGTATTTGACTCTTCTCACCTTTGGAGTACATGGAAGGAAGTGCTTCTCAGCCTCCATTGTGACTGGATGAGGCCATGTGACTCTTCTTAATTAATGAGTAGTGATGTGCACCATGTCTATTTAAGTGCTGGTATAAATGCTCTTCTTTCTCTCTGATGCTATCACTGGCAATATTAAAATTATATGTATCTGTCAGTAACTGTTGAAGACATTGACTGTTTAAGTGACTATGAAGTCAACCTATGACAGAAATTCAGCTTTTAGAAGACATAAAACTTTGTTATATAAGCCACTAAGATTTGGGAGTGGTTTATATCAATAACACAGCACTAAATAGATACCTATTTTTAAACCCTATCTCTTAGGCTTGCTATGATTCCAACTTTTAAAGCTTCTATGTATGTTTTAAAAAGTCATTGAATCTCTTTAATTTCCATGTAAACAATGGTGATGTATTTTATAAGATGACAGTGATGGTCACAAAATTTTATTCAGAAATAAATTGTTGTATAATATGTAGAAATATTCATTGAATTGCAAAAAAAATGATTCCTTGTATATTACATCTTTGAAACAAACACTCAAAATTGCATACCAGGTGTTACAGTGACAAATGAAGCAGTCAGGGAGAGTTTCCATGGCATCTGACCAAATGATAAAGCACAAAAGTCATTTCACAGATGTTGAAATTATGAAGAAGTAAAGCAGGTGTTCATATTCTAGTCACTGGTAATAGTGAAAACAAGTCAAGTTGCAAAATCATCTTCAATTTCCCCTTTGTTTTTCAGTGTGTTCAGTGGACTAATCACTGACCAGAAACACACAAAACAAAACAAATACATAGACAAAAATATGCAGAACAAATACATTATTCCAGAGCAGGGATATACTTTGAATATTCAGGGGAAAAAAAAGAATCAAAGTGAGAGATTTTCTGTGGCGTTGGGACAACACCACACTGACAAACGGGAGTCGTGGAGCAGGCTACATAATGCAGGATGCTGCTGAAGAGCAAGATCCTGGCCCTTTTATTGACACATGTAATTGGTTTTAAGGAGATTAGGGAGATTAAGGAAAGGGGAAGGGTGTAGAAGATTAGGGATTGTGAGTCTGCCCTCCAGGCACTTCTAATCTACTTGATGTTACACCCTAATCCCCAGCCATGGTTCTAATCTTATCAACAAGGCTTTCTGCTGATCAGTTTCTGGGGTCCCTTGTCATACATGGGTCCTTGGCCCCCCAGGCGTTCCCGATCATACCTCATGATGTATAAATCGGGAATATATTTTATGCATTGGTCCTCAGCCCTCTGGGCATTCTGGACATACCTTGTGATGCATAACCTTCCCAGTGTGATCCAGCTTTGTGCTCTTGTTTGATCTGAAGGGCTTAAAGGTTTCCGCTCCTGTTCCTAACTGGCTGGGCCACTTTGACCTTGTTTAGGTGACAAAATGGCGGCCAAATAGGCTTCCTAGGAGTAGCAGACCCACAATTTTCACAACAAAAGATATGGCTCCCAACTTATTTAGATGGGCCTCCCCAAAATATCTAGAACTTCTTAAGACTTGTCACTTTCACTTATGGATTACTTTGAATTGAGGTCAGTGATGGTCCTTGAGGTTAACAAGAATCTTTTTCACTCTCTTAAGTAACGAAGAGAATGAAAATCAGGAGTATTAGACAGATTTCATGTAATATCCAGAAATAAATTCCTTATCAAAGAAACCTATCTATATTGTAGGGCAGGCACATAATTACAGAGTATCAATCCCTTTAATTGCATAAGCCCCCTTCCTTGATACTTGAAGCTCCATGTTCCTACTCCATTCCTTATCTCTCAGTTTTGCCCCATTTAATTATATTCATGTAGATTTTCCATATGCCTGCCATTAAATTTGCTGTTTTCTCCCAGAAATGTATGGAATGTTAACTTGATTTCTGGACTAGCCTGAAAAGAATGTAGAGGGGTAGGGAGAAATTTTCTGCCAACCCTTATACCAACATACACTACCATCAATTTTTATTCTTGGTGAGACAGAGCTGTTGATGCCACTTCTAAGTCTGATACATAAATTTGATGGCCTTGAGTGCATCATCAAACTTCTACAATGAACTACTGTTCACTATTCTATCTCTGGTATTACAGATGATCTTTCATTCATCTGAAATTATGTATCAAAATTCAATGTTCTATAATGTTCCTCAATTAGAAAAGTCCATATTTTATTATTTATTATAGTACAATATAGCATAAATATTTAGTGTCTATCCCTAGTAGTGTTCCATTCCAGGTGGTAGTATCTGTGTTGAAGAGTTTCCGTTTGGTTGTTTGCAACCAAAGCTAACAGTGACAGCCACAGTACAAGAGCAGCTATAAAGCAATAGCAGATCTACCAAGAGGACACAGTGGTACCTCTTGAAGCTAAAGAGAGTAAAGCACTTTGAAGCTGATTTGGAGAACTACTGGAAACTCAGGAGCAGGTCTCTTGTCCTCAAGTGTTTCCACTTCTCTCTTCTCTATCAACTGTCATTTTCTGTTTCTCAATTCATGTGACTGAACTGTGCCATCAGCTGCAATCATTTTTACGTTCAATTCACTCCCCTCCAAGAGAAATATTAGCATCTTCTTTTCACTATCACTTCCAAATTTTCCAGGGAAGATCACTGATTTATTCATTTTGAACCAGATTGTCTCACAATGGCCACATTCACCTAACTTAATTAGGTTCTGTGGCAACTATGTAAGGAGTGTGAAGTGAAAAATCTTGAAAACTAGTGGTTCTGGTAGCTGTGATAATAAGCCTCTGGAACAACTGCAATGTCATTTATAATTCAGCTCACTTGTAGTAACTCAGGAATTTTGTAGAGTCTTTCACACTGAAAGAGAACCTTTCTTATTCTTTATCTTCCTGATTTACATCTGAGAAGAACTTGAGGTAATAATTCCCTTAGGCTGAGCAGCATTCTAAGCTTCATTCCTGACTATGAAATGTTGAAAGACCAATAGTGCTATAAGTTGAATTCTATCCTCAAGAAAATAAGTTGTATTTATTTTTATATTAAAAAAACATACATAGGAGGTATGTAAGTTTGAACCATAACAAGTTTAAGAGATAGGGTTTAAAACAGTTATCAGGGCCTCCCTGATGGCTCAGGGGTTTAAGTCTAAGCATTATCAAGCTGTCACCAGCCTCCATGGCCTGAGTTTGATCCCTGGCCAGGGAACTACCCACATGGTGCAGCAGACGTCTCTTGTCTCACCCGCTGTTCCCCTCAGTAGTGTAGTTGGGTCAATCTGATGGAGGAAAGAATAAAAAAACAAAAGGAGGCTTCATCAGACCAGAACCTGACTCACATAAGAAGCTGGGTGTAGAGAGAAATAACATGACCATTAACCCAGCTGTAGAAATCAAGACCCTTGGGTGCCAGTGCCTTATCACAAGGCATGAGACCCAAACAGGATCAGATGCTCAAAGGAGTGGAGCACAGACCTGAGGGTAAAGATATGGAGATTGGGCCCATCCTGGAATATCTGGTCCCTTTCTGGCTTTGCATAGTTATCCAAAATTGGCAAAAATCTAACAATCTGACCACTCACAAAGGTGAGCTCCTCCCTGCCAAAAAAAAAAAAAAAAAGCAAAAAACCTCACAGTGCTCCCTCTAAGGGGCAGCCCTTCCTGCCCACTTGTGTCTATGCAAGTGTCTTTTACTGTCCTATCCCTTTTCTAATAAACCTGCCCTTTAAATATAACTACTGTCTCTGTCTCGTGGAGAAACTCGCCTGGGAAACTCGCCGCAGTGTCACTAAAACGGGAGTTCTGGTGACACCTTTCCCAGAGTGAACCCAAGGACCATACATTCCAAACTCCAAAAGCCACATCAAATCTGCCTATTCTGCTCCCCACTCTATCTCTGGTGGATCCTTCACCCCCGGCACATCTGGCATACACTCCAGTCCTTGTAAGCATAAATAAAAGTAAAATCTTTTTTTTTTTGAAGATTATATTACATTTATTTTTTATCAGTAGTATACATCTTTTATTTTTTAATTTTATTTTTTTATTATTTTTTTAATTTTATATATAATTTTTACATAATTTTTCATTTTTGCACAATGTATGCATTTTCATCTTGGTTATAGTCCCCATACAATTCCCACCCCCAATAGTTAAGCCATGGAAACAACCCAAATGCCCAAAAATAGATGACTGGATCAAGAAGATGTGGTACATATACATGATGGAATATTACTCAGCAATCAAAAAGATAAACTCATGCAATTTGCAACAACATGATGGAGATGGAAGGGATCGTGCTCAGAGAAATAATCCAGAAAGAAAAAGAAAAATACCAGATGGTCTCACTCATAGCAAAAACTTAGAAAATCTAAATAAGGGACCAGGAAAAAGACTAATTATAATAAAGGAAAAATCAAAATCAACAAGCAACTATAAACCAGAGAGACACTACGGGGTGGGAAAGAGGGAGTAGGATAAATAAAAATAAATCTTAAAAATAAATAAACAAAACAGTTATATATTTAGTGTTGTGCTAATGACATAAATCTCTCCAATAATACTATATATCTTATTGGTTCTGTTTTTCCTAAAGATTTCTCACATATCGAGTATATATGAGTCATACTGGACCAGTTTTCCAATTTGAGTTGTACACTTATAAAAGGGGAAATTTGGGCTGAGACATAGAGGAAGACAACATGAAGAGAGACAGGGAGAAGACAGCCATTTACAAATCTGGAATAGATTCTTGCCTTATTATTCTCAAAGGAATAGATTCAGCCCCTTGGCCTTGGGTTTCTAGCCTCCAAACTGTCAATCTGTGACTTAAGCCACTCAGATAATTATACTTGGTTAGAGCAGTTCTACAAATTCTTTTTAATTTCATATTGTTGTCACCTCATTTGATTCAAGTTGGTTATATTCTTGCAAAAATGTAGTTTGTTTATTATCAGGTTGGTTCCAATCAACCTCAGGTATTTTTATCAACTCTCAAAGGTTTTTCTTTTCTTCTCTATTTTTCTGTAATTTTCTTTTTTTGTTTTAAAGATTTATTTATTTTTATACAAGAACCGGGGTACAGGTCAGATGAGCAGGAGGGTGAGAAGATTTACCAGAGGCAAAATGGAGAACAGAACAGGCAGACTGATGAAATACACTGCTGAGGGGAGCAGCGGGTGAGACAGGAGAGGTCTGATTTGCCATGTGGTATTCTTGCCGGCCGCCCAGCATCAAACTTGCGCTGCAGAGGCTGCAGACAGCTTCACAGTGTGGCGCTCAACCGCCTGCGCCACCAGGGAGGCCCTATTTTTCTATAATTTTCTACTCTCTTTCATCGATGCCATTTTCTTTGGAATTAACTGCAAGGTGCTGTGAGTCTGTTAGTATTGCCATTAAAAAAAAAAAAAAAAAAGTCATATCCTTAGTGTCTTCCTCTGAGTCATTTTTCCACTTGAAAGTATTTACATCTGAATCCATTTATTGCCCAGAGGTTTAAATTTAATCAATCCTTGTGACTCAAAGTATCTCTCAAATTTTTCTTTTTTTATGGTTTCTAGTTGGAAAATTGTTGCTACTCCCTAGGACAAAAGAGCCAAATTCTGGACTCTTATTTTTTCTTTTTAAATTTTGATCATATTTATGAATTGAACCAATCTTTTCAAGAGGATCTCTTTTTATATCTGCCTTGTAAAATGCAAATAAAATAAACAACACATGCTGTTAACATTTTATTTTTCACAATTCTCTCTGCAAAGTAACAAGTTCACTAGATGCTACCTTTCTCTCAAGTTATCATGGATTAATGTTTTACCAGCTATTTGCACTGACACCATTAGCCATCCTTCTGGCCTACAATTATGGGTCTGCCACCTAACTTTCATGTTACATCTTACAAGTAGACTATTTCATTATATGTACCAGTTTGTGTATGAGTCAGGAGAAGTGAGGCAACATGGTAATGTCTTAAAAAGTTCAAAGATTCGTAATAAAAATGCTAGTTCATTTTTGCTTTCTCTACTGTCCATTATTGGTGAGTGAATTGGGGTATTCTAGCAACTTATCCTTCTATAGAGATCTGGAGTACAATAATAGAAAAATATGGAATGATCCAATCATATTTGCAGAGGAAAAGGAGTGCTTGTTTGTCTCATGTAGCAATTAATTGAAATGTGCAATTGGTTATATATTTGAGCTGAAAGTGAGGCCTGTCATTTGTGCTCAAAACAAAGTTCTTACTAAGGGCATTTGTGAAAGAATGACTTGAAGTATTGTATAGCCAGAAAAGGATGAAAAACGATCCTATTAATCCTGATCTTAAAACAAATGAGCTGAAGCTTAGAAATAAATAGAATTGATACTTAAATAATTGTCTTCTATTCCGTCTTTCAAGCTCCTCACATCTTTTCTTAGATTGCACTATCATGATAGATTTTCAAGGACAAAACCAAGAAATAGGAACAGACACATAATACAAAATATGAAACAAAAACTTTGAGTATCATGTTTGATGCTTCACAAATAACTTTCAATAGTAATATTATTTTGATAATAATATTAGCTAGACACTAACAAAGAAAAAGACCTATGTAAAAACAGTTATGCAAATTAACTTCTTGAAATAAATTCTCTTTCCAGATACAATGATGATTGAAGAAAGTCAAGCATAATTCATTATGTGGGTGATAGAATAATGGAACAGAACAGGCTGGTGTATGTACACAGGCTTGAGGCAAATATAACCAAACTGTTGCCTCCCACATTCCCAAGCATGTAAGGTGACTCTAGCTCCTTTCATGAGAAGTGTCTCTGCAGAAAGTTCTTGGCCTAAGGCTCCTAACCATGACAAACGCATCCTCTCCAGACACAGATTTCCTCTCCCTCTCTAGCTTGCCTAGTGAGCTGAAGACTGTCCTTGATGGGGGTGTTAATAGGTCTTTCTAGCCTGAAGGCAATTTTGCCTTTTCATAGTCAATAGACTCTACGATTTTTGAAAAGAAAATATAGCCTGAAACTCATTTTAAAAGCATACCAACTTTTCTCTGTCTCTGCGCAGCCTTCTTCTTGAGAATAAATTCTTTTCTTCATTATACATTTCCACACCACTCCCTTCTGCAAGTAACTGAGCTTTTTTTTTTTCACCTTCTCTTTCTTTCTGGCAGTTTCTCTTCTACATTCATACCTCCCCTACCTTAAATAACCCTTACCTGATTTGATCTTCTATCCCTTCAGTTATTTCTTTTTCTCTCTTTTTTTTTTTTTTTTGATCTGATTGTTGACTTCTTTGAACTCATGGTTTTATTCTGACTGTTGTAATTCCCTAAATATTGTATGTATCATTTCACTCCTAAAATTCAGTGGGTCAATTGACCTTGCCACTCTCCTGAAAAGATTATTAGTGATGTCATGAGTTCTTTCATCAAATACCTAATGAATATTTTGTGGCATCTTGCTGTAATAAGCAGGGGTTCTATGGTGGGCAAACAGATTCAGCCCTGGCTCTTATAAATATATAAATAAAAATTGCAGTTGGTACTTGACCTGTTTTACTCCTAACATTTCTTATATAAAATGAGAGTATCTTCCTACCTGATTGATATTAATATTTCCAACCCTTTGACAACCCAACTTTTCCAACCCTCAGACACAGAGAGCCCCACAACCAATTTCATGCTAATACTGTCTACTTAGGGCTAGCATAAAATTTCACAAGTTAAAAGAATCAGCAAGATTGTCCTTACTTTTTATGCTAGTACCATGTCTGGGTCACCTGTATTTCAAACCTAGTCAGTTATAAATCAGGGGTTTCAATGTGACCATACTTGTGTTTTGATAATTTGCAAGAAAAACTCCTAGAAGTCAGAAAAATACTTTCCCTGGTTTGTTATGGAGGATCCAAGTTAGGGATAGCTACATAAGAGATAATTAAGGTAAGGATCCATGTTAGGGATATATAAGAGATAATTAAGGCAAGGTGTGCACATGTTTGTACCCACTCTCTGAGCACCTCTTGTGTTCAACAGCTCAAAATCTCTCTGAATCTTGTTGTGCATTATTTTTATAGCACTCAATTAATTGCCTTTCCTCTCTTCCCAGAGGTCAGAAGTAAAAGATACTTTAAACTCCTTAGTCACTTAGTATCTCCAGTGTCAAGTCCAATCCTGAAGCTATCTGGGATCTTATCATAAGTCACCTCATTTGAACAAAATATGCTCCTATCACTTAATCATTCAAGAAATTCCAAGGAATTTAACAGCTCCCTACTAACAACTAGGGACAAAGACTAAATATCTTCCTATGGCCACAATTCTATCAGCTATTGGCTAGCTCAACCTATTGAGTTAGTCAGCTATTGAGTTATTGACTAACTCAATAACTCAATAGCTGACTAACTCAACCTCCAGTATAAATTTAGACTACTTTTATAAATAAAGTCTTATTTTATTGGTTCTCAACTAGGGGGAAATTAGCCTCCCAGGAGATACATGACAATGTCTGGATAGATTTTTGATTGCCACAACTGGGGATTTTCCTGGCATATCATGTTTATAATAGGGAAGCTGCTCAACATGCTATCATGCACAAGACAGTACCTTCAACAAATAATTATCCAGCCTGATATGTCAAAAATACAGGGGTTGATTGTGCCCACTACAAATAATCTTGTTTATGTATTTACATATTTGTATGGCTATATTTGCTTTATCATCAAAGTGATGAATAAATATGAATAATGTATTTTTGTCAGGAAACAAGAAATACTTATCTTCTAACCCTTTATAAGAAAAACGTATTGACCTCTGATAATAAACTAAATTATAAGGAGCCACTGCAACCGTAACCATCTTCTTCAAAGAAAACACACAGATGTCTAACACATGCACAAAATGTTAACCATCACTAATCATTAGGGAAATACAAATCAAAACCATGAGATACTACCTCATATCTGTGAGAATTTCACATCTTCAGCTTAAACAGCTTTTAGAAACATTGATGAGTCAATTCCTTCTTTCCTTCTGTCTTTCTCCCCTTACGAGCCCCTTGTTACTAGTATTATATGCATTGTATTCTCAAAACCTGAAGTTAAGGCCTCCCCTTGTGGCACAGCAGTTGAGCCCTCGGCTGGTAAGCTGCCCGCAGCCTCTGCACTGCCGCTTCGATCCTCTGCCACCAGCTAGAGTCCCACATGGCTGCAGACCTCTCCTGCCGTGCCCACTATTCCCCTCAGCAGTGTATTTTGTCAGTCTGCCTGTTCCATTCCCCGTCCTGGCTCTGATGAATTCTCTCACCCTCCCGTGCTTCTGACCTGTACCCCAGTTCTTGTATAAATAAATAAATAAATCTTTAAGGAAAAAAAAAAAAAAAACCTGAAGTTTAAGCAAATCAAAAGAAGGGTACTGGATTTTTAATATCAAAATTTTCTTGTCAAAGATGCATATTCCTGGGAAAATCAAAACCACCATATATAAGACATGGGTATCTTCTATTTTATAAATTCTCAGAGAATGACACACTTTCTGTAGACTGTAACTATGTGAGTAGACTGTCTGCTAACTTCTGGAACTGGTTCGGTTAAGGTGACATCTCTGCTATTAAATAGGAGACTGCTGTGATGAACGTGGGGTGGGGAGAATTTGAGATATTTCATTTCCTTACTTGTACACTTGCACATTTTGCTTGGGGACTATAGATTCAATTTAGTTTACATATTTTATATGATGTGAGTAACTAAATCCCTACTTCAGTTGACTTTTATGTACCTCTGAGCTTTCTATGAATTCTGAGTCCAAAATTTACTTGGCACAGAGAAGACATGTTGTTTCCATTCTTACTTCTACCCCCTAGATAAGGTTCCAAGGCTATTTGACCCTTTCTAATAATCATTAGAGTCTTTCAACTAAAAGCGATCTTTAAACTTTACACATATATGTTTGCCCTAGATATTTACAATGTCTGCTTTTGACATGATATCCAAATTCCTCTTCATTTGAAGGTCAAGGAAGAGATAAATAACATATTTTTAAAAGAAAAGAAAAAAAAACACTGAATTTCACAAAGAAAATTTGCATTGCCTCATGTACTGGTCTCATTGTGAGGGTAACACTAACCTTCTTGGCTTAATAAATACTTTGGCTGTTGGAAAATTTCTGCCTCATTAGTAGAATAAAATTTTCAGCAGGTCCAAAATTTCCCAAGGCACAAACGGAACAGAATTTAAAACATTTTTTTCAATTTACAGTATTTTCGGTGACTGAAAGTGTGCAAGCTTTAGTGTCTTTCCTGGATGCTCAGTGTGCCATTGCAATAGTTCTCCTAGAAATAACTAGGGGGGAAATGACAGCAGTCACAGGTTGTGAAGAGGAGGTGCTCTGGAAAGAGAAACTGAGGTCCCTAGTACAATGTTAACCACTAGGAGACTCTAGAAACTCAGTAAACATGAATTAAAATTGCATTCGACTGGCTCTACCTTACTAGAGATTTCTTTTTTTCCTTATAGATGGGACATGCCTCTCTCTTTCTCTCTCTTCTCCCTCCCTCCTCATCTGTTAAATTGAGGCAGTGAATTTGTGGGGAGGGTGAATATACAGATAACCTCTATTCCATTTCTTTAAAAAGTTAAAGTGTTTTTAAAAATGATAGTAGTCCTCTTTGGGAGTCATTTATTTCATACATCAGCATACAGGAACAATATCGCTATCAGTTGGACACTGAATCATCTGAATTCCTGATCATATATTGAGGAGGAAATATCTGTTGTGAAGATTAAGTATCTTTGTCTAGCCTTTATTTCATGAGAAACTGCAACTAGTATTGCATTGTGTGCAGAGGCTATTATTTGAGCAACTGACTTTGATTTCACATAAAATAGAATGTACATATGACTATGACAGCTAAATAATAATGACAAGATTATTATAGTGATTCCAAAAGGTGTTTCTAAACACTTGCTATTCCTTGCCAGTTTGTCTTTGCCATTGAGAGGTGTGAGATGTTGTTTTTTTAATGCCTTTGACAGTGGATTATAGTAGAATTAAATGCTAGTAGAAAACAAAGTTCTGTTAATGGACCTGAATAATATAAATGTAGAAATTATTCTAGTTCAATGGAGGGTAAAATTATAGGATGTTGAATTCTTTCCAACAAGATGAATTGGGAAGATGAGATATGGAGATTAAATGCAGACTACTGTACAGAATTGTACTGTAACACCAGGAAGAAAATTATGCAGGGAGCGTGAAAAAGAAAGACAGAATTCTAGAACACAGAAAAGGGGATTCCAGTTCATTAACTATAGGGCTGTCATGGAGCTCACAGATTTGGTGACAGTATAGAAAAGATAAATAGCTATAAAGACTCCTCCTGCTCAGTGATAAAATTCCTAATAATTGAAAAGAATTTTGTGTTTGTGGATGAATGGACCTTACCACATAAAGCCAAAATGATAGCATGTCAGTTCATTTCATCTGCAGTGAATGTTTTTAAAGGAAAGCGGTTGACTTATCCTACCTTGTTTCCTTAAATGTGGAATCGGTGATTTAAAATCTTACAATGGCCTATATACTAAATAATGATGCCAATGAAGCCATTAGTCTATATTTAGTATTTCTTATAAATAAGAACAAATATTTAACTTCCTATTCCATCTACATATTCACCATTTGCATGTTCAATGCATTTTTTCCTGATGGCTGCACAACCTGCCCCACTATGCTAGGCACAGAATTTGCAGAGGCCTCCCTGGTTGTGTAGGGGGTTGAGCACAGCACTTGGGGCTGTCCACAATCTCTGTAGCATGAGTTTGATCCCCCACCCAGCCAGGGAGCTACTCACATGGCGCAGTAGACCTCTCCTGCCTCACCTGCTGCGCCCCTCAGCAGTGTATTTCAGTCAATCTGCCTGTTCTGTTCCCTACTCTGTCTCTGGTGGATCCTCTCACTCCCCAGTGCCTCTGGCCTATACCCAAGTTCTTGTATACATAAATAAATAAAAATCTTTAAAAAAAATTGCAAATGTGAATTAAAGCAGTTATGGCCTCAATGAGTTGCACTCTTTAAAAAAAAAATTATCTATGCATACAAGAGCGGGGGTACAGGCCAGAGATGCAGGGGGTGAGAGGACCCACCAGAGGCAGAGTGGGGGACAGAACAGGCAGACTTACTAAAATACACTGCTGAAGGGAGCAGCGGGCGAGACAGGAGAGGTCTGCTTCGCCATGTGTGTTGCTTCCTGGCCAGCCGGGGATCGAACTCATGCTGCAGAGGCTGCAAACTGCTTCATAGTGCATTTCATAACCCCTTGAGCCACCGGGGAGGCCCCAACCAAGTGCACTCTTTATAGTTAAGGCTGTAACTATAAAGCAAGCAAGTTTACTAATACACATAATGAGGGTAATAAAGGTGTTTATTTTATAGGTTTGTTGAAAGATGGAAGATAATGCATGAAGATAATGCATGTGCTGAGTAAAATGGCATCAACTTACAATTCTCCATTTCATGGTTTTTCCAATTACTTCACAAATGTCAATCTGTGGGAGTTAGTTAGGTATATTAAATTGGAATTCTTATTCTCCAGAATTTTCCAAATCATTCATTATTCTGGTCTTTCCTTAAACTTTATTTATATGTTTCCAGTAATATTGAATGGTCATAAAAAACAGTAAGTCAATCTGTGATACAGAGTGATAGGATTGTATTAAAATTTGAGAATTCTCTTTATGTATGTAATAAAATAAATGCATGATTTATGATGATTATGGACGATATTATATGATGATGTTATATATCCTAGTACCATGAAAAAAATATGCTATATACTTGATAATGGAAACATTAAGAAAAGAAAGCACGTACCAATGAAACAGAGTTCAAAATATCAAATAAAAATCATTTAAAAATGAAAAGATTACAATGCAATACTGAATACTTAAAAGTCACATTACTTATTCTTCAAATAAAATCTAAAACCTGTAAAGCATTATTGCTCTATTTAATAGTTTTGATCTTTGTTTCATGACAATTATTTCGGAAGTAGACAATTTGTTTTCATTTTCTGTTAATGTTGGTTGAATGAAGTGTATATACCAAAGGAGCTTCATTTTCAGCATTAGCAAGAATTTTGCTTCACAAAAGTTAATTTCCATTTTACTACAAAAACATTTGTCTGTTTACATTGATTTTGGTTTTGAAATTTATACTGCCTTAGCTAATTCTGAACTTGGATCATTTCTAATTCCATGGTAATATTTCCCCACAAGAATAGCCACACCTTCACAAAATGTCTCTGTGTTGTTGAACTTTAATTCATTTGAGAGAATTTTATTATTTAATTCTATCATGTGTTATGGAATATCATAATATGTATTCAATTTCTCAATTTATCAGTAATCAGGATTTAAAAAGTTATAGATATCTCAGAAATTTCCAGGAAGAAATTTCCATAAAGAGACCTTTGTTCCACATGTTAAACACCCAGTAATGTCGTTTAATTTTTCTTTCTTCTTGCTCTTTTCTTTCACTACCTCTTCTTTGCTTTTGTTCTTTTGATCACCATAATAATCATCATTATCATCATCACCGTCATCATAATCATTCCATCATATAAATTCACATTGTTTTATATTATCATTCACATGATAGTATGTTATATATTATCATTCACATAATAGTATGTTGAAACATATCATAAGAGCCAGATAGGTCCAATTTCCTATAAATGTTCTGCTAACAAATAAATGACATAAGAAATACCAACATTATAATACTATGGGCATTAAAAGAAATGATGTAGTGTGGCAGGTATATAACAGACACAATAAATTTCAGCACAGCAATCAGTAAGTGTTACTATGCTATGCAAGTTCTGTAGACCAACTATACAGTGTTAATATGTTAAGGAGCATATATAGGGCTACAGCGCTTTCCCTTGCTTAGTTTGGTCATGTTTAAATGTGTTGGAAGTAAATAACTGCCTTTAAGAGTATAATAAAACACAATCTCACAAGTGGAAATTCCCAATATTCAAATAGTCACACTGATTCCACAATCATTTATTTGATAACATGAGAAAAGTTCAAGGAAACAAACTCTTATCAATTACTGAAAAAATACTTCCAAATATTTCAAATTACATTCCACAATTAAAGTGCACACATGACAAGTTTGTACTATTTCTAAGAATGAACTGTTCTAAGTGATAACTGCTATTCAAAAAGACCAGTATGAGGCATAGCTGAGATGCTGAGTCATTGAGAAAAAAAATCAGTCAGTCTAATTAGAATCCTCCTTACGCAAAAATCTGAAATTGCATTTTATCTCAACTACAAAATTTTTATACAAAATGAATACTGTTTTTCCCACATTTATCACAAAAATGAAGTAAAACTAGCACTTTGCCTTCCCTTGTGGCTTGCTCTTTGCAGGTAGTAGAAGCCACATGGAATTTCCATTCCTTTGAATGAAGACAGAAGCATCATTAGCCCCAAAACATCTCCTATGTCCATTTCCTTTAATGAAAAGAAAGCAGAAGACACATTTAGCAAAAGTCGAATAATTGTTCACGCCAATTTGAAATGAAGAGAAGACTGCTTTTAGGCCCTGCTAATCCATCTTCACTATTTCTTTCCTGTGGCACAGCTATCCTTTCTTTCCTTCTGTCCATATTCCAGTGGAACAAGCTGATCCAGACATATTTAATGAGGCAAAATGTATTCTGCAGGCCACCCAAATTTGCAACTAAAAAGCTTACTCTGCAGCAGAGACAAGATCTGTCACCTTGTGGGCCCTGCAAGGGACAGGAGGACATAGATAATTTCTACAGGATTGAACCCTCAGGGAACAGAATAGATAAATTTCTATTTTAGCTGATTTAGAATGAACAGATTTGGGTATCCTCAGCTCTTTTTCAACTCTCTTTTTATAAACCAATTCATATATTGAGTTACTGATGGTTTAGTCTACAATAAACAATTGTTATCCATTTTAGCAACATTTTAGACAATTAGGGGGATACAGTGAATTCCTAGGTGAAACTTCTTTACTGCATTCTGCTATAAAAGTAAAATTATTCTTTAGCATTCCAAACTTTCTCTCCTGGGCTTAGGTTAAATATGTCCTGTCATCATGTTGCTTATGACACAACTTTTTTTTTTTAAGTACAACGAGGGTAATTTTAGACACTGAAAATGAATAACAATGTACTTTAGATATAAATTTGATTTCAGGTTTATTCTTTTTCAGTAGCCTTAAAATATGTTCAGATTTTCTTTAATTTGAACCTTTTCTCATAGGCTTTAATAGATAAATATAAAACTAATAACATTGTAATAGTTTCATATATTGATAAAATTAGTATTTGTAAAGTGTAGAATTTAAGTTTTTGGTTTATATTTTTCTTCAACTCTCTCATTCAACAGATAATTTGTGTATTCTTTGTATTTGTAGATTTTACCTCAGGGAACATTGTTTGTTTTCATTTCGTATGGGATTACAAAAGCATCTGCCAGTTCTAGTTCTAGAAGGAATACTATACAAAAGAGAGACAACAGTGAAAATTAACAATGTATCCATATTTGCCCAAATCAGTCATTTTTTTCTATCCTCCTCCAAAGTGTCAGTTTGTCTCCAAACAAAATCTAGCTACTTGTTCTTTCCCATCAGACTTGCGAAAAAATTGAATTTTATAAAGTTTGTATTTCCAAGATACATATTTGACCATTAAACTTTCTGTTGCTTCTACTTTGAATACACCATAATTAATATTCTCGTCAGGCTAGTCTACCTCCCGTAAGTTGTAGATCTCAACCAAATATGTCAGCTAAGACATCATTTTAGTTCAGAGTCTCTCCTTATCCCTCTACAAAACATATTCTTGTCCCTCTTATTTGCCTGCATAACTCTTCCTTTCTTCCATAAGATTGCATTGCACCTACTACTTGTTGTCTGGCTGTATTCTTCACTGACTTACAATCTTAATAAAGGCTCACTGAGAAGGCTTAATCCATAAGTTGAACCACAGGAAAGGTCTCCTGTTGGTGAGCATAGTCCCATCTGGCTTGGTGCCTGGTATGCAGTCACCTTTTGTATATTTGTTTAGTCAGTGAATGAAGAAAAAGAAAAGATTGAATCATGAATAACATACAGGCTTTTGTATTTGCATGCAGGTAAAGCAAAAAAGTGTTTTTCAAATTGATGTACTTAAACATCTTTACTGCTCATATTAACCCTCTCTGCTTGGAATGCTCCTATTGTTTTTATTTCTACTTGATGCATAGTACATAGTGGGGTTTTTGTTATTTAAATGTCTTGATACAACTTGGGCTAATTTTTGAAATTTTCATTGATTTGTAGCAAATTGGGAAAATAGTAAAAGCCTCTGGGCAATGTTCCACAATACTAACTGAAAGTGATAATTAATTTGATGTTTATATAGAGCCATTTTATAAATATATGAAAAAAAAAAAGCTTTGCAAATAGCAAAATACTGTGTAAAATGAAGATATATTTACTCCAAGAATATTCAGCAATAAATGTACTTTCTATTGTAGCTTATTTATCATGTAATTGTGGCCATAAAAAATTACAACATAAAGCAGTATATGAGGACTAGGAAGTGTAGACTAGAAAAACATTCAAATGAAGGAAAGTTTAGTGTTAGCTAGAGAAGAAAGAGTTTAAGAAGGACTGAACATGCCAGGAGCTTTAAACTGTACTCTGGAAAGGTACAGACTTTATATGTTGAAACATATATGAATATAGGAAATTCAATGTGAGGGAGGCATTGTATCAAGCAAAGATAAAAGAAAGTATTAGAATTTCTATATTATATATGTGCTTTTAAGTCTCTCCATAGGGATGGTTGACAAAAATACCATTAACCCCTATTGGTTTAATATTGGATAAAGGGCACAAAGATAAAGTTTTGGAATTATGTAGTTTGCTTTGGCTTAATGTACACTAAGGAGTACAGGTAGCTGATGCTACAGGACACTGTTCAATCAATGTTTTCCAGGAACCTCATTCAATGAATGGGAATAAATCTTTGTCATTGTGCATTTAGCTTGTATATTTTACCTTGAATTTGAATGCACTCATTACCATTTATTAAAATGTAGAGATGGTTATATATGAGCTATTTTTTTTTTACAATCACAGTAAAAGATACAGTGGTTTAAGAGAATAAAAGGGAAGGTTTCTGTCTTGTTTTATAAGTGAATGACTAGTACTGGCATATAGTAGGTGATCAATAAGTTTATGCTGAATTAATGAAATAATGTAAGAGTATATTTTATTCATAATTTTATTCAATAATGTAAATCAATGAAATAAAATATATTTCTGTGTCTCAGTACAAGGATTTTTATATAGTTTCTTTTCCATAATTTGTTATTAATACTGTGTATATTAGTAATATAGTAGAGAAAATGGTATGAATTCAGAAATGCCTAAGGATGAGAAGGGAAGTGAGAAAAAAATAGGCAAACTACTGAAGCTAATTCTTAAGAGGTATTTGGAGATGCACAAGTCCTGAGACCTGTTAAATAGAGCGCAGACAGAGGAGCAGGTCTTTCAGAAAATTGTGACATCAAAAAGGACAGGTAATCCCTCTACTAGGAGACTCACCTAGGCTCGGTCCAGGAGGTTAGGGTTGCACCTCCATAATATACTACAATTTTGCTAATAAACTGTTTTATGGTTGTGTTGAAGGGAAGGTGTGGAGATAGCTGCTGATAGTGTGGTTTGGAATGTTTCATTTAGATATAATATTTAAGAAATACTGAATCAAGAAAATTTACAAAGGATCCTTCCACAGAGTCCCTTAGATCTTCAAGTGAATCATCAATCTCCAAGAGAAAACAATCCTATCTAATGTACACTAAATTTAATTGACCGTGGACATTTTTTTTTTTTTTTCACAATCTTGCAGAATTGTCATTTTATGCAACACATTTTGGAAAATGCTGGGTTAGGACGTTAGCTAAACTCTTTGAATGGCCTGCAGAGAATAAGTTGAAGTAAGATAAATGTCAAAAGATGTAAACAAATGATAGAAAATAATCAAAAGTCCTAGAAAAGCAGAATGGTTCAGAATCTGTCCATTTATATAAATTCAATCATTTATTAACTAACTTGTTCTGTGGTTCGATGCTGTGTGAAACATAATTGACAAAAATAATCAGATTAGGCCTCCCCAGTGGCGCAGTAGTTGAGCGCTGGGTGTGAAGCTGCCTGCAGCCCCTGCAGTGCCAGTTTGATCCCTGGTCACTGGGTGAGGGTCCCACATGGCGCGCAGACCTCTCCTACCACCTGCTGCTCCCCTCAGCAGTGTACTTCATCAGTCTGCCTGTTCTGTTCCCCGCTCTGGCTCTGGTGAATTCTCTCACCCTCCCGCGCTTCTGACTGTACCCAGTGCTTGGATAAATAAATAAATAAATCCTTAAAAAAAAAAAAAAAAAAACCTCTCTAAAAATAAATAAATAAATAAATGATCAGACATTGTCTCTCCTCTCAGAAGTTTTTAATTAACAATAAAATTTAAAATAACTATTTTTGTTAGTTTTCTGATATCCATTTAGCTTTCTTTTTCACAATAATTCCACAAGGTCAAAATTAATATTCATATTTCATAGTTCAAGAGTCTTTTGTTAAATGATTTATCTGAGATTATATATCTCATAGGTGATCCTGGGTATTAGTAAAATGATGATGGTGATGATGGTGATGATGATGTAAGTTGATAAATGTTTATGTGCTAACCTAAAAGATGTTTAAAAAAAAGAACAATGGAAGCAAGATAATAATGAGAAGAATAAAAAAAATAAATTCCCTGAGTTACCTACATGATCTAATCACTTAGATACATATTAACTCATTTAAACTTAAACCTTTCAAAAACAGCCTAAGTGTTCACTATCAGACTCATTCTATAGAGCAGAAAACTGAAGCTACAAACCCTTGCTAATATTAATTTTCTGGTGGTAATAAAATATATAGAGCTGTGCTCATACCCAGACCCAAAGCCCCACCACAGTTCACATCTTTTGCACTTCCCATGCATCATGGCCTCATGAGTATGACAAAAGCAGAAAGGGCTGCAAGAAATTGAGTAGGAAGATTGAAGAGGAAAGAGCCTCAATTTTTATAAAAAGCAGAAAGTAAAACTGGTATGAGATACAGGAATCTGAGGTTTTTTAGCAATGTGTTTCTCTGAATCTGTATAAATTCAGTCTGTTGGGACCATAAAGGGTTCTCAGTGTTTTCAAGTCATTGCTACTTCTTTTTTTCTCCTCTCTTTTTTTTTCTCTTTGACAAGATGTTGTGGGCTTATCATTAAATATTTGCCCTTTGGAGTTTGCACAATTAAGTGGGTGTGCTGTTCATAGTGCTTCATATTTTCTAAACCAGCTATAGTTCTAAATTCACATGAAATAACTGTGCATTAATCATGGACAACTAATTGTTGTTATGACAATGATAAAATACTTGGGATAGAGAAATAAAAGTGAATTGTTATTCATCAAAAGGTTTCACCAACTTGTTTCACCCACTGCCTTTACCATTGCCCTGGGATCTTATAATTCCCCGTAGGATCTTTGACGTTAGCAATATATATTGCTTTGGCCAGAAAGCAGTCACATGAATTAAATAATTTCAATGATCTTTGGAAAATGTAGATTAGCTCTGTGCTTAAGAGCAAAAAGAGAATGATGCTGGAATGATTGGTGAGAAATTAGTCAAAGTTTACTACCCATCCCACCTTTATTGCTATAAAATGTCTGTTTCTTACCTTTTGCACATATAAAATAGATACCCTTTGCCCTGGAGATAGATCAATCAGGTATGATGAGGAAAATGAAATCTCTGCAGAATTTATAAAAGGGATGGATTTAATAAAGGGAAATTTATGCTTTAAAAAAATAAAGAACAGGGAGAGCAAATGTCATGGAGAATTTCTTTTCTTTTTTGAAAAAATCGAAAAGATTCTGAGTTTGAAGAAATCACTTTAATTAATGCAGTTCACTGCAGATGCAGTAGTGTGTACGTGCTAACTTAAACACTGCTCATAACGTCTGTCTGCTCTCTCCCCACACATTTGATTTTCTCATAAAAGGGTCTCTTAGTGCTTGTGAAATCTAAACCATATCTCACCAGTAGGGAGGCCTAGAATTATAATTTCCAAGTCTTCTACCTCTACTGACATAGAGACAAGGTTAGAAGGGCTTAGAAGTTTGCAAGTTATCAACAAAGGGTAGTTGGCAAAGCAGAAAAAGAAACAGATTCCATTGAGTTTCAGCAGACATTTGAAAGTCTAATATCTTATGGGAATGAGTCACTTATTGTACATTGTGGCTTTATATTTTATAAATGAAAAAGACAAACTTTTTCCTACTCATCCACCTATTCCTTAACCATGCACCCCTTATATAATGGCTTCAAAGTCTAGTTTAAAAGACAAAGGATGAAAATTGAGAGTATGCTGATCCTTAGCAATTCTGGAATCCTGCTGGGCATGGACTATAAAAGACTTCTGATGTACAAGACAAAACGTTGTCACTCTCTACTAGGAGCTCTGTTCATTATTCTCTTTGACTTCTGGCTCTGCTCTTATGTGTTCTGCTTGACTCCTCAGAAGCAAGTCTTGTGTAGCACACTTTCCAAGGCACCACTGCACTCTTTTGCATTGACAGAGCACTTCCCACTGGAGCAAATGCATCACCTTTTAGGCATGTCCTAAACAATACTTTTTAGGCATGACCTTTTTGTTCTTTAGTGAGAACAACGAACTCAAAAACTTAAAATGCAGAAGTTAATTGTTTCTAATCAGTTCATCATGACAGTCATTTATCCTGAAATTTTGTTTTGTCTGTTTGTTTGTTTTTGTTTAATTTTCCCCCTAGATAACTTTTAAGCCTGATTTATTACTATTCTTGAGAGCCATCTCTTCAGTCTTTTGTAACTCAAAGGAGAGACCTTGACGTTATCTCAGGGCAGATGTGTCTTATATAATTCAGTGGCACTGAAGACAAATCAGAACTGACTACATAAGGTCTTAATTATAAGTTTAGGAAGTTTTTGCTTTATTCTAAAAATAATTGGAGGTCAAAAAGTATTTTAAGACACACAAGTGACAGATATAGCCTCATGAAAAAACACTCAGCATCAGGAGGCATGGTGTGAGACATACTTTTTTTTAAAGATTTATTTATTTTTATACAAGAGCTGGGGTACAGGCCAGAGGCATGGGAGGGTGAGAGGATTCACCAGAGACAGAGCGGGGAGCAGAACAGGCAGAGACCTACTTTTTTTGAAATCTATCCAATGCTGTAAGCCATCATCTTAATAAGCATAATTAAAAAAAAAAAAAAAACAAGGAAAAATGCTCATTATCAATAGGCAGGTGGGAACAGGGTAAGAATGATTTCAGAAAGACCAGCTGTGATGCTATTGTAACTGGGAGGAAAGACAGTTTGTAGGTCTAGAATGAAGATAGGCTAACTATAAAAGAGACAAATATACAAGATATGTGTAAATGATGGCCCAGGACATGAGAAGTAATGGTGGCAAGAAGTCAAGATGAACATATTTCCACCATCATGCTTTAAAATTGGCACTAAAAGGAGTGTCGTTCACCAAGATAAGTCATAGTGAAATTATAGATTTTAGGGAGTGATAATGCCAAGTACTGTTATCTTTTGAATATACTTTGAAATATACACAATGCTTGTTGTCCCATAGGAAATATTGCTACTTGAAGATAAATCACATGGCTATAGCAGAGTTTCACGAAGTTTATACAATTTACCTAAAGTCATGATATATGTAAATATGTCATGCATGATCTTGGCTAAATAAGTTTAGAAAATTCTTGGTCAATTTACCTTTAATATTATTTGTTTATTTTGAATGTCTCATTATATTTAATAAGTTTTTTAAAATGTTTATCTTTAATAGACCTCCAAAACCACTAAATAATAATATATGTTATTTGAGGGGGAAAAAAATGTATCCATTGAATTTTTTTTTTCCCTAAAGAAAGTTTTTTTTTTTTTCTGTGAACTTGAAACAATGTACATCTGTAATACACTTGTGTGCTATCAGAGTATCTCAGTAAAAAACTCTGATTATTTATTATATGCAATGGTTCCTCAACTCAGGCTCACTGAGCTGGCCCAACATGACATTGTAGTGTTAAAAACATTCAAGGACAGCATTCCTAAGTCATTCAAGTTTATGTCATGAACTATGATTAGCACTGCGTCACAAGCAGTGCCATCAAAATTGGATGATTTGTGAAAGGGATTTGCTCACTATTTTATTAAAGCCT
Organism: Talpa occidentalis; assembly: GCF_014898055.3. NCBI lineage: Eukaryota > Metazoa > Chordata > Mammalia > Eulipotyphla > Talpidae > Talpa > Talpa occidentalis. The sequence goes on from NW_023604972.1 coordinate 15,469,156, forward strand.
AGATTTCCAAGTGCCTTGGATCAACACATAGTGTGAATTTTATCTTTACTAAATTTGATTTCATGAAGATATTGTCCGTATAAAATATTCTATTGCTTAGCCAACTCTCCTGCTTGAAAGTCCCTGACAAATTACCTTGTCTCAGGTATATTAGTTCTTCGTGGACCTTAGGAGAGGCAATTTACCTTTCAAGTATGAGCAAGTTGCTTTGCGAAAGCATTTAACTCATTCTGACTTCCTGTAAGATTGGGTCAGATTTAAGGAAATTACGTTTTATTTTTAGAAGATAGGGTCAAAAGTGACCAATGCCACATGACTCTTGCAAGGATTACCCACTTTATTGATTTCATCTTACATCATGTGAAATTCCTGTATCCTCATCTAGAAAAAAAGTTCTTAAATAATCCCAAGAATTTGTCCCACTGTATGGACTATGATAATAAGCTGGCAACAAATTTCATGTTTTCTAGTTACTAACCTGATTAGTTCCAAAATTGTGTTCCCCAGTTTTAAGGCAGTTTCATGAATACTGTATATAAAATTTAAGATAGTTCTTTGAAAATGAATATAAAATTTAAGATAGTTCTAGAAAGAAAATAAGTTATTTTATTAAAGATCATTTAAGGGTCACAGTCACATTTTGAAATCAGAAGTTCTAGCTCTATATTTGTGTTGTTTCTACACTAAGAGAAACATATTAGCCTGCCTATAACAGAGTTAAGACAAACATAATGTACTTTTACTTTACCAAAATTGTTTTTCTTTGCCTACAAAATAAATCTAACTTCTGATTATTTGATGTAACCTCAATGGCTCTTCAAAGTCACTTTGGGGTCTTCATAGTATTTCAAAAACTTTTATAACCTCTGGCTTTTTCACTTGACCTCTTACATTCTGTTCTGTCAGTTTCTCTATCTTCATTCCTCACTCCTACTTTATTCCTTGAAGATCAGCAGAGATTTATTTTATTAAGTCTTCAATGTAGAATATAGTGCATGTCAAGTCATGGATGTTCAATAAATGTTGAAAAAATGCTAATTGATTTTAGTGGAGGCTGGCAAAAAGAAATCAATGCTTGGGATTGAGAAGACTCATCAAACCTGCCTCCCATTTATGCTTTGACAACAAGTAGTTGATCCTCAATTACAGCAATTATAAAATTAGTTCAGTTTTAGGACCTGAAGATTTTGGTAAGAGATTGAATACATGTGATAGTGAGAGATAAATAACACATGTTTCAAATTTTGTGAAATGAAGATTCTTCCCTCTCATTGGTAACAACTCTGCTATTGCATATGTACAGGATTGTCTTTATCATTTAAAGTTTTATACCAAAATTGCAAAGGGACATCAATAGTATGTCTCTTTAAAAACAGAGCCCTACTTTTATTACTGGTGTTTCTTGGGAGAAGTAAGACTTAATACTGTAATGTATCCATTGTATAAATTAAAAAAGAAGTAATTTTTCCCTCCTATACATCCAGTGTTATATTAACTCTGAATCAATTGAGAAAATTGACAAATTAGTCACTTAATTCATTATTTCTTTTCTGTGATTAAAATCAGAAACTCTAATTAAACAAGGCCAGATGGAAGTGATAAATTGTCACATCACATCAACATTTATTGACGACTACTGTGTTCAAAGTACTGGAAGAGCTTTATAAAAAAAACTTTCAACATAGGGTATCAGTTTCAATTTCATTGGCATTTTATTGCAGAAAATCATTGAATGTCATATTTACATTCTTACATTGTTCTTTTATACACTTTTAACCAAATGTGTTGTACTGAAAACACCCTAAGTATTTAAACCTACTGTTTGTTGCAGAAACCTTGCAATTTACACTCAGCATGAAATTGGCCTCATACATGAAAATCACACCAATATAAGTTTAATGATACTACATGAAATTTTTTTTCATCACAAATAGTATTCCTTAATTTCTTTTTACAAATTTTCCTATTTTTTGTGCCACTTTTTAACAAGTCCCTAGAGAAAGCAATGCTGAATTTGGGTAGCTACCAAGATTGTCCCTTGAAAATTTGTATCACAAGGGATTTCACGGCATCTTTTCTGTGATTTAAAAATAGTTTAAAAGTATAATTCATTCTCTCCTACCACTTGTGTTAATAAGCATCCTAGAATACTAAGTGTAAAGCTATAACTTAACAAATCTTCTGAAAAACTAATACAATTTATGTGGTTACTAGAAAAAGGAAGAAATCTACAATATAATTTCTCCATGAAATACATCTACTACCTTCACATACATATTCACATTTTCCTTTTCTCAAAATCATTAGCTTTTTTTTATTATACTATAATTAATAGTACATCACAGAATAAAACTTTCGTTTTTCCTGTAAGGGATGTGCATGGTCAAAGAATAAATCAAAAGACTACTCTTTTAAATTTTAATAGACATAAAGAATTTTAATGAACACAAATGCTTGAGAACAAAGATCCTTAATCCAGCATGCAAACAGAAAAATGTAAATGAATTAGGCATGCAACACATAATTGCTTAGTGAAATTTCATCCAATTACCAAAGGTACTAGTAGCCATCTATAAGTCAGGCAATTCAGAAGTTTTATTTTGGTTTGTTTTATGTAAACTCCTGCATTCCTACCCCATATAATACTATTTTTTTGAAGTTACAGCTTTAGTTTTTGATATGGTTTTCCTTCTATTCCAAAACCACCTGCTTCAAGCAAGCATCAAGAGAATATGTTTTCCTTCTACCCTACATATATTTATTTGTTTTTACTACATTAAAATACATTAGTTGTTTTAATTATAGAAGTCTAGATAACAAAAGTAATACTTCAATAATAGCCTTTATTCATATCATATCAATTTAATGAAATTAAACAATATACAATCATGCAACTATACACTACTCAAACGGCTGGGATGATTTTTATTCAAAAGGCTTTTGTCCAACAACTTTGAAAGCCAGGAAATGGAGAGGAAAAAAATGACAAAAAGAATCCTATCCTTTAAGTCAGTCACTTCCCTTGATATGATGGTTATTCTTCAGTCACAGAATAACATGGAGGTTCTGTTCCACATGATTTTAAAATTCATATAAAATTGGCTATTTTTGCCTGGAGGCAAAAGTGTTGTATATACTCTGTTTGCTACATATCCCACTGACTCTTTGAACCATAATATTATCAAGCTCTTGAGATCTTCTATAATAGTAAAGTACCAAATGTAACAACATTGTGACAAATGAGCAATTCCTTTTCTGTGTTTTCCAATTGAGTCATTGTTTAGTTTTTTGCTTTTACTTTCCTTACATGTCAAGCATTTGAGTAAGATAGTCACAGTATAGTTTTGTTCCCTTTATTTAATTAGGTAATCAAGAGACTTTCTTGTCTGCTGACTGAGTGATTTCTTCCATTCAGAAAATGTTTTCTTTATAATAATTTGAATATCTAGTTGTTCATTTTGTTTGTTCATTCTTAACTCTTTATTCTTAACTCAAGTAATTTCAATGATCTGTTGAAGGAGTTCCACACTTGACTCTAACTTCAAGTCTAATTCTAATATGCATCTCCTCTTTCTGATTATCTTAATCCTGTAAACAACCCATTATGAACTCTTCTTGTTCTGTTTTTTTTTTTTTAAGATTTATTTATTTATGCATACAAGAACTGGGTTGTAAGTCAGAGGTCTGGGGGTGAGAGGCATCACCAGAGAGAGTGAGGAGCAAAACAGGAAGACTGACTGAAATACACTGTTGAGGGGAGCAGCAGGGGAGACAAGAGAGGTCTGCTGCACCATGTGTGTTGCTCCCTGGTCAGCCTGGGATTATACTCACCAGCCTGGCTGGTGATAGCTTGATAGTGCTGTCTTTAACCCCTCTGCCACTAGGGAGGCCCACATAAACTCTTTTTTTTTTTTTTCTTTAAGTGCTTTTTTTTTTTTTTTTTTAAAGATTTATTTATTTATTTACACAAGCACTGGGTACAGTCAGAAGTGCGGGAGGGTGAGAGAATTCACCAGAGCCAGAGCGGGGAACAGAACAGGCAGACTGACGAAATGCACTGTTGAGGGGAGCAGTGGGCAGCAGGAGAGGTCTGCGCACCATGTGGGACCCTCCTCTGGTGGCCGGGGAGCAGCCGGGGATCAAACCGGCGCTGCAGAGGCTGCGGGCAGCTTCACAACCCAGTGCTCAATCACTGCGCCACCGGGGAGGCCCAGCATGAACTCTTAAATATCAATTTAGATTTGTCTCTACATCAGTAATTTTAGTTTTAACATAATCAATTTTGTTCCTAACACTTTATAAAATGATTAAGTTATTTTAACTTTATTTTGTTTTATCAAATAATTTTCTGGGGCCTCCCCAGTGACACAGCGGGTTGAGTGCAGTGCTGTAAAGCTGTCCGCAGCCTCCGCAAAGCCCATTCGATTTCCAGCCAGCCAGGGAGAATCCCACATGGCGAGGCAGCCTCTCCTGTCATGCCCGCTGCTACCCTCAGCAGTGTATTTCAGTCAGTCTGCCTGTTCTGCTCCCCACTCTGTCTCTGTTGAATCCTCTCACCCTCCAGCAACTCTGGCCTGTACCCCAGCTCTTATATAATTAAAATAATAATAATTTTCTTATCATATACATTTTTAATTTCCTCCCAAGTATTATATTCATCAAATATTTGGTCTTGTCATCGTCTCTGCCATTTTATGTTTCATACTTTCCATGTTTTCATTCATCTCACTGTAATCATAGACCAGAAACTCTGTGTATTGTATTTCTGTTTCTATAATACATTTGTATCCAAAATTATTTTTTGATGCTATCATTGAGTGTTTGATTTTATATCTGCTTCAAGGAATCTTTTGATAACCTGAAGATTCATTCTCTATTTTCTTATTATTTTGTTTGAATGTTGAAATTCTTTCTCAAACTTAGTATTTTTTTTCCCAAATGTACAATGAGCAAATTGATTCTCTGCCCTCTCCAAATGGACTCTATTGTCACTCTTTATTATCTTAAGCTATAGGTCAATTGTCAAGAGATTCTGTTGTTTAAAAGACCTTTACTAGGATTATGTAAGAGGCTTTTATTTTTATTATTATTCTCTTTCAATCCTTTATTCTGACCATACTCAACTTTGTTTCCATGAAGAATTGGGCTTTTTAGTAAATTAGTCTCTTTGCACTTACTTTCTCTCACTAAAACTGTTATCATTTCAAAGCAAACAGTTAACTCCCACTCATCATTTAAAGGTAATTTTAAGCATTATCTTTACCAGACTTGGTCTGTCATGTCTGTAACAGAACCACATGATTCTACTCTAAAATTCCATGGCAACCTCTGTGAGCTTCTAACATATGCAGTACACAGAGATATTTATTACTATATATCTTCCAATAAACCCTTTTTGGCTTCTAAATCTTTTGAGCTTCTGATTAAGACAATATTTTTCTTAAAAATTTCTTAAAGGAAAATATAGAACCAATTTTATATGGAATTTTGGCAGTTCAGTGAATTTTCCAAAACACTTGTCTGTGCCACCTCACAGTCTGTGCACCTAGCTGACATTCCAGGTGGGCTGTTTATTATTAGAAGGTATCATAATAAAGACATACCTGTAAGAATGTAATTTACTTATCAAGGAAAAGAAAACAAAAACGAAAAATCTCAGCAAGAAAGGACATGGCTTCCTGGCATGCATCTCTGGCAAGACTCAGAGTAATAATTTGTGGGATCTGAAAAACAGACAACTTCTTTGTGACTTTTCCCTTTCTTTTTGCTTCCTTTTCTGCTCTTCTATTTTTTTTTCTTTTTTTCTTTTTTTGGTCGACATCCACTTCTTTTGATACCTAAATAGAGTGTGACATCAGTGAGTTTTCATCCTCCTAGGAAGAAGTAGCGTTAGCTGATAGGTTAAACATAGCTTTCTAATCTCTGTAATCTCTGTAGTGTCCTGGAATAAGAATCTTCATTGAGGACATGGAGATAACTGTAATAGTTATTTCACTTCCTATTTTCATCTTGCCTACTTTCTGGTTCCTAGTTGTCCAGTCAATACATATTAATTCAGAGAATGCCCTTAAAAGTCACTTTTTTACCTCAATTTTAAGGTCACAAGTGATTTCTTATAATTATGAATTTCTCATTTTTTTCTCACCTGACATTTAATTTTATATAAAGTTTATATAAAATTATATAGGTGCTGCAGACCTCTCCTGTCTCACCTGCTGCTCCCCTCAGAAGTGCATTTCAGTCAATCTATCTGTTCTGCTTTCCACTCTGTCTCTGGTGAATCCTCTCATTTCCTGCACCTCTAGCCTACCTCCCAGGTCTTGATGCATAAATAAGTAAAATAAACCTTTAATAAAATAAAATAAAATTATATAAAAGCACTAATCAACATGGGTAGTGCTAGGTTTTGGAATAAAATATGAAAAGTATGATCACCAAATAGAAAATAGCTAGTTATTTTTGCTGTTGCTATTATTAAAATAATTCATTCATATACCCATTCCATCAATTTTTAATTTAATATTTGCTATCCACTAGGCAAATGCTATATGAAGATCTGTCTTTTATAAGCATACTTATTACTGACTTGAACTCATATATGAAATTCTCCTCTATGAACATGATCTAGTAGCATTACATATGAGATTTTGGAATTAGTTAACTAACCCAAGAGATTTCATGGATTCAATTTCAGGTCCCATGAAGAAAATGTGTGTTTTGAATAAGGAAATTGCAAACAAATTACTGTTGTGTCAGCACTTATTACTTGTTTAGGTGGGGAAAACTCAAATGGAATTTTGGCCTCTTGGATATTAATAACAAATAAAGAGAAAAAGGAAAGTTTCTGTTTTACTTTTCATTTTATTACCAGTTCATGCCACAGTTTCTGGCATGAAAGTGAAGTTCATAATATATTTTTTATTTAATAAAGATAACTGAGCATATGGCAATGTTAATGTTTAAATTTGTTACATAAATTATGAAGATTTTTCATAGGTAAATTTTATGGCTCTTTAGAGTCAGAACCTAGAAACAAGAAATAGATGCATGAGAAATTGGATAGAATAATTAGCAAAGTTTAATTGCAACCTAAAATTGAATACCCTCATAGTATTTGCATTCATAATGATACCAGAACAGATTCTACAATTATTTAATTAATTACAATTTTTACTCAGGGATTAAATGACATTCACATCTCAAAAAGTGAAAAAAGAGATGTCTTTTACCTATGCAAATGGAAAAAAAGTTTTTTCTGAATTTCTTTATTTTAAAGCAAAAATTAGACTAAATGGAAAGTTTGGATTTGAGTCAAAATTTAGCTATTTCACTTTAAATAACAGCATACTATCAAGTATTCTGCATGCTATAGAAATTGACTTACATGTTTTAACCTTATTTAATTCTTATCACAGTTTTATAAGGTGGATTGTAATTTCCTTCATCTTACAAATAATGAAAATGAGTCAGAAAGAGAGAGAGAACCTGGACTTAGGTCCAAATTATTTAACCCACATTCTTGAACACAATAGAGACTTTTTACAAATGCACAGACTAGTTTACTTTGTGTTTAACAATACACAGATACTCTGAAGTATATTTATGGAAAACTAAAATTTAAATAGATTATTATTTGTAGTCACACAAACGAGATGTAGAAAACTATATGTAGAAAACAAATGAGATGTAGAAAACACATATTTTAGATATTTTGCAATGTGCAGCCTGTCATCTGATTAATGAACAAAATTATTATTTTTTGGGGGGTACTCATAGGATTGGCCTCCTTCTCCATTGCTACGAATTTTAAAATTAAGGCTAAAATTTTGTATCTGGTAAAGAAACACTCTTTAAATGAATTCACTTTCTTTCTATTCTATTCTATTACAATTTCTGTGTGAGCTTATTCATTTACATTTAGACAGTGCCTTTTAGCAAAAAAAAAAAAAAAAAGATAAAATGAACATTATTGTAAATTTGTACCAAGATTTTCAAAATGGACACTTTGTTTAGTTTTTTGAATTACTGAGAGTCACATTTCTATATGCATTATATGTAATTCCAGCCACAGACTCCACTGGAACCTTACAAGAGTGTGGTATCTCTGCAGGGTTACTTATTTTGGGATTAGAACAGTTTCAAACATCTCCTTGAGAAGTTGCCTGGAAACAACACTTGTTGCACATTAAGTCAGTGTTAAGGCACTTCAACTAGGAGTGTGTTTTTCCTCTTAGAACAAAGAACTCTGTACCAGACTTTTACAAAAAAGACTGACAAATGTTTACGCAAACATTTGCTCTAAGTATTTCTATTGGAATTTTATCTTTAAATTCATGTATCCAAATGCTATATTTAATAGAGATTTCTAATGAGATGACATTTTTATTTATTAATTTAATTCTTGAAATTAATACTTTATGTTGGTATGCATCTTCTAGAAGAAAATAATCTATAAAAACGAGGGAAATGATTTGAAAGTGTACAGCACAATCATTCAGTTCAAATTGCCATAAGAAGCAAAGAAGAAATGTTACAAAGTGTTCAAAAAGAAGTTGCTCTTATATTAGTTATACATTTAATATTGGTCTTTGGGGCACGAGAGACTTCCCAAGCTGCCAGGGCTATATAAGCTTTAGGAGTGGGGCTCGAGAACAAACCCATTTAAAACCCATTTATTGGCCATTACTGTGAGCACTCATCAGCTGCAGCTCCGCAGTGGTGCAGGGAGAGACCGTCTCGAAGATGAATGCCTCATGGAGGCTGCATGTCCACAACTCAGGTATGAAGTGATCTGGCCTCCCTGGTCTGTGACCTTTTGCTTCTGGCTCTGTAACTCCTCTTTTTCCTACAGTAGGCAACTTGGTAAACTTGGAATTGAAAAGAAAAATAGTAAGAAAAACAATGAACCAATGAAATTTATGACAGCAGGTGTCCTGGATTAGAGACATCAGGAATTTTTTAATCTCTTGTTAACAGCTCATGGGAACAGCAAATGTGAACAGTGAATTTTTTTGTTATTGAGTCCTGTCTTGTCTTTGTCCTAGGACACTTCCTCTCTGGACATCACTGGTTGTTAAAATTTAATTGTCTTTCTAATTGATTTTTTGCTCAGGAAAAAAAAAAATTGTGTCTCAAATAAGTAGCCCAAAAGTACTCTTCTTAAGGTCAAATATCTATAGGATGTTTTTCTCCATGGCATCTTAACCTGATGTATAAAAATATGACCCATTCATTTTAAACATTATGTCTAGTAAAAATATCTATAGTTTTCAAAATGCTCTCAAAGTTGTTTTTTTTTAATCTATTAATAATCTACTTTCTCTCTTTTCTTTTCTTTTTTTTTTTTTTTTTTTTTTTTGGTAAGCTCTGAGAGCACAACTATGGAAGATTTGAGGCAAATTTTCTATTGACTCAGATTAAACAAGTAAAATAAATGACATTTTGTTCTTTTGTTTTTTTAAAGATTTAACTATTTATGCATACAAGAGCTAGGGTATAGGTCAGAGATGTGAGGCGGTGAGAGGATTCACCAGAGACAGAGTGGGGAACAGAACAGGCAGAGTGAGTGAAATACACTGCTGAGGGGAGCAGCCGGAGAGAAAAGAGAGGTCTGCTGCACCATGTGGGTTGCTCCCTGGCCAGTCGGGGATTGAACTCATGCTTCAGAGGCCTGGGATCGCTTCATAGTGCGGTGTTTAACCCCTTGTGCCACCAGGGAGGCCACTGGACATTTTGTTCTTAACCTCTGTTTATTTTACAAATATTTTCCTAAACAAAAACCTAGAGCTACACGGTCAATGATTAACTATAGGTTATGTGCTTCTCTGAAAATGAGACGACTGAAATGTTTTCCTGTTTTATATGTTTTTAATTTTGGTATCATTTTGAGTTTCCTGAGGACCAACATTTTGGTTTTCTTCATTGCTAATTGTTATCTCATACCAGAAAAATATGTGAGCACAAAATTAGATGTCTTATACAGCCACTTGCTCAACAAGAGTTCGGAAGTGAAGATAACATTTAAATTTGGATTAGCAAGCATGCAACATAATGGAGCCTCAGTATGTCACCCCCTGCACACACACTCTCTGAACAAATCCTCCAGGTGGAGAAATGGATATTGCCTTCACAATTGCTTGGCAGTCCTTTGGGATTCTGTTTCTGGAGACCAATATCTTCCCTGAAGTTATATGTTCCTAAATACTTATATTAGCAAGGGAGGCATTATGCAAATGCATATCCTTGGAGTATCTGGATATTCCGTGTCTTTCCTGACATAAACAAGACCCTTTTATGGACACAGGAGCACAGTTGGCCCAACCGTGATTTCTCCCTTTCTGTCAGCAATGGTCTATCAGCATGCCAGTCCTGTTGCTCTATCTACTTAATTTTAAGTTTTCTTCTCTAAAACGGGGATGGTGGCAATAATAGCCTATTCATAGAAGGACTGGCATAATAAATAAAGCAGTGCATACACCATTCTTAACACAATACTTACAATGTTTTAACTGTTTATTATATTTGCATAACATGTTTACTAACTTGGAGATCTCTGTCTTGTTAGCACGCCATGTCCTTATATCAGCAAATTTTACTACTGAAAAGTATTTTATAATTTTCCTTTCCTTTCTTTTCTAATAGACAGAGAATTTAAACCAATTGTAGCCAAGACCAGCTGTCTTTCCTAGTTCTAAACTCTAAGTCTTCATCCTTCATTCAACTCTACTTTATAAAATGAGGAACTGGAATATTTCCCATTCAAATTACAAATATTAATAATGTCTTTCTTTCTGGTATATATGTATTTTCTATTGTTACTGCCACATATTTTCACAGATTTAGAAGCTTAAAACAAAACAAATTTATTTTTATAGTTGTAGTGGTGAGAAATCTAAAATCAAGGTGGTTCAGGATTGTGCTCTTTTCAGAAATTTTAAGAGAAAATCAATTTTCCTTATCTTTTTCAAACTAAAGAATTTTTCAAATTCCTTGACTCTTGGCCTCTTCCTAGCATCTCTCTGAAATCTTGCTGCTGTCATTTTTCTTTTTCTGACTGTGATCCCCTTGCTTTCCTTTTAGAAAAACGCTTGTGACTACAACTGTAATAATGAATAACACAGTTTAACCTGTTACTATTATACAGTTTGGATTATATACAAAAACCTTCCATCTCAAGATCCCATACAAGGTAACATAGATTCTAGGGATTAGGGTATGGACATGGGCAGAACTGTGTGTTTGGGGGGATATTATGTAGTCTACCACAGTATACATTCAAAATCCTCACAATTTTTTTAAGGCCATTCGTTATCTGGCCTTGGATAGACTTTCACTATTTTCCCTCTGTCTCCAATAATATAATTAGACCCTATAACTTTTATACTGAACTTTACATCCATCATTCAGTTTCAGTCTATGTGAGTTTCCTAATGTTGTACTATCTTCATAAAATTGCCTTTTTTATCTAATTTGCACCTGGTGAAACACTATTCATTCTTTCCAAATTCCAGACAGAATTTTGGGAGTCTTTTATGCTTCCAGAATATTTTAGTATATGTACTTCATAGGATATACCATGCCATACAGTATATAAAAATATATTATCTATTTTTATAGAATGTCAACAACTTGAAAACTGGGACCTTATAAAATGTTCATTGTTGTTTTCACATTAAACAGAACCTGGCCAAAAAATATTGTTGCCCATAAGAATAATAAATCAACTTGCCATAACTTGCTTGAAAACCTAGATAGGTGATGTTAGTTTTGAGGGCCAAAGTTTATTGATTTTCTTCTTTTTATATCAGTTGGGGGGTTTCAATTGCAAAAATACAGAGATCCCCTACAAGTGGTTTGTTGAGAAAGTGAATATAATAAAGAATGTTAGATAGCTTACAGAATCTCCCAAAAGAGAGAGAAATGGGCTTGGGGGTCATGCAGCCAGGAATAATGGCCAAATCATACTGCTAGATGGTTCCTGTGGGGTCCAATAATATGCTATTACTACATACAGACACCTAAAATCAAACACCACAGATGTTCCCACCAGGACCTTGGCCACTGTTGCCTCTAAAAAATAGACTATTCCTGTTCTCTTTGCCAGGAATTGGTTGGAGGGGCTGATTCTTCCCAAGTGATCATCTGTCAGGCAGAACCGAGGATACCTGCCTGCCTCCATGCCACCTGCAGAGAAGGTTGGGATATCTGTTTCAGACTGTAATTTTGTGTTATTTTTCTTTTATTTTTTCAAATGTGTTGGGTTTTGTTGAAGTAAAATTGGTTTACAATATTGTATATGATTTAGAGGTATAGGCTCACACTTCTGATATCTTATGCACCCCACCACAAAAGCACGCTTAATGCCCCACCATAATCCTTTTGGCCCCAACTCCTTTTCCTCCCCATCCCTTCTCCCCATCTGGTAGCCTCAATATTGCTGACCGATTTCTAGGATTTGTTTTGGTATAGATTTTTCTGTTCCTTTGTTTTGTTTTTCTATGTTCTACGTAAGTGTGAAATTTTCTGGCATTTATCTTTCTCCTTATGAGTTTTTTTCACTTAGCATAAAACCCTTCTAGTTCTATCCATCTTATCACAAATGAACAGATTTCATTTTTTCTTTTTTATAGTTGAGTTTATTCCATTGTATATATATATATATATATATCTCACAACTTTTTGATGCACTCTTCTGTCAGTGGGCCCTTAAAGTTGTTTCCATAACTAGGCTATTGCAAATAGTCCTGCAATGAATTTAAGAGTGCATATAGTCATTTGAATTAGTGTTTCTGCATCCTTCCTGTAGATATCGAGGAATGGAATTGCTGGAACATACGATAAGCTATTCTTTCATAAGTGTGAAATCTTCAGATCCGAAATGACTCCAATTTGAAAGTATTCCAATGTGTTAGATATGTAAAGAGCTTGGTAATTTTAACTATGTCTATTAGAGAAATGACAGAATTAGAAAAGACTTTTTCATAAATTTGCTTAAAGAGAGAAATTTTAAAATCAAGGCAGCAGCTTATATAAAAAGGACATTTTTCTTTTGGAAGGACAGCAAACCTTCAAGGAAATGTTTATATGTTTTTTCATTGTCAAAATGAAATATTCATTTTTATGTAATGGTCCAGTCAACTGGGTAATGTCATGAGACACACACTTAGTAGAAGTATTGAACAGTGACTCATTTGCATTAAAAGATGCTAAAAGTTGTCTAGTGCAATAATGGATTGTTCATTAGATTAGTAATAGAATTGTGGTCCATTCTCCCTCAGGTTACCAATCAAAATTCATCACTATGCTTTATAAATGAAAACAACTTTTTTTTTTTTCTGATGGGGTTAATTGTTTAGTCCTGTCTAAATGGAAAGGACTTCCTTCTAAAGTGCTAAAATGCAGTGGGAGTCAGGAAACTAATCTTCAGAGCTCGTGGGCTAGTGACTAGCTATAAAAATATAAGTTAAATTACAATTTTCTTACCTCTCTGCTGTCATGTGAAAAATTCAAAGGGTAGACCAAATCTCTAATGCCCCTGATAGAGTTAATATTCTATGAGTAATTAGAGAGATAAAATTTTCAGCATATATGTTCTACTAAAAAATTAAAACCTAATCTTAGTGAATAAAATGCAATTCTTACATGATATATTTTCTGGTTTGGACACTTGACAAAGCTGGTCCCTGGAGCCTCTAGAATATATAGTTGTAGGGTACAAAAAAAAAAAAAAGTTTGGTTCCTTGCCACAAGGAACTGATGTCTGCATGGCTCAGTGTTCTCTGCTGCAAAGTGGCTGTGTTCAGGTCTCCTTAATTCAAGGATTTCTGGTGAAAGGGAAATTATTTGTAACTTAAAACTCTCTGATATTAAAGGGATTCTTCCTGGAATGCTACTTTCATAGCCCTGTTAATGCAGAGCTTCAAAGTCAAGCAATACTTAATAATTTATTTAAGAAGTTGCTCTGCAAAAGTCAAAATATATGAGGATAGACTGTTTTAAATAGCCTGCAAACTCTGCTAGCCAGCAGAAATATGGGGGAAAGTATGTGGGGAAAATGGGTAATGGAGTTACATGGCTTTATTATGATTAGAGCATTTATACTATGGAAATAGAGTGATATGTCAAGAAATAATTATTTCAAATAGCATCCATAACTAGCACACGTATAGATGTATTGTGCATGTTTGTGTATACATGATAGAAATATCATTTAAATATATGTAGATAGAGAGGGGTAGAAAGATAAATATCTATTTATATATACAAACATGTATACATACACATAAACAATTGAATTTTAGATTAGGAAAAATATAAGAAATAAAATATTTGCTAATCAGTATGGAAATAGTTTACCATATTATGACATATATATGTACTATGACTGTTATATAGCTATTTCAAAAAAAATACAGCAGTATTAATTTCTTGTATTTGCTTGAGGGGGGGATATATGTATATTGCAGGGAACATCACAGGAAATGCCAGAAAAAGAATAAGTAGGTCCTTCAAAATTTATAATGCAAAGTAAACTGTGCATCAATAAGAATTAGTCTTTCAAGACTTTTTCCTCAAATAAGTTAGAACTCTAGTTTTTAATCTGCTATTGATATATCTGTGCTAGAAAAATGTATCCAGCAAAATCTCTGATGATATTTTCATGATTAAGAGGAAAATATCTGGGTAAATTGACATAGTTGGTTAAATTTGAGCTAGCTGAAAAACTTTACTTTCAAAGACTACACACAAATGAATTAATGTGCTCTAGTAAAAGTTTTTCTAAATTTTTCATGAGAGGAATCTCCCTTTTTACCATGTCTATAAAACACAATTTAAATACTCATTTGTTAAAATACACATAAAATTTTTTAAAAAGAGGAATGAAATTTATTAAAATTTAATTTTATAAAAATGTATTTTATTATAGCATGAAAGAATGACAACATTTTCATTCAGTAATCGTTAATAGTATAATCAATTTACTTGGGTAATAATTGGGCAGAAATATGAAAAATACTGACAGTACTGAGTAAGAATACATAGTTGGTTTGGGGTAGATTTCCTGCAGAACTTTTATGATACCTCAGCAGACTATACTAATGGTTTAAAAAGCTCAATTATGTGTAAGTTTCTTAAAGGCAGAGGCTAAATTGTTTCCCGTCTGCTTATTATCTTAGATGCGTACTGCTCCTGTGGCATTTCATCCTGATTGATCTTTTGCCTGGAGTATCGTATCTCATATATCTCTATGCTTCTAATTTTGCTTTATATTCGGCCATCTCTTAGCTGCTAATAGAAAAGAGTTTTCAAATTCAAATTAACACAGGTCTCTCATTTTCTTAAAACTTTCAAATCAAGTAAAATACCAAGCTTTAATTTGTAAAACAATGAATGGTTACATAAAAGAATGTTTAAACTTAGGCACCTTCATGCTCTATGTTTTATCCTGGTCATTTCTCTTGTCTGGAACGTTCATTGTATGGTTTTCATACAAATTACATATCATCTCCTTTAGTTATTTGTTGTAAGGTCACATTCCAAATGAGGCCTATTCTATCCATCCTTTTTAATTTTCTTTGAAGATCTGGAAAAAGACAGGGATGTCTACTCACCACTATCAATAAGCATTGTATTAGAAGTTCTAGTCAGAGCAACTAGGCAAGAAAAAGAAATAAAAGGAATTAAATTGGGAAAAAAATTAAACAATCAACATACATGGATGATGATGTGACAAACAAAATGCATAGAAAACCCTAAATGTTCCGCTAACAGACTCTTGCAAACATTAAGTCACTACAGTTTAATAGTAACTTACAAAATAAAAAATATGCAAACATTTTTTGCATTTTATGTGTAAACATCAAAATAGAAAAGAAAGAAGTCAAGAAAAGAAATTTAAAATTGCATCAAAAATTAAATGCCTAAGAATAAAGTTTTTAATGAAAGTAAAAAACCTATACATTGTGAAAGGAAATAGAAGATACAAAGAATGGACAGATAATCTATGCTCATTGATTGGCAGAATTAATATACTGAAATGATCATCTGGGGCCTGCGTGGTGGCACGAGGGGTTAAGCACAGCACTGTGAAGCTATCCACACCCTCTGCAGCACGATTCGGTCCCTGGCAGGACAGGGAGCTACCCACATGGTGCTGCAGGCCTCTCCTGTCTCTCCTGCTGTTCCCCTCAGCAGTGTATTTCATTCCATCTGCCTATTCTATTCCCCACTTTGTCTCTGGTGAAACCTCTCACCCCCCTGCACCTCTGGCCTGTACCCCAGTTCTTATATGCATAAAGAAATTAAAAAAAAATTAAAAATCATCATCTTACCTCAAGCAAATGCAGATTTAATGCAGCCCATACCAAAAGTCCTATGACATTCTTCATTTGTATGGAGCCACAAATAGCAAAAGTGATCCTGACAAAAAGAGAATGGAATAATTATGCTTCCTGACTTGAAGCTATACTTTAAAACTTTAGTTATCAAAACAATATGGTATTTGAATAAAAATAGACACGGATCAATGGACTAGAACAGAGAGCTCCAAAATAAACCCACCCATAATTTGATCATTAATTTACAACAGAAATCTCGAGCATGCGATAGAGAAAGAAAAGTGTCTTCAATAAATGATGTTGAAAACTCTGGACAGCCTCAAGCAAAAGAATACAACAAGAGTAACATCATGTGCAAAAATATATTCAAAATTTATTAAAGAATTGGATGTAGGACCTGAAACCATAAAATACATAGAAAAAAAAAAGCAACTCCATAGAATTGGCTTTAGTGATATTTTTGGAAAGGCAAGAACAAGGGAAAAAAAAGCAAATATAAACAGGTAGGGTTACATTAAAGTAAAATCTTCTCACAATGAAAAAAATTATGTTTGTTTAACCCAATAAAAAATGGGCAAAAGATCTGACCAGGCACTTCAAAGAACATGATAAAATGTTCATCGCCAATTATCAGGAAAATACAATCGAAACCACAATGAGGTATTACTTTACACCTGTGAGAACAGCTTTGTCTAAAAAGACTAGAAACGAGTGTTGGCAAAGGCATGGAGAAAAAGAAACCCTGTACACTGATGGGAATATAAACTGGTGTATCCTTTATGGAAAATAGCAGGTTTTCTTGCACAGAGGCTTCTCAAGCATTGGAAATAAATCTACTCCATGCTCCATCAAAAATATCATCTCAAAAATATCAAACACTAATTTGAAAAGATATGTGTGCTCCTATGTTCACTGCAGCACTATTTACTAAAAAAAAAAAAAAAAACCTTAAAATAACTAATCAGTGTCAAATCCTTTACTTGTATGTTCTTAATTATTTCTGAGTAAAACAGATTAAGTAAACACAACAAAGTGCACTATCACCATTACTTTGGAGGGTAGGGTTGGTAGCCATGGGGAAGTTATTTACTATTTGTAATCTAAACTGTAATGCAGGTTATAGGTACTGGAAAATGGGTAGGTCAAATAAGTCAACAATAGAAAACAATTAAACAAGAAGCTAGAGAATATTACACATCAATATTTTTATTAAATAATATCGATGCACATTAGAATTTATAAAAAATATGTTTCATCAAATAACTGAATTGCTGTACAATAATATGGAAACAACCGAAAACATGTTGAAACTTCAAGAAATCAAGCATTTGAATCTGTGATATCAGATTTATTCTCATTGTATGCAAAGAATGGCATGAAAGGTGTTTTTTTCCCTTGATATAGGGTTTTCTCCCTAGACATATAATTTGAAAAGAGCATGAGCAGATGAGACATGTGGGGTTAGATTAAAAATTACAGTTCTAAAACAGTCCTGGTCATTTGTAAGAATTCTAATCACTTTCAGGCTTACTGTTCTCATCTTTAAAATGAAGTAGGGTTATCAGGCAAATTAAATGATGAAGTATAAAAATTAGCTCTTAACAAATTGGTTCATTTCGAGCTTCCCTTCTCTTTATTATGAGCAGAGCTATAGATCCCAACCTCCATTCCATATATTTCCCTCCTCTGATTTTAGAAGCAAGTAGGAAATATTTAAGACTGGCCCAGAATTATTTTTTTATTCTCTCTCTCTCTCTCTCTCTCTCTCTCTCTCTCTCTCTGTCCCTCTCTCTCCTTACAACCTTCTTAGTTTTTTCACAATGTAAGATTTTTCTCCTCAGGTGTGGTCACCATAGTTTTCCCACCACCACGGCACCCACAGTCCTCCATCACCCTCATTTTCTCCCCTCTGCTTCCCACTCACCTCCTGGGTACCTCAGATCTATGGTCAACTTTCAAGGGTAGTTTTTAAAGTTTGTTTTTGTCTTATCATTTGTTTTTTCTAATCCCACATGTAAGTGAAACCATTAGTATTTTCTTCCTTTTGGCTTATTTCACTTAGGAAAATCCTTCCAGTTCCATCCATGATGGTCCAGGACTCTTCAACTAGCTAAATTCATTGTTCCAGTGTTGTGGTCTATACCTACCCTAGAAAAATTACAAAACAAGGGAACTCTAACATATCCAATTTATTTCTCTCTTTACACTTCATTTAATTTCATTGAGGTATAATTGACAACTAAAACTGTAAGATAATTAAAATGCAACACATGATCATTTGATGTATGTATATATTGTGAAAGAATTCCTTCCAGTGGTTAATTAGCACATCTATCATTTCATGTACTCAATTTTTATTTTTTGGATGAGAGCATTTAAATTTCTAATTGCTTCAAACTCAATGATATAAAACAGTATACAAGGTCTCATCTTTGACTTAGCAGATATACTTTTACCAACCTGTCTCTATTCCTCTTAATCCAGTCCCTAGCAAACACTTTTCTACTATTCCCTATGAGTTGAACTTTTTAATTTCAATTCCACATATAAATTATATCATACAGTCTTTCCTTCTGTCTGGTTCATTTCACTTAGTATAACATGTATTCCACTTGTTGCAAATGACAGGATTTGCTTATTTCTCTTGGCTGAATATTTCATTGTGTATATGCCAAATCCATTGATGGACATTTAGGATGTTTTCATTATCTTGACTATTGTAAATAATGCTGTAATGAATTTAGGAATACAGATATATCTTCAAGAGAATAATTACATTTCCTTTGGATAAATACCCAAAAGTGAGACTGCTGGATCACATTGTCCTTCTATTTTTCATTTCTCTAAGACCCTCCATACTATTTTTGATAATGGCTGCACCAATTTACACTTCCATTGTGAATGTACAAGTTTTCTTTTCTTCACTCCCTTGCAGTATTTGTTATCTCTACTTACTGTGATAGTAGACATCTTAACAAGTATGAGGTAATATCCTTTTATACTTAAAATTATTAAATATTGGGTCTCCCCTAGTGGCACAGCAGTTGAGTGCTGGGCTGCAAAGCTGCCCACAGCCTCTGCAATGCCGGTTTGATCCCCGGGCCACCTGCGAGGGTCCCACATGGTGCGCAGACCTCTCCTGCCATGCCCGCTGCTCCCCTCAGCAGTGTATTTCTTTGTCAGTCTGCCTGTTCTGTTCCCTGCTCTGGCTCTGGTGAATTTTCGCACCCTCACATGCTTCTGACTGTACCCAGTGCTTGTATAAATAAATAAATCTTTTAAAAATAATAATAAATAAAATTATTAAATATGCGTAGCATCCCATCTAATATGGACATTTATATAATCTAAATAAAACAGGCCTCCCCGGTGGCGCAGCGGTAGAGCGCTGGGTTGCGAAGCTGCCTGCAGCCTCTGCAGCACCGGTTTGATCCCCGGCTGCTCCCCGGCCACTGGAGGAGGGTCCCACATGGCGCGCAGACCTCTCCTGCCGCCCGCTGCTCCCCTCAGCAGTGTACTTCGGTCCTTCTGCCTGCTCTGCTCCCCGCTCTGGTGAATTCTCTCACCCTCCCGCGCTTCTGACTGTACCCAGTGCATGTATAAACAAAACAAACAAACAAACAAACAAACAAACAATTAAATAAATAAATAAATAAAACATGCCTCTAAAAAAAAAAAATCTAAATAAAACATATATTTAATTCTTATTTCCATCTACACAAATGGTGGGCATTAGTGTCAAAGATCACTTCTGATTTGTGTCTAAAATAATGAGTAGAATTTAGAATCAAATAGAGCTCAGTTCAAGTGACACATTTGCCACTTCTAACTCACGGATGGCCTCTCTGAGCCTCTGGTTCTGCAACTGTTAAATGAGATTACTAACATCAACCCATAAGGAAAATGAGTTAATGAGGCTATTTTTTGCCTCCCATACAACAGACAACTCTTAACCTTGAAATGTTATGTTTTCCACCTTTCAGACATCCAGTGAACAGCAAATGGGCCTTGCATTCACAACAACATATCAGTTATGTGGCTATGAGCACTTAACAGTGTACGGGGGCTAGGCAGCTCAGCAGCTGTTCCACCTTTCAGTCTTTCAGTCTCTATCTTCTTACCTGTGTAGGAAGGCCCCTGTTTCAGCATTAAAAGCCTGAAAAATCCACAGAAGTCTCAAAAATTCTCTTTTCATTTGTGAGAACAATGAACTTACCGGTCTGGGATTGTGGCACATCACAACCCTATTCATATTGAATAAAAATAGCAGTAATGGGACTCCCTGGTGGTGCAGCAGTTGAGCGCTGGGTTGCTAAGCTGCCCACAGCCTCTCCAGTGCCGGTTCGATCCCCGGCCGCCGGCGAGAGTCCCACATGGCGCGCAGACCTCTCCTGCCGCCCGCTGCTCCCCTCAGCAGTGTACTTCGTCAGTCTGCCTGTTCTGTTCCCCACTCTGACTCTGGTGAATTCTCTCACCTTCCCGTGCTTCTGACTGTACCCAGTGCTTGTATGAATAAATAAATAAATCTTTAAAAAAATATATTAGTAATAAGTATAGACTTACTATGTATTTGCAACAAAACAGCAAGTTATTTTATAGATATCTGGATGACTTTTTAATGAAATGAGTGAAGAAATGGATGAATGAATCAGATCTGTCTTGGCACCTCACATCGAGTTTCCATTTTACATACCATTTCTCTTAAGTGGAACAACTTTTGTTTTTTCAGCTGAGATTAGGGCAATATATCTTATCACATGAAGTCTAGAGGATTCTACACTTTCCTATGAAATTTTGTTTTTTGTCTACAATATTGTCATAAATTAACATTTTTCAGTTATGACATGCCACTATATTCTGCTTATTGATCTAAACAGGTTTTAAACATATTCCATCCCAAAGTCAACTACTTTCTAGCATTAATTCCTTAAACACGTTTTCTAGACCAGCTAGACTTATGCCTACAGTAATGGTTGATGTGTCCTTAGGCCCTGACTCACTGAATTTCTACTCATTCCTTCTCATTCCTTTGGATGTAAGCAAATATTGTAAACTAAATTGTTCCCCTCCCCCTAAATTCATGTTGTAGTCTTAACACATGGAGAATTTAACTGTATTTGGAGATAAGGTATTTAAGCAGGTGACTGAGTTAAAATCATGTGACAAGAGTGAAACTTAGTTCAATATGACCTGTGTCCGGATAAATAGAGGAAACAAAGCTGCAGACATGTGCTCTCACAGGTGCTCTCAGGGTGAGCACCATGTGAAAACTGGGGGAGTCAAGGAGAGAAATCTTAGGACAAACCAACTGGCCATGACCTTGATCTAGGACTTCTATTCTCCAGAAATCTGACAAAATATGTTTATGTTGCTTAAGTCACCCAACGTTTGCTATGGCAACCCAAGCAAACCCATAACTAAGGAAGCTCTAAGAGATTACTAGGTAGCTTGTCAGTGGTAATGGCAAAATTGCCCTCAATCTTCACTTCTTTCAACAAAGACTACTCTGTGAGATAATTACCAACTAATGGTGAATAATAAATAAATAAATATCTTGGTCTTCAGACCACTAACAGTCCACTGCATCAAAAATGCAGCAATTGGGGCCTCCCTCCCCTGGTGGCGCAGCAGTTGAGCGCTGGGCTATGAAGCTGCCTGCGGCCTCTGCAGCAGCGGTTTGATCGCTGGCGGCCCGCGAGGGTCCCACATGGCGCGCAGACCTCTCCTGCCATGCCCGCTGCTCCCCTCAGCAGTGTATTTCGTCAGTCTGCCTGTTCTGTTCCCTGTTCTGGCTCTGGTGAATTCTCCTGTGCTTCTGACTGTACCCAGTGCTTGTATAAATAAATAAAAAAATCTTAAAAAAAAAAAAATGCAGCAATTGGAAGAACATGCCTTATGGGAGAGGGTTAATTATTAACAACTAAAATGATTCAAACTTGTTCATAGCCTCACAAAATCAGAGGCTGCCAAGGCCCTTTGAAATGTATGTAATCTTAATCTCTTTTACAGACTGTTGCTTTAAATTCTTGCATGTTATGCCTGTTTTTGTTTGTCTGGTTTATGTTCTAAAAACATTCTTTAAATTGAAACTCTTAAGTTCTTTAAATTGAAAAGGCAAAAATAACATAAAGATAAGATAATCATTTTAAATTCACTACAAGTATCTCTGCAAAAGAAGCCTCTTGTACAAGCTTGAACAGTGATTAAGAATATATGGCAAATGTAAGGTAATTTCAAAATTTTTCAAAAATACAAATGTTAGGAAAAACAAAGGAAAAAAAAGATATTTGTGAAAGTTTTTACATTAAAGGAACTCAGACTTTTGGATTAGATGGCCATGGGCTCCCCTAATTCAGAAAATAGAAAGCAGCTCTAAAGAGAATTTTAGGGAAAAATGGAGATATTTGAAAACACATTGCTTCTTAGGTAATATTATCATCTCAGTTCAATAATTGTAACCACAGTTATGGAAAAGGGTAACCAGGTTTTGGGGCAATACAAAATGAATATCAATATCTACAACTAAATAAAATCTTTCAGTAAAAAGTTTACTCATGTCTATATAAGGGAAACAAAAATATATAGAAAAGGAAAGAAGAAAATTCAAATATTTTAATATGCTAAAAAGTGAAAGTATGCTAACATCCTATAAAGCACAGCAAAACAACTTATTCAACACCTTAAGCAAGATCTATATTGTAATCAAGAAAATATCAAGAAGTAAAAATGAATTTAATTGTTGAAAATTCTTGGAAAGAATAATGGTTTATAATAATCTAATAATGAGCTTCATTACTCATTAAAATCCATAGGTTGTCTTAATCACTAAGAATATATTGTACTATTTTCACTATATTTTCTTATATTAGAGATATATAAGAGCCAATTTTAACCTAAATGCATCTAACATTTTATAGCAAACTTACAGCCAAATTGGTGAATTATGGCATGTATAACAAATGAACTGCAGAAAATTGGTTGTGACCCATAAAAGCATTGTTGTATATTTTTTCTCTTAACACTCTCACTCAATATAAATACAATAAGTATTTTCACCCAATTTCTTAATAATGAGAAAAATGGTCTCTCTGAGACCACTCATTTCTGGAATTCAGTGATTTATGGTACAAGTGACAGTTAACCAAGAATAAAAGTACAAATAGAAAGTAGTTAATTTCAATTTTGCTGTTCTATTTTCTCTGCATATTTGAGAATTTCAATTACGATGGCTACTTGTAGACAAATTGCAAGTAATTCACATTTAACATATGTTGATATTGACCAAAAGACAAATAAAAACCATTAAAATGACAAATATTGGATGTGACACTATTAACCTGAGTATAAACTGGAAAATATTCATATTCCAGCGATTAAAAAAAATTAAATGTGAAAAAACCTAATATATTTAAAACCATACTGTTTTGAAGCTAATAAAATCCATTCAGACAGTAAAAAATAAAGAGAATTGGCTATTTGTTCTGCAGCTGAATAAATCCTCCTAGATTCCTAGGCAAATAATAAACTTTG
Source organism: Talpa occidentalis (assembly GCF_014898055.3). Classification (NCBI taxonomy): domain Eukaryota; kingdom Metazoa; phylum Chordata; class Mammalia; order Eulipotyphla; family Talpidae; genus Talpa; species Talpa occidentalis. The sequence continues at coordinate 15,493,023 of NW_023604972.1, forward strand.
AGTTCTAAATTATTTAGGAAGCAAGTGAAAAACAAAGGTTTGTTCTGTAAATGCTGCTTATATGAGTGAAGGAATTGAGCCTTAGGGAAGGTTAAAAAAATTGATTAAGGACATTGGATTAGTGGAAAAAACAGAATTGGGATCCACATCTGTATGACATCAGTTTCTGTGTTCCCTGTCACAATGTATTATATATTCTGTGGCAAGCCATCATTTATGATGTAAAGTTAGAGTTCTTGTTCAAACATTTACTAACATGATTTTGGAAAGCCTTCAGTTTCTTCATCTTTAAAATGAGGATAATAAAGTATTTTTTAAAAAGATTTATTTATTTATGCATACAAAAACTGGGGCACAGGTTAGAGGTGCGGGGGATGAGAGGATTGTCAGAGAGACTGGGGAGCAGAACAGGCAGATATACTGAAACAACACTGCTGAGGGAAGCAGCCGGTGAGACAGGAGGGGTCTGCTGTGCCATGTGGGCTGCTTCCTGGACAGTCAGGGATGGAACTCCTGCTGCACTGGCTGGAGACAGCCCTACAGCGCTGTGTCTTTAACCCCTGCACCACCAGGGTGACCCATCTCTATATTTTGAAATAGGTTAAATGTTTTAATGTTCCATTATCATTGTTTATAGTTGAAAAGTATACAAAGCAAAGCACAACTAAAATAGTTTTAATACTGAAAGTGTTCACAACATGGATTATATCCTCTACCTTCTTTTTACACATAAAAAAAACTCTTAGTCAAACTGACATGTTGTAATTGTTTTTATCCCTAAATACAGTGAAACAAAATATTCATGCTAGAAAATCTAGAAGGAAAATAATAAACAGGTACACCACCTTGAATATTTCAAGCCAACTGTGTAATTTTAAATTATAAAGGCAATGTAATATATGAAACAGGCATAATATAAAATATTAGCAAAATCAAACCAATTGTCAATTACATGCAATTTAAATTATATAAAAATATAGACATAATATAATATACTTAAACAAAATAACATCAACCTAACAGAAAACTGCATAGAAAATTTAATAGCCAAATGGAAAATGTAACATTAGGAAACTTTTCCTTTCTCCCTTTATTTCTACACACCCTTATGTCCTAAGATATCAGTTAGTACTTTGTCTTTGCTGAGTATTTTTCCCCATTCTGTATTTTCATCCTGAAGGTAGTCTGTTCCGGCTTTTACTACTCAGCTATCCTTTACTACCAGCTGCCTCTACTGAAGTGTATCCATATTATGTTTTTTAATTTTTTAATCTTTATTAGTATTGTAATTCCTGGTCATTGACAACCATAGTTTATGCCTTATAATATCATAGATACTTAAGTTTGGGCAATTATATTAAATGACTCTAAGAATGTACAGATGAGATGTTTTGTGTTCATGGTATGAACTTGGTATAGTCCCTGAGGTAAAATTCACTAATATGCAGAGGCTCCCATATGATTGGGACTTCTGAATATTTTAATTCACTGAATTTTCTGCATTGATCTTCTGGAAATTTTTCCATTACAATTTAGTTTTTCCTAATACAGTACTAAGATATGAAATAAGGAGAAAAGTTTATGTGGTTATCATTAGATATATTAAGAATTTATGTATAATATTGCTGAATTAGTTAATTCATAGATTCACTCAGTGGGGGACTGTACAACAGTGCTTGGTAAAATCTTCAGGTTCAATATTTATGAAATTCAATAAATTTAGTCAACAAAAACAATAATAATGTGCAAACCACGCTCATGCAAATTATATAATGACATAAATGAAAGACTAATTAGTTATCATTTCAAACAATATTTCTTTATTTTTTCAAACAATATTTCTCATGTGAAGAATATGGGTGAAGTTGATTGAAACATGTCCAGATAATTATTTAAGTATTTGTTATATTGAAAATATAGTTTCTCAACTAATTCAGAATTTGAACTGAAACAAATATAAACTTATTAAGTTGTGTCTATGGTTTTTTCGAATGAACCATATTCCCATTATTTAATTATCAGAAATATTTTAATTTTTTTAATTAATTTTTAACTAAGGTAATATTGGGATTTCCCCAACAGGCATTAGCTCCATAGTGCCTCCACAAGCAACTCACTCAAACTCCACCACCACTGATAATTATGCTTCCCTCCCTCCCTCCCTGTTTTCCCAACCCCAACCTTTTTCCCTTGGTGTCTCAGTTCTTTCATCAGCTATCAAGGGTTAGTCTTTCAACTTGTCTTTATCTGACTGCTAATTTAGTTACTTCATATTCCACATGTTAGTGAAACTATTGGTATTTATCTTTCTCCTTTTGACTTATTTTCTTAGTTTATTAAGGCTCTCATAACAAGGCATCATAAACAGGGAAGATTAAGACAATAGAAATTTATTGTCTTACAATTCTGGATGCTATAAATCAAAATCAAGATGTCAGCAGGTCTTTCTGCCTCCACAATCTGCAGAGGGAGAAGTCTTCCTTGCCTCTTCTAGCTTCTAATAGCCCCAGATGTCCCTCGGTTTGTGGTTGTGTTACTCAAGTCTATGCTTTCATCTTCACGTTTTTCTATTTTATCTGTTCACATCATCGTCCCTCTATGCATTTTCTTGTGTCAAAATTTCCCTTTTTTTAAGGACTTTAGTCACATTGGATTAAATCCACTCTCAAGTTCCTGTTTTAGCTTGATTACCTCTTTAATGACCCTAATTCCAGCTGAAATCACTTCCTGAGGGACTGGAGATTAGGACTTTAAACTGTCTTTCTTGGAAGAAACATTTCAGCCCATGGTACTTAGTAACTTTTTTTTTTTTTTTTTTTTGCTTTCTACAACTCTGCTAACATAAACTGAGGAATTTTTATTTATTTTTTATTATTATTTTCCAGAACATAAAAATATACATAATTAAATTGCAAGAGATGGGAAGTTGGCTGACAGGATGGTTGTCTACAGGGAGAAAAAAATGTGCTATGAAAAATCAGCTTAGAAAGTTTTTCTTTTTCTATAATGCTGAGTTATATAAAATTCAGTGGACTAAAAATCTTGGCAGAGATTCTTTCCCAAAGCAAATATATAGTGTAAAAGTAGGTGCATACTTGATAATGAGGAAATGCAAGAAAAATGTAGTTCCAAATATATTTTTCTTTTCATTTTCTGTGAAACTTCACTTATTTCACAGTTCAGTTCAAAATCCTATAGCTTAGATTTCACATTCATGATCATTGCTCTGTTTGCACCCTGGGATTCCAAACATCTCCTTTAGAATCATGAATTTCAGAATATCAATATTCTTTATTTAAAGATTTATTTATTTATACATACAAGAACTGGGGTATAGGCCAGAGTTTTGAGGGGTGAGAGGATTCACCAGAGACAGTGTAAGGAAGAGAACAGGCAGATCTATTGAAATACACTGCTGAGGGGAGCAGCAAGCAAGTCAGGAGAGTTCTGCTGTGCCGTGTGGGCCACCTCCCAGGCCGGGGATCGAACTTGTGCTGTAGTGGTTGCAGTAAGCTTCATAGGTTGCATCTTAACCCCTTGTGCCACCAGGGAGTCCCCTGAATATCAATATTCTTAGGGAAAAATATTTTTCTCTTTTATCTTTATGAGTTAAGTTTCAATTGACTGAAATGCGATGATAATTAGTTGCAAGTAATTAAAAATCAGATGTTTCAGTTAAATAACCTGTTATAATCACTATGACATCAGACACTGTATAAGATATATGCATGTTACTATGCATTTTGTTTAAATTTTAATAGAACATAGCCTACTTTTCATATATTTATTTTGTATTCAACTGGAATTCTATCACAAAATATGTAATTTGTTTATGATCAATAGTGTTAAAAGCATAAATCTGTAATAAATATTGTTTTCCTATAATTTAATATGCAAAAAAGGAGATTGTTTTTAAGTGTCCTCATCAAATCGTTTTTTTAAATCTCCTTACCAAGGTGAATGAGAAGTCCATAGTCAACGATTTGATATACTCAAATTTTTTTTTTACCATTTTCCATCTTCCCTTTCATCTTATTAAAATTATGGCATTGTTCCTATTCCCCCACCCTAATTTGAAAATTATTTTTATTCTCTTCATTAGGTAGGCTAGGACTTCAATAACAAAGATTCATTAATTCTCTTTTAAAAAGATCACTTTCATCAGGATAATAAAGATAGTTTTATTCCCTGTCTTAAATTCCTTAAAATTTTCCCTTAATAGTTAAGGTAAAATTCAAACTTTTAACCTAGCCACACAAAACTTTTGTGATCCAACTCCTACCTAAACTCTTCTACTTCCTCTCAGATCACTTTTCCTTGGTCCACGAAGTTATAGGTTCTCTTTTGTTTGTTCGTTTTTCATCCTTGTTGCAGAAGTTTGTATCTTTAACGTACCTACCTGGACTATTTTTGTCCCATGTAGTAAATATCCTGAATGTTTCACAGAGATTCCCCTTTATCAAGATTGTGCACCGTCCACCAGATGTTGTGCAATTTAGCTGTTAAGCCTGGGAACTGCCCTCAACAATAGAAATCACATTGCCAATATATGACTGGTAGGTCACTACCCCTTCCAGGAGGCATAGCCTGCAGTCAATGACTGTCTGATATAGGATACAGAGACAGTCTCTCTCAAGATGGTAACAACCCTGTTATGTCATTCATGTTTCTGAGTTTTCTTATGGGTTCAGGCTGAGAACATTCACCAGAGCTAGAGTGGAGAGCAGAACAGGCAGACTGCCGAAGTACACTGCTGAGGGGAGCAGCAGGCGGCAGGAGAGGTCTGCGCGTCAAGTGGGACCCTCACCCGGCAGCCGGGAATTGAACTGGTGCTGCAGAGCCTGCAGGCAGCATTGCAACCCAGCATTCAACCGCAGCGCCACCAGGGAGGCCTATAAGACACATCTTTGAAATGCTCTTGCGCAGAATTCTTATCTAAAATATTAAAAGAATATGACCTAATGCAGTTGGTGTCAAATATAGTCCAAGAAAGTAATTGTGTGGATGGAATTCTACATTTGTATAACTTGTTTCCTGGATGACAATGACTACCCTGTGACAGGTGCTAGACAAAGCACTGATGGTCCCTGGCATGTCGTGTCATCTAGACTGCTGAAACTTTCCTTTTTGTAGGACAAGATAAAGAGATCCTCTGACTTGTTCATTGTCTCTGATATTTTAGAAGTCTGAGGGAAATAACACTCATAAAGACTACAGATTGAGTGGATACTGCTAAGGCCATGTTACCTATTATTCACAGATTCAAAAAAAAAAAAGTGAGACTCAAGGGGTCTCTTTAAAGCCATTTAAGGAGGCCTCAATGTTCCAGAGCTGCAGAGCAGATTTTGTAGCCATACTACAAAAATAGAATGCACTTCTACTTGAAATGTTGTTTGCATATCAATGTTGATGATTCCAAATACACACCAGCAGAGGATAAGATATCATTCACATAACAGGGTTTTATGGAGAGGACAGGGCATGGTGTATGGTATACATTGTGTAGTGTAGTTATTGATGCAGTGAGTGTTTTCTTTTCAATATGTATTGAAAAAAATCATAAGCAGTTCACACTTAAAACAGACAAAATATTGATAGTCTCTTAGACATTTTTATTTCTCCTGCTCATTGTCATAAGACACTGGAAAGCATTAGTAGTTTGTAGTCAATCTATAGAACATAGATTCATCTTCTGTGTATATACATCATTTGGACCAACTTGATTAAAAGAAATAACAAGTAGTCTGGGTATCTTGCTGTAGAGTATATAGATAACCCTCATAAGTGACTCACACATTCATATTTTTTTTAGGAACCCAGAATAGTCCAAGTCATTGAAAAAATAACTAGAATATTAGTAAGCTCCTTGGGAGCCACAGTCAGTAAATGTCATACTTGAGAATACTGTTCTGTCTCATTGCTTAAGTAATGTGGATGACTACTAGTTTTGAGTGGGCCCCAGGGCAAGAACAGACTCCAAACAGGTTTAGACTATATTTTGAGACATATAATTGGAAGATCCTATAGAGATATCTGTGGTATAAAGATAAAAACGTGTCTTTCTTTTCCTTTGTAACTTTAGACTCTGATACTCAAACTCCTTGTCCTTAAAGAAGAGATGTTTCCTTTTGGAAAAATGAAAGACTTGCATTTAATTCATGGATCTACAGTTGTCTCATGATAGATATGAGATCTTTGTCCCAGATGGCTATCAAGTGAATACAATCATCATTTTAGATCTGTAATTGACCATATTAGTGAAAGGGTAGTTGGCAAATATTTTTGGCACATAGATACCATGATTTTTTCCCTTTCAGTTTTAACTGTAGTTCAGTACATGGATAGGGCATGGCTTAATAAGTAAATTAAAACTAGAAGCTCAAAATAATCCAATGTGAGAATTTGGATTACTACCCAGAACACTTACACTTATAAAAAGCGTTATTTGATAAGAATAGAACTTAGAATGGGTGATTTAAAGAGTTAATTTCTTTGCTTTCAATGTTATTTTTATTTTTTTTTTATTTTTTTTTATTTTTTTTTTTTATAGAGGCATGTTTATTTATTTATTTATCTGTTTGTTTGTTTGTTTTTGTTTATACATGCACTGGGTACAGTCAGAAGCGCGGGAGGGTGAGAGAATTCACCAGAGCCAGAGCGGGGAGCAGAGCAGGCAGAAGGACCGAAGTACACTGCTGAGGGGAGCAGCGGGCGGCAGGAGAGGTCTGCGCGCCATGCGGGACCCTCCTCCGGTGGCCGGGGAGCAGCCGGGGATCGAACCGGCGCCGCAGAGGCCGCGGGCAGGTTCGCAACCCAGCGCTCAACCGCTGCGCCACCGGGGAGGCCCTCAATGTTATTTTTAAATATCTCCTTTCACCAGTTTATTTCAAGGAAAATCTCTGAAGATTGGAAGCACTCCTCAGAAGTCATATTTACGGTAAAATTCCTAATTTCCCATATTCTAACAAATGGCAGTTGAGCAGCTGCCATTAAGTCAAGTTGAGAATGCTATTAGATTATTAAAAGCAATCCTTCACATAATTGTTGAATGAAATGAATGCAAGGAGATTGATTTATGATCATTGAATTAGCTGTCTCATTGACAAATACTTAGAAATCCATATCTTTATAATCAGAAAATTAAATGTATCAACCTTTAACATGATAATCCATCCAAAGCATATCTTGATATGAGAATTTGCAAGTACTTTTAAATATAAAGAAATATATTTTATTTTAAATTCTAAAGAAATATAGTTGCTTTAAGAGGTGATTTTTTTCAATGACTGCCATAACCTTTTAAGCAGCTGTTTACAAAAATCACAGTCCTTTTATTCTCAAAGGACAGAATAAAAGAAAAGAAAAACACACAATCAAGTCTGTAAGGCCATGTAAAAAATTTTATCTGACCACTCTACTAAACATCATTCCAAAACACTTGCCTAGTTTGGCTGCTCTTTCTGATAGGTTTGTTTACACTTGTTAGAGAACAACGTCCTACAGTGCTAAACGCAGCCTTTAGATACAGGCTGGCAGCTCCCCTTGACTGTCATGTACTTGTAAGAGCAAAATTTGGCCTGCAGTGATTCACACAGAGGGGTGGGCGGAAAAACAATCTTCAAAGAACTAAAGTGGCCATGAAGCAAAGGCTCTGGAGAGGAAGTGGTGAAGGGGATTAAGTGGAATGAGAAAGGGATTTTGTATAGCAGCATTGTGGGATCACTTACTTACACTTGTTAAACAGTAAGAACATCACAGCCCCCTGGAGTTCTTAAATAGCATCCTTAACTATAAAGTCTGATATCTCTGTCATTCCCTGGGCAAAGTAGTATTGGCTTAGAAGTTGTCAGTCAATACAAGATACTCTTGAAGTACTGTCAATGAGTGACACTGAGGATTTTTTTCCACTGTGAGGGGGGAAATAACATTCCTGTCCTCAGTTTTGGCTAAAATCTCATCCAATGCAAGGTGCCATGAGAACAAAGAGATAGGAAGCTCTCCTGCCCACCTGTGACTAAGCAGCTGCCTCTCTTTTTCCTCTTTCCTAATAAACCTGTCCTTTCAAAAATGTAAAACATAAAAAAAGGAAAGAAAAGAGATAAATGAGGGAACTACTTTGCTGCCATTCTCTCTCTGTGTGTTTCATATGAAGATAGGAAAGGGACTCAAATATATTCTGACCAACATAGGTCTTCCAGGGAGAGTAGCTCTTATGGAAACCCACACAATAAGGTCAAATTCTACATTAGCAGCATCATTTAAAAGAGTGATTCTTTTGAATTTGTAGTGTCATTTGTTTTAAGCAGAATCACTTTTTTATTCTGTTTGTTTTAAAAATGAAGTAGACATTGTATGATCATTTATTATCTTATATGAAAGGCAGGAAATATATTTTATAACTTTCTGTTTAAATGTAACTTTTAAACATATAACCCCTATTATCCCAACACATCTGTGACAATATTTTACTATTTCCACTTACACATTAGGAACTAAAGCTTCAGAGGTTGAGCAAGTTTTCTAAGCAATACTGCTATTAAACAGCAAATCTGAGATTTAGATTTAAGTCTCTAATATCAAATTCCATTTTTTTTACTCTCATGTAGATAATGATGTAATACATATTATATAGAAAAATGGCTTTAAATCAAAGCAATCTTCCCAATGGTGAGAAGAATGATCACATTCTTTAAAGAAAAATTAAAATATTTTACTCTTTTGCAAAGATTTTGGAATCAGATCTAGAATTATGTCCCAAGTTCTTCCCCATCAAAAAAAACCAATGAGAAGTTATTAATCACTTTGAGCCTCAGTTAATCACTTTGGACCTCATATACAGCACCTAACATCAGATACTTTTCCAATAAAACCCAACAATTTGGTATTTTAAAAAGTTTCTAAGAACCCTTCGAAAAATATTAGATTTACCATGATGCCCATCACCCAATTACCTAAGCACAAAGAGAAACAGCAGGATACTGGACATTCTGAGCAGCAATAACAGGATCATAAAGGAATGCCAATATTAATCACAGAAAGACTTAATTTATTTTTTTGCATGGTATGTTGATAGTCTATTAAGATATCCTGGAGTATTAACAGAAGCACTTCAGGTTCAGGATGGGCCAACTGGGCAAAGTATTATACTGTAGACCTTTAACGTGAAAAATAATATATATTTCCTATTTGTGTTTGGCCTATAAAATTCCGTAACAACAACTATTTCTCTGTGGAAGAAAAGATAGGATGTAGGTGGATAGAATCAAGAAGAACATCTATTCTACACATAGAAGCACATGTTAAAAGCTAGCTGGCTGTAGAAGGGAAAATGTCTCCAGTTTTATGGAGAGTTCATCATATAATGGAATGAATGTTAGAGATGCGGAAACTTGTATAGAAGAGGTGGATTGAGTTCAACTTTGAAATCTGCTTAATGCTTAAATAATTAATGACAAGGGAAACAATTTAAAGTTTGGGTGAATGGGTTGAGACAGATGGAGATATGAATAATCCTCAACTGTATCTATTCTTAAATTTATTGAATGCTTCTTTGATGGTTTTAAGTATCTGTCTCTGTGCTTTCTCTCCACACAAAACCATAGAGGTTTTAGCAAAGTTCTCTGTTGGCCTCCAGTCTTATCCCCCTCTGATAAATGTGTTAACTTTCTATACTAATGCTGAAACCCACTTTGACAAATTGAAAATAATTCTGTTTTCATCAACACTGAGTTATAGATATAAAATATTTTATGGGAATTATAATTTGATAAGTAGGAACATTCTGGGTCCCATATTGAGTCCAGATGGTCACAGTGCCTTTAATACATGTATCCATTTGGCATTAGCACATTTGTGTATCACAGTCTCTTTCTCATTTATGTTTAATGATGGATGGGTTCCAAATAATACAAGATGTTACCCAACATGTTAAACTTATGGTGAATAAGTGAACAGACAGTGAGCTCTCTTTTTTTTCCAGTGTACCTCATACTATCAGCACAACTGTTCAAAAATGATCTGAACAGTTAGTCAGACATATGAATTGATATTTTCTACTCCATGGCAAAGAAAAGAATAAAATGAACAATTGCTTCCCTCCAAAAAGGGAAAGGTCTTCAACTTGAATTGGAAAGGTTGCAGAACATCTAAAAAATTGGCAATAGTTTCTCAAGGCTACACTTGAACTTTGAGCAACTATCAGTAAGCTCTAGCTTGGGACTACTGGTGTTTACAGTTAAATTAAGGAAGTAGAGAAATGTTGCCTTCAACATAATTCAAATTTGCTTGTTATTTTGTCTATTACCACTACTATAAATGCATCTTTCACCTATCAGCTTTTTCTATCTTCAATTTTCTTCTGTTTAATGTCAGAAACAATGTTTCCTATTAGTTCTATACTTAATGTTTCTCAGATTTTTCAACTTATCCTAAAATTTGATGCCTTTCTATCACCTATAAAATGAAAAATTGAATTATTTTACCTGGCATGAAATATTGCCTATATTCATTTTCCATTTACCTTTACATTATCTTCCTTTTTTAAAAATTTCTGTTAATATACTTGGTATTCCATTGAAATAAAACAATTTTTTCTTTCCTCATACTTCAACATGCCTGAAGACAAATTCCACTATATGGTTATATGTTGGGGTGCCTGGGATTGACCCCTATTTCAACTCAATCTTCTAAATTTGTTCAGCAATATAACTTCCACTCATAAGCCACCAAGTTGATATGAGAAATAGACATCAATATTTTAAAGGTAAAAAATACTCAAACTCTGATAGAGTTCATAGAGACTTTGCACTTGGTTACACCAGACTAACCTACCCACATAGGGTCTGAAAGAATGACTATATGCTTTCAGAATATAAAGAATAAAGAGAATAATATAAGGTCCTCCCTCTTGAGAATAATAAAAAGCATTTGCAGAGCAAACCTCTTTGATCACAAAAAATGCATACCCACACCCCTCCCCAATAAATGAATGAAAGACTTTCTCTTTAACTTACATGTTCTCCATGAAAATTTAAATATTTATTAGAGAATTTGACATGATAGGTGCCAAATTTTTATTTCCTTATTAGTGATAACTCTCATTATTTATCTTTCTGTTACAGTAATTAATGGTTGTTGTCGAACATAAACTTATAGTAATTAATGGTTGTTGTAGAGCATAACCTTATATCAGACATTGAGGATAGTACAAATAAGAATTAAGAATTTCCATATCTATATCTTAAAAAGTTTTTGAAATCTGAAATAAATCATCATTATCTGAATTTTTTTGATCAAACCATAGCATAATTTCCCTAAGGCTATTATGGCTATAAGGGAATAACACTAACATTTTTGCTGCTTTAATTTTATCATTTTTGTGACCATTTGAAAAATATTCTTTCTAACACTCTGTTCTCAACAAGCTTATAAGCTTTCTTTTGGTTCCAGAAAGGATTTAGGTTCTAATGCACTAAGGCAGTGGTTCTTAAATTTTATCATATATTAAAATCACCTAGAAGTTTTATTAAAACACAAATTGCCTAGCTCTGCCCTAGAATATTTAATTTTCTAGGCCTGTGTAGGAACTGATAATTCACATTTTTAAAGGTTTTTACATGATGCTGAGCTGCTTTGTGGAACAATTAAGACATAAATACTGTCCAGTCATTTCTTATTTATTTATAATCAGTCGACTTCTTTTTTATCAAGTGGACCAAGACTATTGAAAAAGTCTCTCTAATCATTATGTATGTGGCTAATTCTCTCATGAACTCCAGTTGAGAAAGATTGCCAGAACTTTGCACCATATTTAAGTAAGATACCTTTTATCTCTTTTCATAAAATGTGTGAAACACTGTGAGCACGTATAATAATGAAAAACTTTTAGCCTCTATGAGATTACTTTGCAAATCCCCATGCACTGAAAATATATACTTACTTAAATTTAAATTTGTTCAATGAGACCTCTTGGCTACCTATGATTAGAGGAACTCATACCAGTTTGAAGGAAAGTGTTAATTAAATATATTGCCTACTAAATTATTGAAAATATTATTAGACTAATGGAGTCACTGATTTTCAGAATGTGCTACCTTGTGCTTCTCAAACCTGTTTCCCATGTATATAAAAGTACTCAGGGAAATTTAACTCTGACAGTAAAAGCCAAAATTCCTTTCAAATTTCAGTCCTTTATTCCCTAAGACAGTAATGACTAATAGGGTAACAATGAGTGAATATAGTTAGGGAACAGCAAAATATTTCTTTGTGTATGTTTAATAAAGAATGAACATATTTCAAGTCTCTTGAATCTTTTAAGATTTATGGGGTAGAACTGGCAAACACTATAATATTCTTTCAGATAGCATTCCCCTGTTCTTTTAATATAACCTTTCTTGTTTGGGAAACATAAACCCAAATTTGAAGTTTTCTTCTTTGTCTTTCTCTCATTAGCTTAATTTGATTATGTAATTTTTGCTAGTCAATTATTTTCACATTCAGGTACTCTTATTAATCTTAATTTCACTTGCCTTGTTTCAGTTTGCTTTTCTCTGTTTGACTGCCTTTATTTCATGTTCAGATTTGTTTACCAGCCTTTTGTTTTTTTCTATCTTTTATTTTCCCTTTGTTGATTCTCCGGTGTTCTTACTTTGCTGCCAGAGTGGAAACGCATGTGAAACCAGTGTCTCATGTGGATTTATTCTGTTCTGTGCAACATATTTCTTTTATGTTTTTGTTTGTTACAAATTATCATGGTTTATAAACCCTTCCAGGCTTTTCAAAGTGTTTCTGTATTACTAAACATGAAAAATAAAAGGATGTAGCAGTTTCAAAGGGACAAATTCCCTTTTAGAAGTCACAGAGAATGCTAAAGTAAAGCAGTAGAATAGTTATTGGGTACATTTTCCCACATCATGAGGTAATATGCTTGCTCTTATAATGTCACAGAAGTTAATGAGGCAATTTTCTGTGGAGAGACAGGATGGCACGGAGCAAACAAACCTCATGGCACACTCTGGACAAAACACAATGGTCTTTTTGCTCACTGAAGATTTTAGTTTCAAAATAACAATAAAATACGGTCTACTCATGAAAAATCACATCACTGACCTACATTTATTCAGGGCCTCAGATACCTGGTAGTAAGGTAAACACTTAGTTGAACATTTTCTTTTCTATGACCCTCCTTCGCCCAAATTTGAAGGAAAGACCTAAAACAATTTATGATCTTATTAGACTGTATCTCCTAAGTTTCTTAGCGATAAGACCAGCATCACCTCTGGTTCATTAAGGAGAAGATTTTACTGCAACTCCAGTACTTTACACAGAAAATTTCCAGAATGGTGAACTGGAGTGAAAACAAAAAAGAACAAACACATCTACTTTCAAAGTAGAGTGAGAATCAAAACCTTGCCAAAGAAAGATGCCACCTTGGAGACAACTGTTCCTGAGGACCCTTGTAGCAGCATAAGTTCTCCACTGTTCTACCTGCAGTTTAGACTGAAAGGGGCAGGTGGGGTCTATTGACTAGCAGAATGTGGACTATATGCTCATGACCTTCATGTCAGGAAGGTGATGGACACATTTAGCTTCCCATCGAAGGGGAAGAGCCACTTAACAGAAGCGCCACTGTTGGAAGAGTCACTAAATAGAAGGAAGCCAACATGCAGACCAACCCGGAAAACGATCAATGTCCCTCGTTTCCATGTACCAAGTAGACATTCCTGAGCACTATAGTTTTACCTGCTGTAGCGTTGCACTCCTCCACACTCTCCTGCACACCTCCATCCACTCCTCGGTCCTGGGCACCACATCATGAGGTGCCACATTGTTTGGCCAAGTGCACATGTGCGGTGGAGTCTGAAAAACCTGAAGCTTTTCCCCTTTACTTACCCCACACCTGCTTTTGAATTTGACACAATGGGATCATAATATTTGCCTTTTAGTACAACATTCTCCTTTTCTTCAGCCTTCTACTTGTAAGGTGCATATAATATGTGTAATCAAGTATGTCTGTCTCCAAAGTAACATTGAATTCCATTACATATGAAGAGATTATAATATATACATTTTTTTTTTTCCTTTTAGGATGTTTCCACTTTTGATTGCTAGAGGCAATGTCTTAACTATTCTTTTCAATAAATTCTCACTTCCTGCAGATTATTTAACTAGGAATTTCTGGGCCTGAGGGGAAAGTATACCCTCTTTACCCTCTTTTTAATGGAGAAGTATGAAAATGTTTTCCAAAAAGTTTGCACTATATGCAGTTTTTTTTTTTTTTTTTTTAAATAGAGGCATGCTTATTTATTTGTTTGTTTGTTTGTTTATACATGCACTGGGCACAGTCAGAAGCGCGGGAGGGTGAGAGAATTCACCAGAGCCAGAGCGGGGAGCAGAGCAGGCAGAAGGACCAAGGTACACTGCTGAGGGGAGCAGCGGGCGGCAGGAGAGGTCTGCGCGCCATGTGGGACCCTCATCCGGTGGCCGGGGAGCAGCCAGGGATCGAACCGGCGCCGCGGGCAGCTTCGCAACCCAGCGCCCAACCGCTGTGCCACCGGGGAGGCCCACTATATGCAGTTTTACCATCAGTATGTGAATGTCCCCACTGTACCTGGGTTGATTAGCTGATGCTACAATAATGTTTCCAAAGAAGTCATCCCCAAATGAGAGGGTAGACAGCAATCTTCATTCTCATTATTATAATCGGTGGGTTGTCTCTGTTTCCCACTGCAGCTGTGCAGGTCTGAGCTTGCACATGCTCCCAATTCCACTTAGGTCAGGTAACTAGAAGGGACGTTTTCTTCCTATGATGATGTCAGAGCCATAAACTAAGAAGACTCTTAAGCAAATACATTCAAATCTTCTGCTAAGCTAGATTCTAATATCTACTGGCCAATGTAAGTCACCTAACTATTTGCTAGCGTGCAGTGGGGGAAAGGTACTCCACCTTCAGTGGGAAGTACTATTTGGTTATCTGGTAAAAGAGGTGGTGGATATATGGAGGAGTAAA
The DNA here is from genome assembly GCF_014898055.3 of Talpa occidentalis. Classification (NCBI taxonomy): domain Eukaryota; kingdom Metazoa; phylum Chordata; class Mammalia; order Eulipotyphla; family Talpidae; genus Talpa; species Talpa occidentalis. Next base: position 15,508,030 of record NW_023604972.1, read on the forward strand.
TAATTGGGCTAAGTAATCTATCGTAACTCTGCATTCTCATCAATATTAGGTATTTTCAAGCTTCCTCGATGCTTTATAGTTGTTATTTCATGGTAGATATAGCATGCATTTTACTGACCATTAATGGGGTTGGAGACAGTTCTATGTATTTATTAGACATTTGTATTTTCCCTTTTGTGAGGTACTTGTCAGCTTTTTTTTTTTTTTTTGGAATCGATGTCTTTTTTTAATTTTTTTTTTAATTTGTCAGCTTTTTCCTAAAAGCTTTTGTTTATTTCTCTAAAATGTCACTTCATATTTTGATATTTCTCTTTTTTCCCTTACATATATTCTTACCAAGTTTTTATTTACTTTATAATGATTTGTATTAAGACTTCTTATAATCAAATATATGGTTAATAACTTTTTAATCTTGCTTAAAAGTCCTTTTTCAAAATGAAGTTATAAAAAATATCTCCTTTATTATATAACTGCCAAAAACTTTTTATCTCTGTCTCACAAATTTAGGTACACAATGCATTTGATATGACAGGTCTTTACGCCTGACCTTCTTAAATTTGTCTTGGATTATTTTTCTCCCTTTGTACTTGATATAAACGTTAAAATCAGCTTCCAAGTTACAAAAAATATTGATTATCTATTTAAACATAGAACATTGAAATTACACATGAATTTTGACAGCTTTTTTTCCTGAGTGAATTTATTGAGTTTTGCAATTCATAAAAAACAGTTTTGTAGTTTTCTCAACAAGGCCTTATATTTACAAATTAGGTTTATTTCTGAATATTTCATGTTTTTGCAACTATTGTAACAGTGTCATTATAAAAATTTTATTTTCTAACCAACTATTGTCTAATGATTTAATGCCAGGATGTAACATTCATTTGTGGGTTTCTTTCTTTTTTTTTTTTTTAATTTTTGTCCAGCAGTGCTTCTCAGTTCACTCATTTATTCTCATAATATTATCTGCTAATTACTTTCAAGCATCTATATATGAAGTCATATCATCTTTGAATATTGAAAGGCTTATTTCTTCCCTTCAAATACTTACAACATTTATTGTAATTACTTTCCTATAATTTATTGGTTAGATCCCAAAATAAAATGTTGAATCAAATGGAATAAGAGACATTTTGGCTTTAAAATGAATGTGAAAGAGAATGGTTAATTTGTTTTACCATAGAGTAAAGTTTGCTCTAAGTTTTAGGGATAGTCTATCACTTTTTAAATGGTTCTACAGATTTCTACTTAAATATGAATGGTTGTCTAATTTTAAAATGCTTTCACTTCATCCATTCAAAAGCTTTTTCATTTTTTTATTCCTTAGCCTTTATTATGGTTAAACTCTGATTAATTTTTGAATGTGAAATTAACTTTGCACACATCAGAAAATCTCAAGTTAATTATGACATATTATACATATCCTTATATGCATTGCTGGAGTCAGCTATTAATACACTAATTCAGAGTTTTTTTATCATTATTTATGATAAAGATAGGTTTTAAAATTTTCTTCTTATGATGTATTTGTTAGGTTTCGATATCAGGTTCATAAGTGAGATGAAAAATATCCTTTCATGTCTCTTTTGAAAATTATTTCTATAATATTGGCATTAAGTATGTCCTTCAAGTATGAAAAAACTTAGTGGTAAAGGTTGGTAATATATTTCATGGACATGTGTCTGATTTAATTTTGTGTGTTTTGTTTTTTTTTTTGAGATTTATTTATACAAGCACTGGGTACAGTCAGAAGCGCGGGAGGGTGAGAGAATTCACCAGAGCCAGAGCGGGGAACAGAACAGGCAGACTGACAAAATACACTGCTGAGGGGAGCAGCGGGCAGCAGGAAAGGTCTGCACGCCATGTGGGACCCTCGCCAGTGATCTCCAACCGGCACTGCAGAGGCTGCAGGCAGCTTCATGCCCAGTGCTCAACAGCTGCGCCACCAGGGGAGGACCTGATTTAATTTTGGATAAACAAATTTTGAGATTTTTGTATTTTCTTGAGTCAGTTTTGGTAATTTCTGCATTTCACTTAAATATTCAAATTTTATTATTTTTTTAAAGTTTTCTAATTTTTAAAGATTTTAAATATTTGAAATACCCTGTTATCTTTTTTTTTTAATTAATAAATTTTATTTTTATATTCCCCATACAATTGCAATCCCCCATTCTGACCCCATCCCTCCCCTCCCGCCCCCACCCCCAAAAAGTGTCTCTGGTTCATAGTTTTTGTTGATTTTGATTTTCACTTTCTTATAGTTATTCATTTTCCTGGTCCCTTATTTAAATTTTCTAGATCCCTGCTATGAGTGAGACCATCCGGTATTTTTCTTTTTCTTTTTGGCTTATTTCACTGAGCATGACCCTTCCAGCATCATCCATGTTGCTGCAAATTGCATGTGTTTATCTTTTTTGAATGCTGAGTAATATTCCATGGTATATATGTACCACATCTTCTTGATCCAGTCATCTATTTTTGGGCATTTGGGCTGTTTCCAAAGCTTAGCTATTGTAAACAGTGCTGCCATAAACATAGGGGTGCAGGTGTTCTTTGGAATTGATGTTTTTGTGTTCTTTGGGTAAACACCTAGGAGTGGAATTGCTGGATCCTGTGGAAGCTCTATGTTTAGTAGGTCCAGAAATCTCCACACAGCTCTCCATAGTGGTTGGACCAGTTTGCACTCCCACCAACAGTGCAGAAGAGTTCCTTTTTCTCCACAACCTCGCCAATATCTTTCCTTTTCCTTTCCTATACTAGATTCTGTGTCAACTCTTTTTTCTCCATTATTTACTTTTTTATTATTTTCCTTCTAGTCTTTTTGATAATAGTCTTTTCCAACTTCCTGAATGAATAGTTAGTCCATTACTTTATTTTTATCATTATGTTAATGGTATGACTATGTTTTTCTCTTTAATTCTGTCTTATTTTTAATCTGTAAGCCTTGACATGTATTTTTATTGTTATTTAGTTCAAAATACTTGACAATTTTCATTGTCTATTTTTTACTCAAACTAATGAGTAATTTATAAGTGCTTATTGAGTTTTTAAAAATATAAGAGATTTTAAGTGAATTTGTTATTGATTTCTGTTCTATTGTTCATAAAGTACATGGTCTGGATATTTGAAAACAAAAATTGAGACCTACTACCCATGCCAGTACAGGTAAGGTGACAATTTTATTTATTTTCTGATCTGTTATATTTCTGAGTGTGGGAAAAAAAAAAAAAAGGTGTTAAGCAACCAACGCTCAGATTGGGCAAATCAGGCTCTCTGGCTATCCAAAGTACATGACACGTATTTATGACTTTTCTGTGGGTGTTGGGGAATTATGATCTTCCAGTTTCTTTGTGTAGCTTCCCATATGAAAACTAATAAATAGCTGAAAACTAGTAAGAGGTTATGAAAAAACAACTTGCAGTAGATCATATATAGATCTGCATTAAGTTCATTGCTAAAAGTCCAAATCTTTCCTTCACCATACCATTATCCCCTAGTTCTCTATTTATCCACCCTTTTTTCTCACTAGCTTCTAGCTAAAGTTTTTCAATTATATAGAGGGCCTCCCTGGTGGCACAAGAAGTTAAGACACAACCTACAAAGCTGTCCACAGCCACAGCAGCACAAGTTCAATCAATCCCTGGCTAGGGAGCTACCCACTACCCTCCTGTCTTGCCCGCTGCTCCTCTCAGCAGTGTATTTCAGTCAGTCTGCCTGTTCTGGTGAATCTTCTCACCTCCACACCTCTGGCCTATACCCCAGTTCTTAAATCTTCAAAAAAAAAAGTTTTCCAATTATGGAAACAAATTTATACAAAGGCTTGTAAGAATGTCCCTACCACCATATATACAAAAAAAATCAAAAATACAACAGACAGATATTTTAAAATTTTAAACCTAAGTTTTCAGTGAATTTTTTAGGAAAAAAACAATGCTTTCTGATTGAAGTTCATAAGAGTATATGTGTACCTTGGGAACTACTTTGAATTAGACTCCATCCTGTATCTAACTTTGATGGTGAGACTTCTGGATAAAAATTAAGCATCTTGGCTTATTAACCCAACTTAATTTCTTATCAACTCCTATGAAAGAAAGAACATGCACTCACTGATATTCTTGTTTAATTCTTTCTGTATGTATGGTTTAGAAAGCTATGGGAAGGCCATCCTTGCTGACACAAAGGACCCCAGATTGCAACAACTTATTTGACGACTGTGGTTAAACCAACTTAAAATTTTCGAATGAATGAGTTACTCTTAGTTATGCCTAAATATTTTAAAATTCCCCTAAGTTCTGATCCTCATTGGACCCACCCTCTTCGTTGTTGATCTGGATCATAATTGAATTAATATTTTCTCGATTATAATACAGTCTAATTATTTTTGTGTTGACCGTAGCAAAAGCAACAATATCTCCTAAAATGAATATTTTCATGTACTTAATATTCTTGATTAGTTTCTCTAAGTAAAACTTTTAGAGTATAAGTTTAATTTATTCTCTGCTCCTGTCTACCCCACTCCATTCTCCAGGAAGCTAAGCTATGGACCCTATCAGTCAAACCCCCTTTCACTCTGGTTTTTGAGTGGTCAGCTAATTGGATGCAGGTACAGAGAGTAGAAATGGGTAGAAGACAAAATCTGGCTTTTTAATGCCCTGGTTTGCTTTAGTAGTTCCCAAGAAGTCAATGGCCAGATTTCCATGGTCATAACTCCCTTCTACAACCACAGGACTTGTTCATCTTTCTGTCCACATGTTCCTTCTGAATTAGGCATAGGAATAGTTTTCTTACTCCTTTTTTAACACTGTTTTTTTTTTATTAATTTTTTTAAATATTTATTTATTTATTTATACAAGCACTGGGTATAGTCAGAAGTATGGGAGGGTGAGAGAATTCACCAGAGCCAGAGCGGTGAACAGACCAGGCAGATCGACGAAGTACACTGCTGAGGGGAGCAGCAGGCAGCCACCATGTGGCACCCTCGCCCAGTGGCTAGGGAATAGAACTGGTGCTGCAGAGGCTGCGGGCAGCTTTGCAGCCTAGCGCTCAACCGCTGAGCCACAGGGGGAGTAGCCACTGTTTTTTTTAACCATTCCTTACACATTTGTCCACAGCTTTTCAATAATTCTTTTATTGAATAATTTTTACTGACCTGACATAACCTTGGCTAGTATACAATCTGGTGTTTCTAAATATATAATAGATAGATAGATAGATAGATAGATAGATAGATAGATAGATAGATAGAAAGATAGATCTGGTATACATTTGGAGAAATGTGTCCTGAGGCCATCTCTTCTAACTGGTTTTACTTAAATATCATTAAGTCATGTCTCTAGTATATTATTATATTTTCAAATGCATGTTCATTCTATTTATAATTATAATTCAAAAATAGGCATTCATCCAACTCCTAAATAAAATTTAGGTTTTATTAATTATATACAGTCATAGTTTCAGAAACATGTTTTGTACATTATTTAAATGTATTAATCATTCCTGAATATAACTAATGTTTGATTTTTAAAGAGAATGTGGAGGAGACCTTCCCTCAACAATAGAATTTATTCCAGGAAAGTAACTTTTATATAATGCAGAGAACAGATACAATCTATGGAAAGCTAGTATTGGGGACAGATATACTGCTTCTATGTAATAATATCTAGTCAAGCTAAGGTAGACTAATAAAACACTCACTTAAATCTCGGTAATCAAATTTTAAACACAGACAATATAGGCATAAACATTCTTAACAAACACTGTTAATTGCACTCAAATTTATTTTTATGTTTGTTTATCTGTTCATTTTGACAAAAAAAAAAAAAAAGACTCACAAAAGTGACTTTATATGCTTCCCAGGTAACAATAATGTCTCCAAAAGCATGTTAGAAATTCCATGTTGTTTTCCAATGTAGTATAAATACAACTGGTTAGGTGACAATTTTGTGAGAAAAAAAAACTGTAAATAATGGATTAACCCCCACCACCACCATCATTCAAAAATGAGATTTTAATTGTTTCAAGTGGGAATGTGAAATGAGAATACTAAAAGCAAGAAAATGAGTAGACATTCTGGAGATGTCATCTTATAGCTTCATTGACTAAGTTACATTTGAAGAATGCTGGAATTTGTACTTCTGAATCTCCAATAAGAGGATTGCAACTTTTTCTTTTTTTTTTAATCACCTTTGCATATATCAGGAGCCAGATGTCTGGAATAATGCTGAATTTAGGAAGAAAAGAATTTGGTGTTAAAGTGATAGTTTGAAGCACTAGATTATTTTTCATAATCTAGGAACATAGGAGTGCCTATGTAAACACCCCTTCCTCTCTCTCTCATAGTTTTGGCATTTTTGGAAAACCTTCCTATAAAAAGGCTGGCCTGCCAATTTCTTAACAAGTTGAAATACGAGGAATATAATCATTGATGAATCACATCGTACCGAGGAGCCAATTTAGAACAGAAATGGACAGGCAAACTGCTAACAGTAGGGTAGAGGCTTCTGAGGTGTATCAGGATAGAAGAGGAAGAACAGCATGTTTTCATGTTAATTTGATCTGTAACCTTGACACTAAAGTGATAATGGAAATCTCATAAGGTGTAACTGAAGGTCTCCCATGAAGATAGTGAGGATGTTACATAATACATCAGTTGTAAAACCTCTTTGACTACATATATATTGAGTGTCTCATACCTAATAACACTTAACCTACTAGTTTTGTGGAGTAGTAGAAAAAGCCTGGATTTTGAAGTGAGATGAGTGGAAGCTAGCTGAGTGCATTGGGTGAACCATTTAACCTTACTTGCCTTTGGCGCTCTCATCTGTAAAATAAGGATATTTAATCATATTTTCTGAAAGATCTCATTGAGCTCCAGAAATCTATGGTTCTACATATGGTTAATGATAAAATTTAAGTAAGATAAATATGGGAAGAGACTTAGATTTATTCCAAGAGATAAGATGTAGTTTAGAACTGTTTCATGTTTCCCCTTATGACCTTATGATCTTGACCTTGAAACTTGTGTTAAGAACCGCAATTTCTCTTCTTCAAAATGGGCAGAGTAATTCTTGAAGGTGCTGTTTTAAATAAATGAGAAAAATTACAGAAAAGATACACCTTTTAAACTATGTAAAAATATAACAAATGGACAATTACATATTGCTCATGATACTGAGTCTTAGATAGAACTCTATTTGCTTAAATCTAGATGTTTTGTTTGAAAAATTGCATTTCCTTGTTCCCAATAATTCATAACAGGTATGACTTCTTTCTCTTGTCTCCTGCTTGAAATTTTTCTTGTTTGTTTTTTATTTCCCTATATTTATTTATTTTTATACAAGAGCTGGGGTACAAGCCAGAGGCGCAGGAGGGTGAGAGGATTCACTAGAGACAGCAGGGGAGCAGAACAGGCAAACAACCAAATACACTGCTGAGGGGAGCAGCGGGCAAGACAGGAGAGGTCTGCCACTCCATGTGGGAATCTCTCTGGCTGGCTGGGAATTGGCTGTGAGGCTGCGGACAGCTTCACAGAGCTGTGTTCAACCCTCTGAGCCACTGGGGAGGCCCTGAAATGTTGCTTCTTGTTAAGAAGTTGGTTAAACAAGATGACTGATTCTCTGTCTTCCTGGATCCCAGATTGACTACTAGAGGAAAACTCTCCCCAACCTGAATACACAGTAAGTGAAAAATCATTTTTTGTTATTATGCCAGAGAGATTTAAACATTAGTTTGGCTTTGAACCATAACAATCTTTGGTTGTTGAACCATAACCATAATTTTTTTATCAATAAAATCATTAAGCTTATTAAAAAATCATTGAATATTATAGATAATAGAGAAATCATCATCCTCTGAAAACTGACCCAAGTGTGGATATTAAGCATGCTTGTAATTAAAGGTAACGGAAAATGTTTTGGAAGTGGCTAAAATGAAACATTTAGGCATATCCCCAAAAGTTCATGCTTAATATTAGAAGTCACCAGAAATTAAACCAAGTTCATATCAACAACTAGGAAAGTATAAACTCTGAAAAATGTCTATCTACTCTATGTTAATTATAGTCCTGGGCTATCCCTTTGTGTCTCTTTCCTCCAAAAGTCTGTTATTATGTACAAGAAAAATTCAATATATCTTCTGGGAATAGAAAGTAGCAAAAGTAGAGACCATATTCTGATTCCATTCAAACAGGATTTAAGACAGTCTTTTATCTGAAGTGGAATGTATATATTTAAGGTATGCAATGATATTGTTGTCATATGCTCATACACATAAAATTCATATAGTTGCGAATGTTAATTTCTCTAACTAAAATATTTCATGAAGCAGGGACTTAATCTCTCTGTTGTGGCTAATAGCAGGACTTCAGTAAGTATGTACTTTATTTTTTTTTAAAGATTTATTTATTTATACAGCACTGGTTACAGTCAGAAGCGCAGGAGGGTGAGAGAATTCACCAGGGCCAGAGCGGGGAGCAGAGCAGGCAGAAGGACCGAAGTACACTGCTGAGGGGAGCAGCAGGCGGCAGGAGAGGTCTGCACTCCATGTGGGCCCTTCGCCTGCCGGCCAGGGATCGAACAGATCGCAGAGGCTGCGGGCAGCTTTGCAACCCAGCGCTCAACCCAGCGCTCAACCGCTGCGCCACCAGGGAGGCCCTGTAAGTATGTGCTTTATTTACTCAAAAGATGAGTGAATAATTGAATAAAAACAGTAAGGATGTGAATGAGTGAATAACAGAGATGAAGGTCAGATAAAATGTATTTGGAGCTTAAAGGCACAGCTTGGAGGCCTGAGATTGCTAATCATTTAAATTACAAATATTGGAAACTAGGTTTAGGGCAGGAAAATGTATGTTAGACCACTTACTGGCTGTCTCAGGACTTCTAACATCTTTCCTTCTGTTGTCAGAATTGTCACGGGACCCATTAGGGAACATGAAATATTTTTACACTACAGGAATTGGTGACTTTCTAGTTCTTGACCCAAACATTCTCTTTCTCAGCTGTCTGCACTACATTCTTTCTCCTAAACAGATTTTTCCATATTCTGCTAGGTTTAACTCCTCACCCTACTTCTTTGTACCTCCATATGCCACTGTCTGGTTAATTTTATTCATCCTATACCTCTTAGGAAACTATATCTTCATTCTCCCAAAGCTGAGCAGTTAATTGTTATATGTACTTCACAGTAATCACATTTTTATTTAAAATAAGTTTCCCTATAACTTTTTATCTGGACTATATTTTCCTATATGTAGCTTGCAGGATACATAATAATCATTCAATAAAGATATAAATGGAAAAATGAATCAATAAAACGAAAATCACCAACTACTTGAAACTTGAAAATTCAGAATCTGACAACTTTCTGTTATTTACATGAGTCATTTTATGTGCATTTTCCAAAAGCACTTATAGTGCAGAATATGGGGGTTCTATAATAACTCTGAAATGTTATCTCTGTTTTTGCCAAGCAAGTGAGCATGCAGATGAGATATTTATGCCTTTTGGGCCTCCCTGGTGGCCTACGGGTTAAGTCTCAGCATGATCACCATGAGGTCCCACTGTAACAGCCTGTATTCGATCCCTAACCCACATATGGCACAGCAGACCTCTCCTGGCTTGCCTGCTGCTCCCTTCAGCAGTGTATTTCAGTAGATCCACCTGTTCTGCTCCCCATTCTGTCTCTGGTGAATCCTCTCACCATCCCCATTCCCCCTCCCCACAGCAAACACACCTTGGACTTGTACTCCAGTTCTTCCATACAAAAATAAATAAATAAATAAATAAGTAGATAGAATCATTAAAATATGTATCTATCAAAGAGACTTTGATAAGTCTCTTTAGAACTTTAATGAAGTATGTGATTAGGAGATGATGCACACAGCCTTGGTGAAATTATACAGATTAAAAATGATTTTTTCAGGTGCCTATACAACTCCTCAGTTTTTGAGCTAAGCCAGCAGGAAGCCACAAAAAGGGAAAGGCTGGGAAAGATGAAAGGGAATACCAAATCAGTGTTGATCTGGTAAAACTAATGGCAGCATATGTGTACACAGAACCCACACAGAGGTCAAAGATTCCCAGACAATGCAGTGAAAGAGGACAGAAACACCTAATTTCAGGTAATGCTTATGAATGATTATTCAAAATGTGTACCTATATTTACAATATACAGTAGTCACAACAGTGTGTTCAATATATCATTGTTCCAATTAATATGAAAAAATATAGCAAAAAAAGTCATGAAAATTAAAAAGTAGAAATTATCCAAAGACAATTTCTTAAGACCTTTTTTTTTGTTTTTCTATATAGAAGTCACTAAAGGAAAAACTCCTGAAAATTTTACTAACTATATTGTGGAAAACAGGTAAACACAGAATGATGAACATAGTGTCTGTGAAAAAGTAGGTATATGAACAGGCACTATCTCAAATCACTGTTCTGTGACAAAATCCACTTTTCTTATCTGCCCAATTGCAGACGATCTATAATATAATTGAGGATGTAGTAGATAAAATAATTGTTATACTATATAAGTTTGGATCCTGTCTTAGACAAGTTAAATAACTTCTTTATGCCTCAATTTTCTTATTTATAACAAGGAAAAAAAAACAAAGCATTTACCATCTTAGTTTCTTGTAGAGATTAAATAAATTAGAACCTTTAGATGTTATAGAACTATGTCCTTATTGTCAATATCAGGTATCACCAGAATTTGAGAACAGCATATCATTATGGAGGTCAGTTTACAACAATATGGAACACAATTTAAGGTGTTTTGTTGTTAATGCACAAGTTCATCTAAGACAATGACCTTTAAGAGTTCTGTTCTCTGATTTGCTGTATTTTGCAAAATGTTTTCCTGAAGATAATAACAGCTATTATTTATAGCATAATTCTCTTATATCAGATATTTTATGAAGTGATGTCTTTAATGTGAAGACGAAACAAATATCTAAAATATAGAGCCAAAACAAGGTGGGGGAACTCATACTATCCCCTTTTAAATTTATGAAAACTAAAACATAAAAAGATCACTAACTTGTTCAAAGTCAAACAATTAAAAAGACTAGAGGTAGGATTTGAACGCATGCACACAACATCCATGTCTGAACCCTCACATCTGTTATTCTCCCTCCAAGTGAAAGAGTTTCCTCAATTCTTCTTCCTTAATATTCTCTCTTCTCTTCCTTTCACTCCCTTCATCTCTCTCCCTCCTCCCCATTTTTTTCTCATCTTTCATTTTATACCTATTTACTCTTGCGATCTCAAAAAAATAAATTTTCTCAAATCTTATTCTTAAGGAAAACATTCACAAATGATGAAACCTAAAAACAATTCCACTTTGTATAGAAATACTTAACCATAAATTATCCTTTTATTCCAAAAAAGTTTTTTTCCTGCTTTGAGTCAGACTATTTTCTACTTGCTAGATATAAATAGAGCTAAGACAGGTGGGAGTTTTTAATTCTAACACCTGAGACAAAAATACTAACTCAGACTTATCTGAGTCACATGGTGATTAAGTGCTGTGAGGACAGATCAAGGAGAAAAGGTGGTAGCTATTGTGGTGTATATGCTGTGTGGGGCATGGGGGTGTGGCATTCTTTGTTAGACATGTAAACAGGAAAAGCATCCTCAGGATGATGGCATTTGAACAAGGAACTAAAGAACAGACATACAGAAACCCAGGAAAAGGGAGTTGGGAATTCCAGGAAGGGAAGATCAGGTGCAGAGCAGGTGGCTGTGTCTGGTGTGTTGAAGGGGAAGTTGTCCATGTGACTAGTGGAGAGAAGGAATAGAATGGGCCACCAGGTGGTGCCATGCAGAGGAAGGTTACTGCATCGCATTTTAGGATCTCACTTGAAATCAGATCACTGATTTTGAATAGTCTTTGAATTTACTAATAGAAGAGAGACAGAGGCATACTGTAGGCAATTATTTCCTATTGCTGTCTAAAGACAAGACTGTAGGTCAAGGACAGAAGGTGCTGACTGGGGCAAAATTCTTGAGAACACATGCTGGTGCCTTAGATTTTCTATCTCTATTTTTTATATGTAAATGTGAATTTTGTTAGAGTTGATCCAAATACTTATTAAAACACAAGGCACATTCAGCTTTGGACAGCTGTTTAGAGAATAAAATACAGATCTGAAGCTGTGTGAAAATTGAAAAAGAAGTGAGGATTTAGTCTGAACAAATGAGAGGAAGACCAGTGTAACTGATAAAGGGGAAGGCAAAAGCCTGTGCTGTCTGTGCTTGGCCATATCTAAGTCATCCTATATATCATGTGTGCCAGGATCCTGAGATGAAAGCAGTATTTCCTGCAATTAAACTTCCCTCATTTCTGTGAACTTCTGCTGCCACCAATGTCCGATCTGCACATTTTGTAATTGAATTTGAAGGATAGAAAATATATCTTTCTCAAAATCAATTTTTATTTCCCCTATGTGTTCAACTTTCCAATTTTTATAGTTCCATTATTCCTCTAAATTCTTCTTTTTTTACATCTCCAAGTTTTTCCTTCTTTTGGACTCTGAGAGGAAATCATTGAAAGTTTTAATGATAATCAGGAAATATGTTTACATTTCTTTAGTTAAGGATCTAAATGAATCTTCAAGGGAAAATAGGAGGAAATCAAAATTAACCCTGTCACTCCACTGCACAAGGAAAGATTAATACAGACTAGGATAGTACCCTCTGTTACCAGCAAATTCCCAGAGGTTACTAGCAGTGGTGTGATGTACCTACTGCTCCTCAAGTAAATATTCTCAGCTTTGAGCTTAGGAGAACTAAGTAAAATATACCAAGTGTCCTAAATTAGTTCTTAACCATTTAGATATATCTAACATGGGCAAAAATCTATTCTAACATAGTTAGCAAAGACCTCTGGCTCTTGCAATGATGTGTAAGGATAAATCTCTAGGTTATTTGTCCCTCTTCCAGGTTTTGACTTGGGAAAATTCAGGGAGGACCAATTATCATATTAAAATCTATCCTTAATTATGCCTTACTATGACAGCCACCAGTCTAAAATTCACATAACTTCACTCTCCATCCAAACAGAGGATTAATTCAAAACCTAACAATAAAAATGGAATTTTTTTAATTGAATGACAGTGAAGACAATTTCCAGAAATCATCATCTGACACCAAGCTAACAATAAAGGCAGGTGGGAAATTTATTCTCCTGTGAAAGGGAAAGGGAAGGGAGACTTGATAAATATACCACTGTCTTAGCTGTGTTCTCTAAGTGGGTGTTTAAGTTAGTAGAATAACAATGTTATTTAGCTCATAATTCTGTGGATGGTCTTGATATTCTTCTGTTCTAGACCTTTTCCGCTGGTCAAGCTGGGCTGTCACTTATCTGTGTTTAAATAGAGGTTCATTGGCTGTTGGACACTCCCACGTAGCCTCACAATGTGCTGGGCTCTTGCCAGGAGGAACATCAGGAACTTCAGGTGCAATGGTTCATCTTAGCTACATGAGTCCTCTCATTTTCCAGGAGGCTAGCTCAGCTTTGTTTACATGACCATCACAGATTTTCAAGCACAGACAGAAGAGCATACACTGAACTCTTTTCAAGTTTCTACTTGTATTATATTCACTATCATACCATGAGCCAACACTTAACCATGTAGTTAAGTACAGATATGAGGAGTGGAGAAACAAACTCCATCTTTTGATTTGAAGAGCTTCAGCATTACTTTGAAAAAGAGCAAGCATATAGAGAGGTAAAAATATGTAGCACTTTTGCAACCCACACTATATGCTTGTTGCTGTAGACGTTCAAATTGTGTTGAATTGAAAATGTTTGATAGCCACTCTTCTGCCTTCCTGCCTCCCTCTTGTAACTCTCAGAACGTCCTTAATATTCACAACTTTCATTTAGTGACATGTTTTCCTCTACAACGCTATATTTTATGTATTTTTTTAAAATTTCATTTAACTTATTTTATATTTACTAATATGTTTATTTCTCACAAATTCATCCCCAGATTGTGCCAGAGGAATAATATTTTAAAATTTAATTGAAAAATTTTCATTCCTGTTAACTCATTTTCATTATTTGTATTATTATTATTACTTATCAGGGGAAAATTATGTTTGGTTTAATGATTCTATGTTGTCCTGCTTGTTTCAACATGCCCCTAGAATTACACAATAAAAAGATAAAATAAAATATTTGTTTTCAAAAAATGAAAGCAATTCCCTTTCTACCCAAAGAAAACAAAAACACTACTTTGAAAAGAAGCATGCACCCTATGTTCATTGCAACACTATTTACAATAGTCAAGCTATGGAAACAATCTAAGTGCTCAGGTACAGATGAGTTAGTCAGGAAGATTTGGAATCTATACACAGTGGAATACTACTCAGCTGTCAAAAAGATAAACTCTTGTCACTTGCAGCAACGGGATGAATCTCGAGGGGATTATGCTAAACAAATTAGTCAGAAGGAAAAATACAACTACCAGAAGCTGTCACACATATGTGGGAAATAGAGAAACAAAACAAAGTGTCTGATAAAGCCAAACTAAGACTAACCCTGGAAAGCTGCCTATGGGACTGAGGCTGCCAGAAAGGGAGTGGGAGGGGCTGGAGAAAGATGGAGAACGGTGGTGGACTATGAGTGCCTTGGTAGTGGATGTAGTGTGATAACAACACCTGAGGGGGTAGAATCTATATTTTAATAGACAAATAATAATGTAAACAAATGTTACCTCAGTAAAAACAAAGTATCTTATGGTATTTGAGAGTCAATGATTATGAACCAGAATTCTCATTTTTTTCACCTTCCTAAAACTGTGATTAATGGTTTATGCATATGTTTAAACTTCTCTGAAGAATTTCCAGGAATATGCTGAATGATGTCCTCATTAATTTCCCTAATAAATCATACATTTTAAAAAGATACGCAGTGCTTACTGAGAATCTGGATGATTTACAGAATCTCTACTAGGTTTTTAAATATTAAGGGCTCTTCCAAAACAACAGGACTAAGTGGTGTCATCTTGTAATAACCGTCTCTCTGAATGCAAGAGGGATTTAATGAGTGGATTCCTTTTAGTTGTCAGTGAACTGATATCTATTGTAAATGATATTGATGATTACACTGATTCAAATAATCAAATTGCTGGATCTAGAGAAATGGTATCAGAGAGGAGAAATATGGCTTAGTATAGAATCTGATATTTACCTAAGCTTGGATTTCTAAAGCATAGGTCTCGTATTGTTAGCCATAAATATAATTGAAGGAAATTTTTAAAATACAACTTTGACTAAAGTGAAGAAATAAGTTTCAGAGATCCTTGGAAAGAAAGGAGATTTCTCGCCTTTTTAGACATCAAATATACATCAGAATGATTAAGTAATTTGAGAGCTCTGTATAAAATGAAACAAACTTCAAATTCACCTTTGTTTGCTATTTGTTTTTTAGAAGAATATACTAGAGCATTTTGCCAATGAAATTCATCAAGTCAGCAGGTCCCATTCTGAAGAATGGACAGGTGGGTGGGTGGGGGTCAGGTAGAGCATTCTCCTACTTAATCTCAGGCAGCAGTAATGCTCATATAGATTTCCTGTGTATGAAATACAAACTCTTCAAGTTCTTTCCATAGAGAAATTGTATAGAATCCATATTCAAGGGAGTCATTAGCACAGATTTTAGTGGTCTGGAGGTGGAAAATATAAGAGAAAGTGGTGAATAGAAATTTCAGTCCATTTTCTTTCTCCCACCATAAGTGATGCATTAGAGTCCCCACCCCACTACAACCACACACACATTTTTAAGTGTTTGTTTTTAAAGCATGCATTGTTCTATTGAAACATTGCTATGATTCAGAAGGACTTTATATAAATAGTCATCTCTAAGTTGCTTACTCATGCTGCATAATTAGTAAACGACTTGAAAAAAATACCGATACTAAATTAACATAGCCTAATTAGGATGCAAAAGGCATGTTATATTAGATGCTTAAGATTTTGGAATATATAACTCTTATGGCCTGTGCATCATGATATATCTTAAATAAATTTGTATCATGTAAAAATAATTTATTTTTTTAAAGATTTATTTATTTATGCATACACGAACTGGGGTACAGGCCAGAGGTGTGGGGGTGAGAGGATTCATCAGAGACAGAATGGGGAACAGAACAGGCAGACTGACTGAAATACACTACTGAGGGGAGCAGCGGGCGAGACAGGTGAGGTCTGCTGCTCCATATGGGCAGCTACCTGGTCAGCCAGGGATCAAACTCATGCTGCAGAAGCTGTGAATAGCTTCATAGTGCTGTGCTCAACAACCTTGCATCACCAGGGAGGCCCTAAAAATAATTTAAAATGGCTACTGAGCATTAACCCTCAGATATTGCTAACCTTCTTCAATAGTCTTCATCCATCTCCCACCTAGCTCTCTGTCCAAGAACTAACAAATTCATCTTGAATCAGACAAACCTGATCAAATAACTACTCTCATCTGATGGCATGGACACCTTCACACCCAATACGGATCTTCTCTTTAAACACATACATCAACTATTTAGGAGATTCGGGGAGAATAAAAAACAAATATTCTGACAATATTTGTTTTCACCCTTCAACTTTATTTTAGTTACTTTTCTTTCATCTTTTAGAACACAGTTTAGACCGGTTTATCTATATGTTTACAAAAACATACAGACTGACTACCTTCTTTCTCCTATATTGCTGACACAATATGCTCATGTTCCAAAGCTAATATTGTTTCAATATCAGGGACATCCTTGCATTGTAAGGTGGCATCATTATAAACCTAGAAAGGCTCCTGTACACAGAAGGCTTGATGTTTTGTTTGGCTTTTAAAATCAATGTAAAATTCAACACATCTTTTTCTCCTCTGTTCTGGTTGAGCTTTTTATAGTTTATCCCTATACCTCTGCCTACTTAATGAATAGACTCCCCCTGATCCATTCCATTAAAGCAGAATGAGAGTTTGTCTTTCACTGTGTTATTAACTATTAAAGATCATTTTAAAAAGATAGAAGACTTAATCAAAATTGTCTCATATGTTTGAAAAATTATAGGTTGACAAATTTGGCAATATCTAGGAATTAAATATTTAAGACAGATGATGCTGATCAGTATCCACTTCATCTCAGCCTTTGTACATTTTCATCCAATGCAGACAAAATGTGATATGGTATTTTAGTACTCATTGTCTGTGACACAATAAAATAATTACAAATTATGTGGTAATTCCCTCATTCACAGGATGATCCATGTTCATTTGCTCACCACCAAACTTGGTGATTATATGCTGCTCTCTTTAATACACTATTCCATAGGCCTCTTCCCAGTTAAGATACTTATCTATAGAGATGCAAACCTGTTCACAATAAAACAATCTGTCACATTCATGTCAAGCATATTTAACATCTTGTTGACCATGTCATAAAAATATCTTACTTCACATTAGAAAGGCCAGAATAAACTCTGATACATTTTTCCCATGTAAGAGAGTTCTCACACTCACAAAGATGAATTCAAGTTTTGGTCCAATCATGTAAACAACTAATAATATGGAACTCCATTTCATGTTGTTTTCTTTAAAAGTTTGCAAGAGGGCCCCCCTGGTGGCACAAGGGATTAAACACAGCACTGTGATGCTATCTGCAGCCTCTGTGGAACAGAGTTCGATCCCCCGCCAGGAAGCTACCCACTTGGAGCAGCAGAACTCTCCTGTCTTGCCCATTGCTCTCCTCAGTAGTGTATTTCAGTCAGTCTGCCTGTTCTGTTCCCCACTCTGTCTCTGGTGAGTCCTCTCACTCCCCTCCTCTGTACCCCAGTTCTTGTATGCATAAATAAATAAATCTTTTAGAAAAAAATAAAAACAAAAAATTACAAGATTTTTGGGCTGAAAACCTAAATATAAATTTTATGGCAATAGTACAAGCCCTTTTGTCAATCCAGAAATTTTGCTAATTGTTTTATAAGTCAATGATGAGATGAATGATAGGGGAGGAGATGACTAATCTATCAATCCCTCTTAAGTCTAAATGATCATCTTTTCTATTATAGTTTTTTTCTTGTTCAAAGTATTTTCTCATGTCAATTAACTTTGTTTACAATGAAATGGGGAGTGTAATTCATCTTAATGCTAGACTCAATATTGAATAAGTCATGAATAAGCCCTTGGTATAAAGTTTCCTCAATTAACTATGGTTTTTATGAGGACTAAACATATACCAGTGGATCTAGAAAACATTCTGGCTCTCAGTTCCTATCCAAATCCCTGTTCCAACAGAAGCTCACTTGGATAAGTCATGGAAAACCCGCACAGATTTTGTTATAATAATATTGGAGATTATTAGCACAGAAATGTTCTTATACTACAAAACAGACATAATTACAAAAGTGTTAAATAATACAACATTCTATTAATCTAGAACTAAAACAATTTCTCTATACTATAAGTATTCAGAAGATCTTTGTAGTCTTTTTACTTTATGTAATAATGATCAGCCAATGTTCATGTCTGAACTGAAATATATTTCACTTACATAAAATGCTTTCAGAGTAGGGTACATGTATATATTTGGTCTTTTTAAAATGTTTAGGATCATCTAAACGATATAAAATATTTTTACCTCTAAGGTAAGGCATTTTAAGACTAATTTCAGCTTGCAGGCCCCTTTAAAAATGGAATCTATAACAGAAACTCAGACAAAGGTCTAAAAATGCCTGTGCTAATGGTTAATGCACACATAATAATATTTATTCACCATTTTCTTCATTATTGTGTCTTTAAATTTAGCTAGCGGTCTTCAGCAAAAGCATTTTAAACACCGAGATTATAAGCTATTAAGAATGATATATTAATAAATGTAGGGCTTTTTTTTTACATTTTGACTTTTTTGCTTGCCTGTTTATGCAATCAATTCATTCAAAATAATATAGAGAACTTAGAAGATTCAAAGAGAAAAGTAGAAACTGTGGAACGTAATTAAGTCATTTGTACTAAGAATCGTCATAAAGGGGAAAAAGTGCATCATTTTTCTAAAGACATACCATCTTGTTCAATTCCTAGTAGCTAAATAGGGTCAGTTACTCTTAGCACTTGACTATCTTAGGGAATCACATAAAAGACGGGAAGAAATGATTTAAAAAAAATTATCACTTCTTTCAGATTCCATCTAAAACCATTATAGAGCTAAACTATTGACCATGTGAGTTTTCTTTAAAAAAAAAAAAAAAAAAAAAAAGAACAAACAAATTAGTGTTTTACAGTATATTCAGAGGTCCTGAATCAAAACAGAAGTAATATTGTCCTGACCTGTTCGGATAGGCACTAACCAATGAGAATATTTGCCAACATAAATAACAAAGCTGTACCCACAGATGCCTGTGTGGATAAACATGAGATTTAGCTTCAGAACAGTGGCTTAAAATCACCTTTCCCCTTTGAACAGCCTTACTTTTCTAAAGCAAGAATAGTATGTGGTAGACTTATTAACTGTTTATTTCACATTATATACATATAATGAATCATGTGGTATATCTGGAACAAAAATAAGGTTATATGCCAATTATATCAACAGCAACACAAAAATAGTATGTTTTGCACACCTCTTTACCTAGCCTTTAGTCAGAAAAAAAACAAAAAAAAGATTATAATAGCTCTCTCGTTTTCGCACTTTCCAGTTATAGATATAAGCAAGATGAGCTCATCTATATAAATGATAAAGAGATAATTCGTATTTTGAGCTCATATATATAAACAACCATTTGTGATAAAAGAAATAAAGGTCAGGAATGTGTGTCCTTGCATATCCTTTTGTCTTGGTAAATACATGTGTGGATCCTAGAAAGGATCAGTTGTGATGAAGGGTTAAATTATCTAAATCACTGTGTCAACCATATCATGGAAAATGCTGTCTTGAAGTCACAAAGTTCATTCTTCATTGCACGGAATAGGGAACATTGTATCATGCTATGGATTATGCATGCTTTTGATAGTTATTTTGTTCCAAGAGTATCTCCTGTGTGGAAATTTATGAACAAAATTTGAAACTGTTTTCTGAAAAGCAATCTTCCTACCAAGCTTTCATTTGAAGGACTACTCTGATTCTTACAACTTAATGTCCACACACCTGGATCATCTTTGCTCACATTCCATGAATAGGCTCATCCTACTAGGGGTCATTCCTCTGTTCTTAAGTTGCTAGTTTTTCCTGTTTTCTGGTGCTCTCTTTCAACTTTCTCCATGACTCTCAGAAGTTTCAAAGATGTAGAGCTAAACTCACCACCCATCTCCAAATCAACAACTTTTCACTTTTTTGCAAGGCTCTAATACTTCACTACTTCTTGTTCCATACTCTCTTTGCTCAAGAAATGTTTACACACAGTTTGTTAGCTAGTTTTTGATCTCATGAACTCCCAGCTTCTCACATTTGCTATTTCTGCTAATGAAAATTCCTTTCATGCCCCTGAGGTTGGGTTCAGGACTCTTTCTGTGCACCAGCTAAATTCTGTGCATCGGAACGTGATCTTATCTTAGCTCTAGTCTTACCCATAAAGTCTTTTATTTGCTTGTATCTCTAGTGGAAAAGAAATTTCTGTAGAGTTAATGCCTACTTCAAACTTCCCAAAACCTAATGAAAGGCCTAGTATAGAACAGGTGCTCATAAATATTTGTTGAATATATAAATAAATATAAAAATAACAATAATTGCAAAATAATGCTGGAAGTGAGAAAGAAATGGCTATAATTTGGAAATTTACTAATATACTAACAATTGTTCCTCAAAGTTGATGACAAAATTGTGATAGTATACTACTCATCAGTATATTTAGGACTTTATCCCATATAATTTTTTTTTTAGTTTATTTTGTATCTTAGATTGATAAATGCCTCCGAAAATGCAATTATTTTAAAACACAAGCTTACAATGATGTAAAGAAGACAGCAATCCAAATGACATGGTTTAATAAACTCTTAAAAACTTTCTCTGATAATTTTTTCCAGGCAAATGTAATTATTCCTGAAACTAGAAAACTGAATTGAATTTATGATTCATAATTTTAAGATTTTAAAATCTTAACACTCATGGGAGGAATGTTTTGCCTTATCTCCTATATACCTCCTTTTATGCCAATAAAGTACAGTATGGTTAATGGAGTAGGAGTTGGATTCCAATTCCTGAGCCATTTATTATATTTTGGCAATTAACTGGTATCATGAATTTTCATGTTACTTCAGCTCACAATAGATAATAGCAATGGCATGACATGAGAAGCAGCAAAGCAAAAATAGCTTGTAGAATAAAATTGCTTATATTCAAACATCAAGAGCTACTTAGCTGTTCTAAGATGTCCCATCTGCCTATAAAAATATAATAGTAGCAATACAATTAATAATAATAGTAGTAGTAATAGTAGTAATAATAGAATACAAATATGTGTCTTACAGGTTTTTTCTGATTCACAGAAACAACCCCAGAACAATGGATTTAAACCATATGCTGCAATTTCAATGAGGTTGCTACTATCTTTATTAACTTAGTCTTTTAAATAGTGATAGACCACATTGTTTCCATTCATGTCTATTAAAATCCTAGCGCTCTAACCTCTCACAAAGTACAAGTCCAATAAATTATTATACTAAGACATTCTTTTCACAAATATTTATTAATTTTTTTATAAATCAAAACATTTCACCTTAGCTTTGTGAACTGTTGAAACCCATTTCTGGCTCTTTCAAAAGGAAGATCAAAGCACTTGTGGAAAAAGCATCTCTTGGGATTGCCTATGAATTCAGGGTTCCAGATTATTAATCAAAATCACATCATTTGGAATTTGTTTCATTTTTGTCATAAAGTAATAATTTCAAGAACCTCTTAAAAAAGAAATTGAAATGAATTCCCATTTTCTTTTCCTCAAAAGCCAAACTGTTTGGCATAAAAGGGACAGTGACAGGCTATAATACATTTTTTTATTCATGCATTTGGTGTGAGCTTAAGAGAAAGTATATAAACCTATGGAGAGTGTTGCTTAAAAGGGGTCATTGGAAAGTTAGTTCAAGTTTCTTCCAGGTTATCAATAGTTCTCACCTTGGCCTCAAACTGAAACTTGTCCTCAAACAAGTGATATCAGACTTATGTACTCTAACAATTTTGAGCTTCCATCATTAGATTTCAGAAATCATATGCAAAATATTCTTCAAAAATCAATTATACAGCAGAATAATACTGATATTGAAATATTAATAAAGGTCCTATGAGACTGCTCAGTTATTTTTGCTCCAAATATAGCAAATTTCTCCTCATGTATTATACATTGTTTAAATTTGTGTAACATAAATAATACATAACTAAGTAATTTATTTATAAGAAATACACTTTTTGTTCACCTTTTCTAGTTCCACAGCACTTTGTTATTCATATTCCTCAGGTAAACTAATCACCTGTGTCAGCTGAGTGTTGGTCAATATGCATAAACGTGAAACCATTAAGATGACTCTCCTCACCTTTTGATATTTGCTAAGAGGCATTAAAATGTTTAATTTAAAAGCAAAAGTAAATGTGCATGGATTGATCTTCTTATCACCCAACCCAATATATTTTCTTATTAAAGGGTACTATATTATTTTGATTTTGTCCAATTGAAATATGGAAAAAAGTCTAATATTAAAAAATATATAGAGAAAATACAAGTTCTAAGTTCTTCACAAAGTGTCTAATGTTCTTCATTTGATTTGGAGAAATGATTTCTAGGAAATAGCATGTAATGTTTACAGCTAGACTGTTTTTAGGAATGATTTTTATTACTCTCAAGGGATTGCTCTCGTAAGGATTCCAGAATTCATCAGATAGGTCATGTCAGCAACAGTGTATCTGAGAATCCTTGGTGGAGGAACTAATCTGAAAGTCTTAAAGGTTATTCTAGAGAAACTCTTCCTTCTCCTGCATTTTCTTAGAGTTAAAAATAAAGCAAACTGTGACCATGTGCTACTCAGTCTGAATATAATCAAATGAGTTTGTTGATTTGAGCATGATTTTATTCTCACATGAGCTACAAGGAATAAAATCAGAAATAAATTGGCACTGTATTTATTATTCTATTACCAGCTTTTAAAAAGAAGTTCATGGAATTAGTGTTTTGGCTAAGGTGTCAGAAAATAGAAGGACAACAGCATTTTCAGTATTTTAAAATTAACTTACAAATAGCAAAAAGCTGAGTGTACAACACAAAAAGGTCTTTCTTCTTGTTTTGGGTTGATTCCAGGTTTTAAAAAAAAGAGTATCTGTATATCTAATTCCACTAATCTGGGTTCCTCTTCATTTTATTTTTCTTGTTGTGTCTTCCCTCAGCCTGGAAACAGATGCAGTTCAAGTCATCACCATATGTAAGCATTATGGAGTACAAGAGTCGCAATGCTATTAACAGATTAACAGCAATTTATATATATTGAGCAATCCTAAAATACAACTAGGAACTTTCATTTAATAGATTAATTGTGTGGATTAATTTTCAGTTAACTCACACACATGTTAAAAAAAAATACTATGAGGGTCTCCCTTGTGGTGCAAGGTGTTAAGCACAGCACTATGAAGCTATCTGCAGCATCTGCAGCAAGAATTCCATCCCCCACTGGCCAGGTAGGTGACCCACGTGGCACAGCAGACCTCTCCTATCTGGCCTGCTGCTCCCCTCAGCAGTGTATTTCAGTCAATCTACCTGCTCCCTACTCTCTCTCTGGTGAATTGTCTTATCTTCGCACCTCTGGCCTATACCCCAGTTCTTGTATGCATAAATAAATAAATCTTAAAAAAAATGCTATGAAAAATTTACTCTTATTATCTGGACTTTACAAAGGAATCTCAGACACAGAGTGAGTGGTCACATAACACCAAACTTAAAACATTGTCAAATGCAAAACCAATGCTTAAAAAAGTACTAAAGGAATATGTTCATTATAATATCATGTTAATCCATCATCTTATGTTTAATGTAATTCATAGTGGGGTAAGAACCAGATTTTATTTTTAACATCCTCATTATCAGATGTCATATAAAGCTCACACTTTAGAACATTCTGTTGGTAGGACTATGAGACAAATTTGTTGATCTGCATTTTCAAATATGTGCTTTACAATGACCTTGCCTGTATTAATTTCAATGATGACTTGTGAAGGGGGTTTTGGTCCTACAACAGTAATTTGTCTGTTTGTTAATTATTTAGTCTCATTGCGGACCTACCACCTGCCTGCTTATTGGCATTCCTTCCTGGAAGCTGCATGTTTCTCATTGGCTGATTATCACTGTGAAAGATGTACCCAAAATGTACAGAAAGGCCTTCCCAAGATGCCCAGAATAGGCTTGTCCAAGGTGTGTCATGTTAGCATGTAGATTATTTTGAGACAAGAGCAATCTAGGCCCTACAGACTCAAGATAAACTATTATCATTACCTTCATTACCTAGAAGGATGGAGATTTCCAGATTGAAGGTCACCAACAGAAACAATCTGTTTTACTGATAATACCTATCTACAGGGCAGGACAAACATTACACAGTTTCTGGTTGCATCATATGGTCCCTCTTCCTCTTTAGTGCCCCAGACCCTAATCCGATTTATTAATTTGATAATAGAAACCCTTGGTGTCCTATTTACTCTAGAATTTTCAGTCATGCAAATTCTCTATAGATATGTTATAAAGTTTGTTCTTTTTCTTCAACTCATTTGTCTGATGCTAATTTGATTTCTGGACTAGCCTTAGAAGAACCCAAAAGGGAGGTAGATATTTCCTCCATGTTCCTATAATTTTCTAAAGTGCTCTGTCAACTTTTTGTTTTATCAGAAAATTCCCAATGCTGTAATCGTGTGATCCCCTTGGAAAGTGGAGGTTCCAAGTTCCCTGCCCCACCTGGGGAAGGGTGATTCTGACTAGAGAGGGGAAGCTAAAAAGGACTTGGGAAAGAAAGAAAGGAATGAGAGAAGACCTGGAGGAGGCACATGGAGTAGAAAGATATGTGAAGCAGCCACACTTGCTTCCCAGGCTTGGACTTGCACCAGGGACTTGGGGAACACTTGAAAGACATGTGGGTGAGTGACCCATGAGGTGGCTGACGATGGCAGACTTTATCTTGACTTGTATTTGTAGAATGGTGAGTGACTTAGAAAATGCTGCCTGGACTGATAAACCAACACCCCAGGAATGCTACATAGTGCTCCCCAGATGGGATGGAATGAACAGTTCCTGCACCCCCATTTAAGTCTATAACCCCATAATTCTCTTGCATTTCTTCTTACCAAGACTCTGCTTTCCCAGGGACATCCCCCTGGGTGTCCTTTTATTCTGTTTCTAAATACACTTTGCTTTTGTTTCTGCTGAAGAAGTGGCTGCAAATTCTTCCCACACCATAGTCAAGAAATGAGGAATTTGGGCCTCCCTGGTGGGGCAAGGGATTAAGCACCACCCTATGAAGCAATCCTAAGCTTCTGCAGCATGAGTTCATCCCTGGCCAGCCAGGGAGCAACCCACATGGCACAGCAGACCTCTCCTGTCTTGCCCGCTGCTCCCCTCAGCAGTGTATTTCAGTCAGTCTGCCTGTTCTGCTCCCCACTCTGTCTCTGGTGAATCCCCTCACCCCCCACATTTCTGGCCTTTGCCCCAGCTCTTGTATGCATAAAGAAATAAATCTTAAAAAAAAAAAAGAAGTGAGGAATTCAATCCAGGAACCCCTAAACCTGAAAACATAAGTAAATCAGGGATTTCTGTTGCTTCATTGTTTCTGTACTTGTCTGCAACTGTCAGAAGGGCTGCTCATGGGTCTGGGTGTGTATGCAGGTTGAAGAATAACAGCCGCCACACTAAACCTGAGACCAAGCAAGTGTGGTTTTATTGAAGCAAGGGGAAAGAACACTTGGCAGCAGGAGGGGGTCCAAGGGAGGATGCCATTTGCTCCAGCCCTGTCTATGACTACAGACTGTCAGACTTCCTGTTGTCAGATGTGCCAGACTATTGATTAGGCACTAGGTGGTCGGGAAGTTTCGTGGTGGTTGTTTTCTGTTCCCTAATTATCCTGTAACCAGGCCGTACACTAGGTGGGGGCTAGCTCAGCAACATTTCAGCAAAACACTTCTATTTTTCTGGGATCTGTTTTGTTCCTTCTTTCTTATACTGTGTAAAACCAGTGTACTATGTCTCAGCCTTCCCTGTTCCCCAAGTTCTCCTGGTCTCAGTCCCTCTCACAATGATCATTTCAATTCAGGAGATGTCATGTTCTCTCATTCTAAAGTTAAGTGCTTGAAAGAAGAACAGGAGATTTATTAACATTTATTCTTGACTAACAGATATCTATGAAATATAGGCAAAGATTCCTAGCAATGTTTTTTACCTGAATCTAAACTATTAAATTTTTAACATTTGCTAGAAGGTTGAAGAAACTGATAGTGAGTTTCTATCTCCTTTTTCTTTGGGGATATGCAAGAAGCTCCCTTTGACCTCTTTGTAGAATTAAAGGAAACAGTAAGCGGTATTTGGTGTGTACCAGGAGAAGGTCTAAACTAAAAGACTGGCTAATTCAGCCTGAGGCAATGGAGCAGAGAGACTGACAGGTTTGCATTACAAAAAAACGGTACACTAACAGGCTGTGGCAGAACTAGCAACAAGCCTGCAATGGAATTTATGTTAGTTCCTTTGGGAAGAAAAGAAGCCTATCTAAATCCTAGATGAATCCATGATATTTTGTGACCTCGCTGCATGCTGTCCAGAGCCCACAGGCTGTGAAGGGCCAGAGGATGCGTTCCCGGTGTCAAAGGAGCTGGGGGGGGGGGGGTGTTATGGGGGTGGGGTGAGACATCTCCAGCAGCTTTCAGTGTGCCTATGTGTGTGTACACACTAGCAAAACTCTCACTGGCAATTCTAGATGTGAAAAGTGTCTGAAGGAGAGTTCTTTGATGAAGGAGCGGGAAATTGAGGCTTCTGCAAAAGCATGTCTCTTGATGTTCAGCTGGTTTCAAAATCAGGAATAAAGAATTGTCCTTGAGGGAGGATTAGTAGCCCATTTAGGGCAGTGTTTATCAGGCGTGGTGTGGAATGTGTATTGACGATAACTAATAACACTGTATTGGATATTTGGAAGTTACTAAAAGAGTAGATTTTAAATCTGTTACAGGGCAGAGTGAGGGGCACCCCAGGACCCAAAACCTTTCCACTTTAAATGGGTTTTGTCATCTGCCGCATCAGGACAAAATATACTGTAGTGCATAAGACCTGAGATGGAAAGGAACTTTAATACAATTAGTGTGCAATAAAGGGAAGAGAAAGGAAAGAATAGATAAAATAGTTCCCACATGACAAAAATAAAGGCAGCCTTTATATTTGTGACAGGGCAGGGAGAGGGGCAGCCCAGATCCCACAAACCTGTTGTCTCAAGGCTACCAGCAATTACCAGTTACTGCTTAAAGCTCCTCTTTCCTTAACACCCAGGCATACATTTGCTAATTTAAACACTACAGCTCCACAGTTGGCTTGCAAAACCCCTCCTGCAGAGGTCAGGAAGTAATTGAAGACAAAGCAACATATAACTGAAGAATCACTATTGCCTTTAGAAATGCTAATGAGACAACAGAGATCACAAAAAGAAAAAAAGGTCCAAAGTCCTAGCAACAAAAACCTGAGTTTTACAAGAACTTGCCAAGTGGCCTCAGAAGCCATCTTTGATCTGGCCACATGGTCAACGTATTACCTAATCTTTTGAGTAAAACTTGCATAGAACAAGTTCCACAAAATCAAATCTCTTAGCAAGTGACTACAAACAAATTATACACAGACACATGGAATCTTCACAAAGCCCAAACCAGTTTTTTAACAGCAAATCTACATATGAAACAAACACACTAGAGAAAACCAAAAATCACATTTGCGCTTTATGGTAGCCAGTGCCATAGGGAAGCCCAATTTTTCCATGGGGCTGACTAACTGTGAATGGCTCTGTCCTAAATCATGTTGGGTGTCAAATCTGTTACAGGGCAGGGAGAGGGGCAGCCCAGACCCTGCAAACTTGCCTGCTCTAAATAGGTTCTGCCATCTGCCACATCAACACAAAACATATGAGATTTTAATGGGAAGGAACTTTAATACAATTAGGAAACAATACAGGAAAGGCAAAGAATATAGTTTCTAAATCAAGTACCCAAAGTTACCCATCCCATCATGGGTAAAAGTCCATCCATATGGGATTGGCCCAGAGCAAGGCCCCTAAGCCTGCCCCAAGTCTAAAGCATCTTCCAGTGGGGACCCACAGAAAAGGATCAGAAACAGACAGACAAATCTGGAGGGAAAAGAGCAAAATCAAAAACCACCATTGTCACCTCCCCACGGGTTTCTCACCCACATCTGTGTCACCCAGTGCACGACCACAAGGCAAGTGCAGTTTCTTCACGTGTCTCTCGGCTCCATGTGCCTCCTCCAGGTCTCCTTCTGGGTCTCCACCCTGCTTCCTTCCTTCCTCAGTCTCCTCTGCATCTTCTCTCTCTGCTCAATGCCCCCTCCTTTTGGGTGGGGCAGGAAACCTGGAACCTCCCCTTTCCTGGGGTCCACCCTGTTACAAATTGACTTGTGTTTTGATTTTGCTCTTTTCCTTTCAAAATTTCCTGGCCCCTTCTGACCTTCTCCCATGTTCTCCACCAGCAGGTGCCTTAGACTTGTGGCAACATTTTGGGCTTCAGTGGCCCTGCTTTGGGCTGACGCTGTTTGGCTGAGCATGTATCCACGAGGGGACTGGTAACTTGGGGTGCTTCATTTGGAAACCACATTCATTCTCTTCTATTGCACATTAATTCCATTAAAATTCTTTTCAATTGAAGGTCTTATGCACTAAGATCATGTTTGTCTTTATGGAGTGGATGGCAGAACCCATTAAGGGCAAGCCTGTTTGGTGGTCCCGGATACCCCTCATTCTGCCCACTCACATTTCCACATACCTGTATCCTCCATTCCATCCCAACACCTGCAGGGGGGTATTTTGTAAATGATTGTTTTGTTTTCTGCATAATTGATGAGACCTGTTCTGTAAGTTGACATTTGCAGGCCCCTTCTCTACCTCTGGCCACACCTCAGCTCTGCAGCCTGCACGATTGTGATTGTAGAATGCCCTGCCTTTTACAGACGTTTAATGGGCAAAATGTGCACCTAGGAATTCACAAAATATTGTAGCAGAGCTGAATAGTGTTTCAAATGTACTCTTAGATAAAAGGCAAACCTTACATTTCCTCAGGACTTGGTTTAGGATGTAAAATGATGAGAACAAAGCGGCATTTGCATTTGAAAGATTTTCATTTAACTCTTCATTTGTAGAACAGGAAAAGGTATGAAATCATATTCATTCTGTGCTTACTTAACTATGGGTCTTAATTTTTTACATTATTCTTTAGTTTTTGTCTTTGTCTCTTTTTGTTTCCTACATTCTTCTTTTACTTACCTCCAACTTTCTCAAGAATGTGAGGCCCTTTAAGATCCTCAATTACCTGTGAAACCATAAAAATGGTCCCTAATATTGTTGGGACCCAGGAATGCTGAGGGACCCTGAGTTTCTTGCCATCTGTGCAGGAAGAATTCCTGTGGGAGTCAGTATAGGCGAGTTAGAAGGTGAGTGTGGGTGCGATTCATATTCAGAAAGGAGTGTGAGCAGATTCAGAGACTCCCACCTGGGTCTAAGGCTGCTGATGTAATCACTTGCTTAGTTTGAGGGGTCAGAGACTCACAGAGGGGAACTTAATGGGTTTTGTTCAGGTTTATTTAACAAAAGGGGCAGGAATTTATAGCTTGGGATAATAAGATTTGGCCAGTTTTGTTTATCAAAAGCTCCTGACCCCTCACCTCCTATTAAATAGGATAGGCGAGGTTTTATAACTTAGTGGCACCTGCATTGAAATAAACTAGTAGGGTTAGAAGCAAACTAATAGGGTTTGAGTCATTTTACTCTGAAATGTGCACAGCTGTTTTTCAGAAATGTTGGCTGGGGGAAGTAGGGACTGCAGCCTTTGTGCTAAATTCCTGCTCTACCTCAATAAAAACTAATTAAAATAATTATTAAATATGAAAGGCCACCCTCATCATTAACTTTCAAGGTAGCAGTATGTTCTTCCTGTTTCTAAAAAGCATTCAAGATTTCTTTCTTCTGTCTCCTTCCTGACAATCTCTTAGTGAAGTTGAATGGGAGATGTTGCGTTCAGAGAGTGGAATCCTTGGGTTAACTCTAGGAAATGTTTCCCCAGAGATGCCCTTTCAGTAGCTGTAGGGTAAGTAAAATACCAGGCTTTTCTGCCCTCCCTCATTAGGTTTGATGATGGATACCTGCGGTCCTGAATGAATGCCTGATGGCAGGCACCTGGAGTAGGGTGTGGGTATACTTAGGTGGATACTCCTGGGCTGAGAGACTGGGCTTTTAAGAGTGGCATCATGGGGACGCCAGTGGAACTGTAACAGGGTGGTCCCCAGGAAAGGGGGAGGTTCCCTGCCCCACCCAAGGGAGGGTGGAGCTGAGCAGGAAGAGGAAAAGCTGCAGAAGAGACTGAGGAAGGAAGCAGGATGGAGCCAGGAGACCTGGAGGAGGCGCATGGAGCCTAGAGACACGTGAGGAAACTGCGCTTGTCTTTTGGTCGTGGACTGGGTGACACAGATGTGGGTGAGACCCGTGGGGAGGTGACAATGGAATTATCCCCCATCAGTTGGAAGTTCAGCCTTGATAGTTAATTCCTTTGGCAGCTTTTATCTTGATGTTGATTTTGCTCTTTTCCTTCCGGGCTTGTCTGGTTGTTTCTGACCCTTTTCTGTGGGTCCCCACTGGAAGATGCTTTAGACTTGTGGCAGGCTTTGGGGCCTTGTTCTGGGCCGATCCCATATGGATGGAGTTTTACCCATGAGGGGATGGGTAACTTTGGGTGCTTCATTTAGAAACTAGACTCTTTGCCTTACCTGTTTTGTTTCTTAGATGTATTAAAGTTCCTTCCCATTAAAAAGTCTCATGTTTTGTGTTGATGCGGCGGATGGCAGAACCCATTTAGAATAGGCAGGTTTGTGGGGTTTGGGCTGCCCCTCTCCCTGTCCTATTACAGATTAACAGAGGGAGAGAGCAGGAACAGCAAAGAAGCAGAGGCCATGAGAGAAGGCCGGAGAGCACAGAAAGAGTGAAGACTTGCTGTGGGTTGGGAGGCCTGCCAGCCTCCCGGCACCCCCGGCCCCTCTGCCTGCTGTGTACCTGGTAAATCCCAACAAAAGCCTGAAAAAGCCACTGATGGCTCCAGGACACCTCCTTCACCCATCAGCTAGGTTCATAGAAAACCTGCACTGTGACCTTCTGCTGGAGCATCACACAGTGAGATTCCCAGGCAGTTTCTCCATGAGACAGAGATTTTTAGTTGTCCAAAAGGGCAGGTTTATTATGAAAAAGGGAGAGAATAATAAAGACAGAACGAGCTTCCCCCAAAAGGACAGGTTTGCTAAAAGAGAGGTCTGTACAGTTAAAGGTGGGCAGCCTTGGGAGGAGAGCTGCCTCTGCTGCTTTGCAAAAGCTGAAGGTCAGTGAAGAGGAGCAGAGGCCTGGTCACAGGTCACGGGCAGGCAGGAGGGCTGCTGCCCCTTGCCAGTGCAGAAATTGCACTGATATCATTGTCTTCTCTTTGGGAGGGGCTCTTTTCTTTGTGTATCAATAGTTGTTAATTTTTGTTACCCTAATTACTTCTTGGTTGCAACTAGCTTGATGTCTAAGGACTGGGATTGTTCTACAATGGCCCTCAATTTCCATATCCCCCTCTCTGGTTTGCACCTCATGGTACTTCCTATAGCCCTTTGATATTGGCTGTAGCAGTTGGCCCCAAGGAATTTTCATTTCTATAGCTGATTAAATGACTATGTTAATTACTTCTACCCCTACCTCTAGCTCCTGGGAATGAATGAGCCAGGTTTCTGGTATGTGAGGCCTCCTTTCCAAATTTTCTTCTCTTATCCCCCATCAGTTGGAAGTTCAGCCTTGATAGTTAATTCCTTTGACATTGGTGCTGAAGAAATTGGGATAAAAGTCAATGGTCTCATCCTCCTCTTGTAACAGGGTGGTCCCCTCTCACCTTCTCGGACCACGCTGGTGGCCCATAGAAAGGGAGACAACCAAATAAGGAGACCCCGGCATCCCTGGCCAATCAACTGAGTTCGAGTTGCGCCCGCGCCAAAAATGCCTTTCAGTAACCAATGAGTAACTGCCAGCTTGTTTTAAAATTTAAGTCTGCTTGTAACCCTATAAATATCTTCCTATTTCTCGGTTTGGGACTCTCACTGTTAGGGGGAAAAGGATGTCCTAAAGCTAATTCCATGCCCTATAACATCACCATCCACCGCTGTGTTGGTGAGTGTCGTGAGTCCAGACTTGAGTCTGTATTAAACTCCCTTTAGTGCTTGCATCAGCTGTCCTTGATTTCTTGGGGGCTGCGTTCGTTGTTCACGGGCACAACAGTTTGTGAAAAGAGACATAAAAAAATTGGTCCATCAAGTAGATATTTTTGAAAAGACAGAAAATCCTGAGAAAAGCATGTCATTTGCCAAGATGTCATATGCTGTGCAATTAAGGAATACAACCATGTTCTATGAATTTTTACTCTTGTTTGGAAAAAAAAGTCATTGTGAAAGCAATTTTGGTTATTTTTAAATATTGTTTTGACTGATACACCACGAGGAGATATTAGCCACATGGGTCATGGGTCACAAGTTTATAATTGGTACTGAAAGTCTCCAATTCAAATGTATTTGGAGCAACACAAGGAAAATAGACAAAGTGTTTCCCTTTACAGAAGGGTGAATGCTGCAAGCTAGAAAAGATTAAAGTAAATCGATTTAAACTATTCAGATTCAAATGTTTCATTAACACATTGAACAAACAATAGCAGCTTCAATTTAACTGGAAGTAGACAGTGTGAAACTTTACACACATGATGTAAAAAAGATAACTTTTTGGTCACACTTGTCATGGGATATAAATTAACAAGAGAAAGAGATTGGATTCAAGGTTATGTTGAAGATCTAAAAGTAATGCCTGATATTAAGTGCTGCTTTTGTAATAGGGTAATCCCCAAGAGAGAGGAAGTTCCAGGTTCCTTGCACCACCTTAAGGAAGGTGGAGCTGGTCCAGGAGGCTCCCTGCCCCACCCTAAGAAGAGTTGCTGGGGAGGGAGTGGAATCTGGGAAGACAGAAGGACTGAGAGAGAAAATCTGGCTGAAGAGAAGTGTTGAAGAAAAGAGATCAATCAGGAAGAGCACCTGGAGAAGGCACAAGGCGCAGAGACTTGTGAAAAAGCTGTGCTTGCTTCTTGGCCTTTGACTGGTTCCAGGGACTTGGAGAACATGGAAGGAGACACTTGAAACAGACCTGGGTGAGAGAGGGGTGTAAGGATTGGTGTGATAAAGAGAAGGAGAGCCAGGCCAAGTTTCTAACAGGCAGAAACTTTCCTGAGCCCGTTGTGGGGGGAGATGTCCTTTTATAGGGTGAGGAAAGGTTAGGAGGGAAACTGGGTATGCGGAAACTAAGTTTTTTTGGGTGGTTTCTGGTTGATTGCTATCAGGTCCTGTTTGTGTCCAGTTGAGGCCTCTGGTTCCAGGAGCTGAGGCAAAGGTGGAATTCCCTCTGCAGTTTCAAGGGCCTCCTTGTGCCTTGGCAGGCCCCCTGCACCGACCTTACAAGGGGTAAGGAGGCTAAAAATGGCAGCCTTTATATTGATTTTGCTCTTTTCCTTCCAGACTTACCTGGCCCCGTCTGCCCCTTTCCTTTGGGTCCCCATCAGAAGGTCCCTTAGACTTGTAGCAAGTTTTTGAGCACCCTGGCACTCTGCATCCTTCTTGGGCTGGTTGAGTAATTAATTTCAGATAGATTACTAGGGAAAAAACAACCCCTAAAGCCAGTGAGGCAAATTGAGGGTATTAGCATCTTGACCAAAGGAAGGGAATAGGGTCA
This sequence comes from Talpa occidentalis, assembly GCF_014898055.3. Lineage (NCBI taxonomy): Eukaryota > Metazoa > Chordata > Mammalia > Eulipotyphla > Talpidae > Talpa > Talpa occidentalis. The sequence continues at coordinate 15,542,014 of NW_023604972.1, forward strand.
GGGGCTTTAAGCATGGAGGAAGAAAACTCCCCTAAGGAGAGGGTGTCTCATGAGAAAGACATGTTCTATAATGATTTTTTTTTGTAAGATTTATTTATACAAGAACCAGGGTACAGGTCAGAGGCACAGAAGGGTGAGAGGATTCACCAGAAACAGAGCGGTGAACGGAACAGGCAGATTGATGAAATACACTGCCGAGGGGAGCAGCAGGCAAGGCAGGAGAGGTCTGCCATGCCATGTGGGTTTCTCTCTGGCTGACTGGGAATCGAACCCGCGCTGCAGAGGCTGCGGACAGCTTCACAGGGCAGCGCTCAACCCTCTGAGCCACGGGGGAGGCCTTCTGTAATGAATGATGTTTGCCCTACCGCAGAGATAGATTTGGGCCAAAATTATAATTCTGAGTAAGCTCCTCAAGTTTTCATTACAAATTCAGTTTTTTAAGGTAATTAAAGGAGGATAAAATTTCTCTGCAAGGCCTCGATTGACCTCAGCTCAAAATAATTCACATGCCTAAGTGGCACATGTTAGAGAGGTCTGCTCTGGATATCTCAGGAGGCAATGTTCTCTAAACATTTGGAGAGGAATATTCTTAACATCTTGGGGAGGCCAAACCTTCATGTGACAGAAATCATTGTGACTCTCACCTTTCCATTTTCTGGTGTGTTTTTGGCCATCCCCAGAATCTCCAATCAGAGGAGGAGGTCCCTTCCTCATCAACTGGCCAAAGAGGAGTCAATTCAAGTAGAGGTAATGGTCTCCTGCAGAATAAACATTCAAAAACTATGTTTTGAAGTGAATTAGAATTCACAACTAAGAACTAGCATAGGAGATAATATATAATACAAAAATTAATGAGTGGCCAATGTGTACAGTTTGCAAAATCTTTAGATGCTTCTACAGCTGAAAGTTAAAAAACAAACAAATGAAAAAACCTTAACAAAACCAGTAAATCGCTATTTCCTGAAGGAGATGTTTTATAACATTTAGAATGTTGAAGAAAGTACCAAATTATTTCTGAAAGACTGGTTTTTGCAAACAGTCTATCCTGGGGGCTTCAGCCTAGTTTGGTCTTTAGCCTAAATAGCCTGAAACTGCCTCAGGAAAGAAATGCCTTTAGCTTTCCTGCTTTCATTATCCTGCCCGTAGGCTGTGTTAAAAGAAAAAGGTAGCCTCCTAGTTTGCTATTACTTATAGAAAGTTTGACTGTCTGGTCATGTAAAAAAAAGCACAGGGGACTTGTGCTGGTATTGCTTCACATTTTACCTTTTCACATTAAAAAAAAAGCCAGCAACTCACCAGGTGCCTATCAAAATGATGAGAGGACTCCAGGGCAGGAGGCTCTGTTGCTCCCCATGTGCACTTGTGAAGTTTGCCTGTTAAAGTAGCTGCTCAATAAACACTTGTTGGCTAGATGTATGTGCTATGGTGGCCTAGCAATATATTGAGATAGCATTCTAGAAACATTTACCAGCTAAGCAAATTATGACATTATTATTATACAGCCCTGCATACATTTTTTTTATTTCCTTTGAAAAACTCCTCACACCATTTGACATTATAATCAATACATTTCATAGTTGCCATTTCAATCAGATTTTATTTTTCCATTCTCCTAAACTGATTTTTATTAGATTATGAAGAATGATAAATAATAAAGTTAACAAATTTTGCTGCAATCTGTTCATAGTCCATTACCACAGCTACAGCCTTTTATATGGAGTTATAAAGGCCTTTTCCCAATTAATGACCATTTGAATTGATCACTTGGTGCTTTATCAGCATATCTTCTTCTTTCCAGAATTCTTTCTTGAAATAAACACCACAAAAATGAAATCTATGTTATATACAGAACATGAACATTCAGCATATTAGATTATCTAGTAAAACATAGGGTAGCAAATTTATGTAACTTTCACAGCAATTTATTGAATATTTACTGAGTGTCAGGCACTGTATTAATTGTACATGTTCCTCTGTTCCATTTTCCTCATAGGCCTTTAAGTAGGTTACATCAAGTCCGTTATGTAGGAAATGATACTAAACCTAATGAAATACCTTTTCCTTAAGGTATGTAACTAGTCAGTGGCTATAATGGTTAATTTTATTTCTTACCTTGATTAGACCATAGTACACAGACATTTGGTAAGTCATTATTCTAGGTATTTTTATAAAGCTGCATTTGGATGGAATTAACTAAAGGAGTAGACTGATATATTACTATGGCTAATGCAGATTGTTCTCCATGATGAGGGTGAGACTCATCCCAGTAGTTGAATGACTTAAGAAAAAGACTGAAATCCCCAGAGAAAGAAGGAACTCTGCCAGCAGCCTCACTGCAGACTCAAACTGCATTTCTGTTAGTGTGTAGACTGAGGGGCAATCAAAGATCCTTGAACTTTGCACAGTCTAAATAGGTTCTGCCATCCACCACATAGAGACAAAACATTTTTAGTACATAAGCTCGTCAATAGAAAAGAACTTTAATATGATTAATGTACAATAAAGAGAAGAGAGGATAATCTTTTTTTTTAAGATTTTTTTTATTTTTGCATATAAGAACTGGGGTATAGGCCAGAGGTGAGGGGGGTAAGAGGATTCACCAAAGACAGAGTGGGAAACAAAAGCAGGTGAGTCTACTGAAATATACTGCTGAGGGAAGCAGTGGGTGAGTCAGGAAAGGTCTGCTGTGCCATGTGGGTAGCTTCTTGGCCGGGGGATCGAACTCATGCCACAATGGCTGGCAATAGTTTGATAGTGCTTAGACTATAACCCCTCCGCCACCAAAGAGGCCCAGGATAATCATTGTCAGTTAAACACCCAAAGTTACCCATCCCCTTGTATGTCAATGATCAGCCAGACAGGGTTGGTTCAAAGCAGGGCCACTGAGACCCAAAGGGTTGCCTGAATTCTAAGGTACTTCTGGCAGTGAGCCATAAGAAAGTGAGAAGGGGCCAGGCAATTATGGAAGGAAAAGAGCAAAATCAGACCACAAGCCAAGATAAATGCTATCATAGTCAGTCTTCTCATGGGTCTCTCACACTCAGGGTTGCTCTACAACAACATGACTTCCAAATGTCTCCTTCCATGTCCCCCAAGTCTTTCGTGCAAGCCCAAATCTGAGGAGCAAGCATGGCTTCTTCATGTTTCTCTGCTTCATGTGCCTCCTTCAAGTCTTTTTTCTAAGTCTTCAAGTACTTTTAGCTTCCCCTTGTAGCTCAGCTCCATTCTTCATTAGATGGGAGAGGGAGCTTGGAACCTCCCCTTTGTAGATTACACTGCTAGAATTCATTCCTGCAGTTCCATTCTGGCAGCCTACTATGAAAATTTTGAACTTGCCAATTTATAGAATCATGTGGCTTTTTAAAAATAAATTTCTAGGGCCTCCCCGGTGGCACAGCAATTGAGCGCTGGGTTGTGAAGCTGCCTGCAGCCTCCGCAATGCTGGTTCGATCCCTGGCCACCGGATGAGGGTCCCACATGGCACGACAGACCTCTCCTGCCGCTCACTGCTCCCTCAGCAGTGTACTTTGTCAGTCTGCCTGCTCTGCTCTCCGCCCTGACTCTGGTGAATTCTCTTACCCTCCTGCACTTCTGACTTGTATAAATAAATAAATAAATCTTAAAAAAAAAATAAACTACACAGATATGTTAAAAAAATAAAATAAATTTCTAAATAGAAGTCCAATTTTTTTTTTTTTTTTTTTTTGTATTTCCCTCTAGAGAAACTTAATTGAGTAGCCGAAGAAATTTAAAACAAGAATTTTCTGACTAGTTTGAGATTCCTAGAATTCTGGTAACAATAAAAATTTAAATGATGCTGCTCTATTTTTCTCCTTAAATATGTACTTATCTTTCTATAATATGTGTGTTTGTCAAGCTGACATCTTTTTGCTTCATGACCTATCCCCCATGTCAATTCACGTTTCTCTGGTCTCTTGTCAGACACACAGCACCTCCAGACTGGGGAAAGACAGTGATTCTGGCCAATTGGAATAGTACATTGTCTGATCACAGTAATGGGGCTTTCCTAGATCTCCCAGGTAAGACAAATTTCCTTCTAAAATTTGAAAAAAAACTATGAAGTAAAAAAAAAAGACTGAAAAATTATTTTCACTGAGAACAAATATAAACACTTACATTCCCTGAGGATGCCTGGAAATAAACAAAGATGACAGAGAAGTAGAAATACATAGAACTCCTAGAGCCAACCTCATTTAGCCTCACTTAGATTTCTGATATTATATATTCTGAAAGTTGAACTAATTTATCATTAGGTTCAATTAATTTTGTTTATGTTATCTAAAAATAGAAGAACTTAGGTTAAAATTTAATTACAGTAATTAAAAGAATAAATAATTTGTAACTCAATTGGCAATATTTTGTTTATTTTTATTTGGTAAGTTTTGCAATACTCATTTGTTCTGACAGGCATCACCATGGGTGATAGTAGAGCACAGACAACTATTATATGCAAATAACCATTTACTTATTTGTTAGAGCAATAGATTAAATTTATCTTCACAGAAGTATATTTATTATCCATGATAATTACAGATACACATAATCGTCCATCTCTTTACAACCATTTTGTTTTTCAGATATTATCTCATTCACATATTCATGAAGTCCTCTGAAATAGTTTGAATGGTCATGATGGCCCCCAATGCTGATGATGAATTTATTTCAAGGTTTTGAATAACTTAATATTACACAACTGCTTAATAGCAAATAAAGGTTACATAATCCAAAGAATACCAAAAATGCAGAGATTATCACGTAGCCACTAACTACAAATGTTGAATAAGTACTGTTGTATATTTATATAAATGTATATGTGGATTTGTGAGAGCTATTGTATCACATTTGTGTAGATTTGGTTCAGATTAAAAATACCTGTTTTTTTTCTAATTATTGACAATTAAATATTTTTGACCAAGGAAAGTAGTGTGCAGAAGATTAGAAATGGATGGGTTCTGTAGTAAGAAGTTACAGGAGATAATCTGAGAACAAAATAGAATTGTATAGGGAGAGTTGTTTATTTTTTTAAATCCAGTGCTATAGAGAGAAAAAGATAGGAAAATAGAAAGTCACTGATGTTTCAAAACATTTCCTACTTTTAGTAAATACAGAGATCTGAATCACATTAGTTGTGGGAAAATGAGGATTCATCTCAGAATAAGTGTTAAATAAGTTCTAAAGCATACAGCAGATACACACAAAAGGCAATAAACCTTTAATAAGGGAATATTGATTATTATATTTTGAAAAATTCTTTCTCACTAGGTAGAGATGTTAAATTTTTTAATAAAATATCTTTCTTGAAAGATAGCTCTATAATTGGAAGAATTTTAAGCCCTAAGGGCTACTGGATGAATACAGAGAGTTAAAGTTTTTTATTAGTCAAAAAAAGACAAGGTGTTTTGGACTGATGTTTTGAATATTATGAAGATTCTATAAAAGGTGATTCTAAGATGAATTTAAAATATGCTTTTGGTATGGCCTCTGTAATGAATATACATAATAGGGTATGATAATATATCTAAATGCCTAGATACATCTAAAGGAAATACTGGGTATTCAGAATAATTATTTCACAAACTGGTATTGTTCCAATTAATCTCTGAAAATTAAATCTGATCATGCTCAATGCTACTAAGAAAAAAAAAAATTCAGGTTTTCTTTTGCTAACAGGATGATATCTAAACTCTTTAAAATCTGCTATCTTACTCAATCCAGTCTCATCCTCTAAGAATGCAAATCTAGTCACTTCAATTATTACCACAATTTCTTAAATTCTGTGGGACCTTTACACTGATGCTATTTTTTACATCCTATTTTATAAAAAATACCCTGCATTCTTTTTGTTTTTGCCTAATCCTAATTATCCATCAAGGCCTTGCCAGCTGAAAGCTGACTTCTATCTTTAAGCCTTTCTTGGCTTCTACCTTGTTTACTTTCATTTTATTTTACTCATAATTTCATATTATATTTTTCTCTCTGTACTATAAATATCTGTTTATTCCTCTTTTTCTAATAAGATAGTGAGTTCATATAGACCTAGTTCCATGCATATTTAACATTCATTTTCCTGATATTGAGAGTGTGACTCGGGTATAACAAATACTCATTATATTTTAAACATTCAAATAAGTGAATGAATGAATTACAAATTTTTTCTATTTTTGGCGGTGTATTCTATTAGAAGAAGTCAAATAAAGAAAGAGACAAAATCTATGTATAAAGGATTTAGATACTATTACCCATTGTGGAGCAAAGGAAATACATTTAGAGATTGTTCCAGACATAAAATGTAACTGTCATTTCTTCCATATACAATCAAGTACTCTTTTGAAGGTTTTTGAAGATTTCCATTTTGTCTCTCAAGATAAAAATGGAATAAAGTGAATTTTATTCTAGCTTGGGCATTTTGGGAACGTCTATTTTTAATCAAAGAACTTAGATTTTCAGTAAAATAGAAGTCCAAACTTATGTGATGCTAATTTGTCCATCAATTCACTTTATCTCCAGTTACACTAAAATTATCCTGATAAAAATACATATTAAATCATTAGTTTATATAAATTATAGCTCAAAAAATACTACTAATAATAATGCATAAATTTGACTGTATTAAAATTAATAACTTCTATTCATCAAAACACACTGTTGAGAAAAAGTAAAAGGCAACTCACAGAGTAGGAGAAGATATTCTCAATGAATATATACAACAAAAAATATTTCTCCAGAATATTTAATGAGTTCCTGTACATTAAAAAAATAAGACAAATCAACAGAAAAATATGCCAAAACTTGAATAGGCTCTTCAAAGAGAGAAAACTATGTGGTTAAAAACCTTATCCAAAGGTGTTCAGTTCTAATAGCCATGAGGAAATGTGAATGGAATGTTCTTTCATACTATACTGGAAATAGAATTTTAGCCAGTTTTTTTCATTCTTGATCAAATGGTTTGGAAAAAAACTAATATGGAAAATACATAATTTTATATTAGGAAATGATGATAGAAGGTATAATATTTCAAGCAACAAGCTTATTTGAGCAAAACACCCTTTAGAACATTTTTTTATTAATGCATACAAGAATGAGGGTACAGGGTGCAGGCTAGAGGTGTGGTGGTGGGGTGAGAGAATTCACCAGAGACAGGGTGGGGAGCAGAACAGGCATATCTACTGACATAAACTGCTGAGGGGAGCAGTGGACCAGACAAGAGAGGTCTGCTGTGCCATGTGAGTTAGCTCCATGGCTGGGGATTGAACTCATGCTGCAGTGGCTGCCTAAAGCTTCATAGTGCTGAGACTTAACCCTTGTGCCACCAGGAAGGACCCAGAGCAAAAATAAATACTGAAATCTTCTTCATTTTGGTAACTGAATACTAGGTGACTTGGTAAGATTTGTTCCAAGCAAGTGATACATTCTGAGTTAATCATCCTCCAATGTTTGAATAACCTTCATTTGTGAAATGATATTAAAATATTATCTAGTACCTGTATTATTTTTCTTTTTCCTGGAATTTTAGTTCAGTGAGAATTATATCTTTTCTTTGAAGTATAGACTGATATATTGAAGTTAAATGTCTTAAAAGATGATTTAACTCACCTTCCATATGTCATTGGAACTCACATAATCACCAAGGGGAAGGGAAAAATAATCAATTTCATTGGTATATCACAAAAATACATTGAAAAGTTTTACTTTGACAATTATAAAACTTTGCTAAAAAAATAAAAAGAATTATGGAACAACAAGAGTTCTTTCATCTCTGGATCCTTTTCATGAGAAATCTCAAGAGAAAGCTCAGACTGCTATTTCTACATTCATCTAAAGGGGAGGAAGAGGACAAAGAATTGAAGGTGATTTTAGCAAGATTTCAGGCAATAGCACTGGTATTAAATGTTGAAGGCAGAAGGGCTACAATGTCAGGGAACTTGTAAAGATATATGAATCTATGTCTTCATTAAACTTTGAGCTTAAACTTTTTAAAGGTTCAATGAAATAGTTTTTTGCTGTGTCTCTTAGAAATCATGAATCAAATTACTGAAAATTTGGATGTGATCAATTTTTAAAAGATATTTCCAAAACATTTACCATATACATTTTTTTAAGACTTATTATTGCATACAAGAGCTGGGGTGCAGGCCAGAGATGCAGGTGGGTGAGAGGATTCACCGGAGACAAAGCAGGGAACAGAACAGGCAGACGGACTGAAATACACTGCTGAGGGGAGCAGCGGGTGAGAGGAGAGGTCTGCTTCGCCATGTGGTTTTCTCTCTGGCCGGCCGTGGATTGAACTCGTGCTGCAGAGGCTGCGGATTGCTTCATAGTGCGGTGCTTAACCCCTTGCGCCACCAGGGATGTCCATCATATGTATTTTAAATGACAGCGGCACATCTTGTGTCTAACCCTAAGATAATAAATGGCATTTTAAATAGGTATGCTTAGCTTTGAAGCTGGTCACCAGGGGTTATAAAGTGGAAATCAAAGCAAAACAATGGTTTTGAAAAAATATTCAGAAGACTCTGAAAAGACTATACTTTTAGGATTTTAGACCTTACTGAAGACCTTGAAGAATGATGCCCAAACTTTTCTAGTGCCTGCTCTATATTCCCTGTCTTTGAGAGTTGTGTTTTATTTTACCTATTTAACAGAAAATGGAAAGTTATCTTAGACTTCTTTATCTTTCAATACCTGTAATCAATGAGTTACTCCAGCAATAATTAGAATTTCTGTGAACTTTCATTCCTTATGGCCTCCATGAAATCTGTCATTTACTGGATTTTCCTAGTGGCTGCTTGAAAAATTGGAGACAAACTTTTGTCAATATCTTGTATATGTTTAATCCATAAAATATAAGTTATAACTTCCTATGAACACCATTTTCTTTCTTACTCTTAGGTTCTCAATGTCTCATCTTCTTTATTTATGACATTGTATATTTTAAATTATATCCATGTTATTAAATATTTTTCTTGGATCAAGGTAAGGCATAAATATTTTATGATTTATATTTATCACCTTAAGAAACAGTGGGCCTCCCTGGTGGCACAGTGGTTGAGCGCTGGTCTGCGAAGCTGCCCGCAGCCTCTGCAGCGCCGGTTCCATCCCAGGCCAATGGGCGAGGGTCCCACATGGCGCACAGACCTCTCCTGTCTCCCGCTGCTCCCCTCAGCAGTGTACTTCTTTGTCAGTCTACCTGTTCTGCTCCCCGCTCTGGCTCTGGTGAATTCTCTCACCCTCCCATGCTTCTGACTATACCCAGTGCTTGTATAAATAAATAAATAAATAAATCTTTTTTTAAAAAAGAAAAGAAACAGAGTATCTTGATTAATATTTTAAAATATTATTTCACTGGTGTGAAACAGGACCCATGTGTTTTAAGATTGGGGAGATGAATGGCCTCCTTGGTGGCCTAGGGGTTAAGTCTCAGTGCTATCACTGCCTCACCCCTAGTGCCTGAATTCGACTGTCCTTGGCCAGGGAGCTGACCTACATAGCACAGCAGACCTCTCCTGTCTCACCCAATGCTCCTCTCAATAGTGTATTTCAGGAGGTCTGCCTGTTCTGCTCCCTGCTCTGTCTATGGCAAATACTCTAAGGCCCTGAACCTCTGGCCGACAGCCCAATTCTTGTACGCATAATAAATAAAAAATTAATCTTAAAAAATAAATGAATCGCAGTGCGTGGCCACACTGCTGCCATTAGGTCATCTTTAACTGAAGTTTTTTGTGTACTCCCTGTCCATTGTCTTCTAACACTATCACTCATCTAAAGGCCAATATAAAAATTGTATTCTCTTTAGTGGTTAGTTGCAAAGTTGGAGCTTGAGTTCCATACATAACTCTTTAAATGACACAGTATGGGACTCAGTTTAATTTCTTTAAGAAATATTTATGAAAAGACATGAGATATTAATGAGGTTCTGTCTCATGCCTAGTTGTGTGAAACTCATAAATTTAAAAAAGAATTTAGTGACTCGAAGTGTTTGACATAACTACAAAAATAAACCTGATCTGTCCCAGTGATGAAGTCACCTCTTGGTAGCAAATTAACTCTTAAGGAGAGATGCATTTGCTTTGCAATCAGGAAATGGTAAATTTGTGCATTTCTCTCACTGTCATACAGAGAAATTATCGCTTGGCCTATTATCCCATCCACACATTTTCATGGAACTATTGTAGTAGCAGTTACTAGCAATTTGTACCTAGAAATCATTGGAATATTAGATTTTGATTAGTTTAATTTTCTTTTAACTATATGAATGTAAATGATTCAAGATTGTCACTACAAAAAGTTTTTCACTTATGTTGCTATGTTTGCTGGAATAAAAGAAATGGGATGGAGATACGGCTAAAATTGTATTGAATTATATATTTTCACAAACTGGTTTTATTCATACTTAGCTATCAGTACAAGTGACCAGTATTGTGTTCATTTTTATAATAGGAAAAACAAGTCAACAGAAGAAGAGGCATGCCCAAAACAGAGCTAAGACATATATTTATTTTTTAAAAAAGATTTATTTATTTATGCATACAAAAATTGGGGTGTAGACCAGAGGTGTAGGGGCTGAGAGGATTCACCAGAGACAGATTGGGGAGCAGAACAGGCAGATCTACTGAAATGCACTGCTGAGGGGAGCAGCAGGCGAGACAGAAGAAGTCTGCTGCACCATGTGGGTTGCTCCCTGGCAGGTGAGGGGGAATCAAACTCTGCTGCAGTGGCTGGCTAGAGCTTGATAGTTCTGTGCCTTTAACCCTTGCGCCACCAGGGAGGCCCTAAAACATATATTTCTGATCAAGCATTTTCTATTAGTTTTTATCTGTACTCTGTGTCATAGCTTTCAAATATGAGAAGGACTATCAAGAACTATGGAGGATTTGATATTTTACCCTCTTTGATAATTGTCAAATTAGCTTGCAACATCTTCCTGGGCGGTGTCAGAAGAGATAAGTTAGCTGAATCAAAGACAATGGCTTATTACTCATGACAGCGGAGGGCTTAGACATCTGGTTTGCATTGAGTGTCCTTGCACCCTGTCCCCAAGTCCTAAAGAGATGATGTGGAATGCACCACAAGTACATGCTACCTATATCATAGGCAAATATCATAGCCACAGATTGCTGAGCTTAGAAAACCAAGTCTTTTAAAATAAGTGTTAGCAAATCTATCCAAACATTATCCCCAAGGAAGACATTATCTTTGTCACCCAAGCCAGGAAACAAATCTGTCTTCCGCTTCAGATTCTATTTGTATCTTCCAAAGCTGCTTCCTAGCTAAACAATTTTGAGAGCATAGCTTAAAACAAAAGCTGATATAGGACATGCAGAAATGACATGGAACATTGTCCCTTAACAGGACTCCATTACAACAACATCTTCAAGGGAATTGCAAAGCATGCATTGGATTAGATCCTAATGGTAAGGCCTAAAATATATTCCTGTCATGTGGCAGCAATGCTTAGATGCTGGCCAACTCTTCAGCTGAATATTCACAACAATATTAAATCCTTTATTTTGGGTTTATTGTGTGTGATGGGTTATACTGATAGAGCATTTTAATTTATTCTAGGATCCTAAAGGTTGGCCTGATTGTGGAACCAAGACAAAGGCCAGCAATGGGTTCTTCTTGGCACATAGTGAGGACAAGTTCTTTGTCTTGTGACCTCTGCTAACATGCAGTCTGCACCCCCTACAGCACAACCGGGCAGGCTAGTTTCTTGTAGAATATCATTTGTGAGATTGAATTTTCTACAGTCAGATTTCCTTTTATTCGGGAGTGCTTTTAGGTAGAAACCTTCAGTCCATAATTATGAGTGTCCTGAGGTTAATTCTTTCCTTTAAATTCAAAACAAGTTAATTTTAATTGTTTCAGGTGCATAGACCTAGAAGAGAGTTTAGGACAATATTTGAAATTATGACCACATAGCACAGCTTCAGTGAGCCTCTCGTCTCATATAATATTTTCTAGAAAATGTAAGATGCTTTCTGAAGTTTCAGTATTGTGGAATTTTTGTATTCATTTTAATAACAATATGTTTCTAACTAGGAAAGCTGCTTTCTTCAGAAGAAAGTGTAACAATGAGGATATGAAAGGACACAGGACGTGAGATTAAATATGCTTTCTTTCTTTACTTACTCATAGACAAATAAGACAAATAAGTTAAAATTAAATAAGCAAGATAATTTCATAGATTAGCAAGTATAACTAAAAGAGAATAAATACTGGGGAGGGAACAAGAGTTGGGGCCCTTTTTGATTGCAGGTTGAAAAAAAAAATCACTGAGATATTTGCAGTAAATATGAATATTTGAGGATTTTCAGTAGAAACAATGGAATCATTTTCAGGTGGGTTGTTTCCGGGGAAGATAAAGGGAAAACAAATGGGGATAAGCCTCCAGTCAACATGTGAACCTTAGGTGGACAACTCAGTCCATAGAATGGCTTATTTTGTTTTCCTCTTTTTTTGAAAAAGGCCAATATCATGGAGTTAATAATGAATGTTCCTCAGACATCCAATTTCTGTGTTATCATAAATACCTATGCACAAAACAACCAGAAATCATATAAGTGTATCAACTTGCATTGCAGCAACTAAAAATTTATCACAGGGGTTTTTATGCTTCTTGCACTAAGCTGTTTGCATTTAGTTATAATTCTTGACAGCATTCAAATTTTTAAGTGTGCAATTTTCCATTTTAAGCAAGCTCTATGGCTCTATAATATTTGATTCTTTTTCTTATCAAAAGTAGAAATAATTTAGAAAACAATTGTAGTTATTTTCTGACTACATTTCAGCTAAAATCCTAAAGTGTAAAGAATTTCTATATATCATAGACCTTTTATTTACTAATTATGGGATAAAAATATTTTTATTTTAGGGGATTTAAATGACTTAAATAATTTTTATTTGCAAATTTTCTATAATAAGTGTGGAATATGTGGGTCTATGAAATCAACCTGTGATTACTAAATTAACCCTAATTTACTCTGCATATTATAGTTCGTAAATCAATCATAGAGGTTCCTTCCTATAGTCTATAGTTAGTTGAGGTCTTACAAATTTTAAGTGTTCTTACAAAATGTTGGCAAATTTATTTTTCTATTTCCTTCCCTGTGTGAGAAGGGACCAGGTCCAGTCTGTACTATGAAATGTCTAAAAACCTCTGAGTGTATTATGCAGTTGATATCATCCTCCTTCATATTTATTGATGTTTTCTACTATGATTTATCACAGTTAGACATGCAAGAAAGATTCCCAAATCTTGTATATTATTTTAACTGTGTTCTGACATAACGGTCATTGGTGCTGTATCCCATGTTAACAGAAGCAATGATATTCATTCCTATTTCCTTTCATGATAGTTAGGATATCTCTTAACATAACAGATTTAATATTCTGAGAGATAATTGTGACTCTAGTCCTGAAAAGGACAGTAATAAAACTTAAAAGAAGCATTTAAAAACTCTAATTCTGTTTACAAGGGAAATTACCTATTCTGTTAAGAAATAAGGCAATGAAGAAATTATTTTAGAGAAAAAAAATCATGTGCTGAAGTCCACAATCTAATAAATATTTCCTCAATATTCAGTGAATAGAAATACACATTGACTTTTTCTAGAATGTAAAACTGAATAGAAATATTTAGGTAGTCATTATAATAATAAGGAATACACTTGATAATCATTGCCTTGTTTAAGCATTAATCTATGTGTTGAGTATAAGAAAAATAAATGAATATTAAATGTAAAACACAATTTAACACAAGCAGTTTTAGAATTACACTGAATAAAATAGCCAATAGGTGGTGCTGTTGTGATTGAATTTGATTAAACTTGCAAATCATCCTAGATTTTACTATTTTTAGTTTCCTTATACCTCTACCCCATCTTATACTTAGTAACTGTTCAACAGTGAACTGGTTAAAAAATGTCACTGAGGATAGAATGATTTTAAGTATTTCAGAAGCATTTTCTATCACCATCACTTAAAAAGGAGAAAGAGGCCAGAGCTCACAGCTATAAAAAAAATAGCCAGCTCAAGGTGGTTCTTATCTGATAAATGAATATACAATCACTTAACTCAAATGGAGGTTATGAGTTTTGTATAAAGCCCTTCAACAAGGTTGAATTACATAATGTCTCATTTAATGGCATATCCATGTGACATTCCTTGTCAAACACTCTTTTACTTTGTCAGACTAAACATTTGATTTGTAAAATATGAGACACATTTCACCAACGGTAATAAGAGAATGCTTACATGTTTACGATTTGCAATTAAACATGAATGGTAAGACTAGTGAATTCATAATATATAACTATAAAATATGACTTTGAACATGTAATACAGTGAGATAACAATGATTACAGTTACTTTGACTTTGTTTTAAAACTTTGCAAAATAAAATTTAAAATAAATTGTTATAAAATTTATTATGATATAATTTGATACAGGCAATACTTCAGAATAGAAGTCGTCTCAAAATTAAATGTTAATAGCCTTTAATTTGACATTTACATGTGATTTGAGAGTACATTTATTTAAAATTATGTTAGATCTTTTAAGAACTATCACCAAAAACCTCAAAATGAATATTCTAAAAATAGTTTTAGCTATTGCTTTTCCATTTTGAATAAATTTACACACAGAAATTAAAATTTCTTTAATCAGTGTGAGAATTTTAAGTATAAATTATGAATTTTCTCAGCATGAATTTATCTTTTGATTTCTAAATTTTGCTTATTTCTTATTTGTATTTTAGTCACTGCCTTTTAATATCACTGGATATTTTATATTTGAGATGCTAAAAATGAAATTTCTTTAAAAGAAATGGTGATTTAGAGAATACATTCCATAATTACACAAAGTAGTAAATATTATAGATTGAATCATTCCTGAAAATTCACATGCTGATGACTTAAGCCACAGTAACAGGAAATGGGACCATATATGGAAGCAAAATGTTTACAGAGGCATCAGGTTACAATGACATGACTGCAGTGGGTTGAAATCTAATATGATATGTGTCCTTGTAAAAAAGGGAATTATGGACAAACAGGAACAGAGGGGAAATGATATAAAGAGAAACAGAAAACAGCCATCTAGAAACCATGGAGAGGCCAGACACAACTTTGCTCACCACCCTTTGAAGGAAGTAACCCTGCTTGCACCTTCATGTTGTACTTTAAGAACTTAACAACACATTTTTGTTGTTTAAGCCACTCAGTTTCTGGTGTTTTGTCCATAGCCTTAGCAAACAAGTATATTACCTTAATTATCATCTATAATATTTGTGAAAATTTTGAAATTTATGATAAAAAAGTGTACAGAGAGAGAAAAATAATACCTAAAAATAAGTTTTGATCCAAATATATATACAAACATACACGTATATAAATACATAATGGATTATATTCAAAGATGAGATATATATAATGATATACATTTTTCTTCTCTTAAGTGTTTGTACTTTTTCTAATTTCAGTCCACAGAAGAACAAATATATGACCATGAAAAATTTACTGAAAGTTAATGTTAAATAGACAGTGATTTCTAACAAAATATTCTTGATTCTTAAACTTTTAGATAAATAACGTTTACTCTAAGAAATGTCATCAACAATTGCTTTAAAACATTTTTGGATATATAGTATTTATTGAAATCCATATTAAACATCTCTCTGCTGAAGGTACTTATCCTAGTGAACATATACTTTTCTTGAAAAGGGAAGCAAATATTGAGGGCAACTATCAAGTGTGTAAATTTTTTTACTTAAAATACCACAAGCAGCTACATTTCTATTTTCCCATTATTCTTTCAATATCAATATGCTATGAAACATACATTTCCTTTTGGAATTTCTTATGCATCTACTTTTATTGAAAATCTGGAAGAAAACAAATACATTCATTCCCATTAAGATGCTAACACATTTCTTAGTTGTTCTGATTCTAAAAGAAATACTAGAGACACAGGCAGAGACTTTGAACTGAGTGACAGAGTAAGGGTTTGGGAAGGAAAATGTGATCATAAATCAGACCAATTTTCTTCAGAGTTTTACCTGACTTCACATCCAGTTTGTCATGTATTTTCTTATATTTTTCTACAGGGAAGATAGTATCCAAAGTTACTCCATATATTTGCCATTTAACTTTTTAAAGTCCATGCTTTGAACTAGTTTAAACCAATCTTTTCTACTGTTATGACACTTAAACAACAATAAAAATGACCATAATCCAATCGCATCATGGATACACACACCCCTACCCCCATCCCCCCTTGTGTAACTGGAACAGAGGCACTTGCCTGATCTTAGAAATGGTGGTATACACAAACAAGTTACACATTGCAAATAATTATTGATAAAAATAATAGAAGTACTAAGATGTATTAATTGAAAAATCAGCAATAAGATAGAGGGACACGTAGACATGATCATCTTTGTTTGAATTTACAAAGATAAGTTGAAATAGTCCTATTGCTCAGGAAAATCATAAGGTTGGAGGACACAAGTCATCTTCAGCATTAAGCAAAGCATGCCTGCATAAGTTTCTCACTCTTCATTATAAGTTTCCTGGGGATTTCTAATTCTATTTGGGAGAGCTGACTAAAAGTCTAGAGTCAATCACTAATGCAAAATATATATTGAAAAATACTTAAGCTTATATTTAAAGATTAGGAAGAAAAAAATGACTTTCAGGTATAATTCTGTTAAAAAGACTCTAGGAAAAATATCTTCAATTCTCGCTTCAGTATTTTTTAATTTTAAATATATTTTGGGTTAGTATACAAATTACTTTATTGCATTCTTTCCATAATATGTTATAATTCAAGCACTGACATATTTATAAGGCCTATATCCCTTTCTAGTCATTGTTCAGTATGCAATATATGAAATCTGAGCCACTGGGAATCCAGTTTGAAAATTTAAAAAAATAAAACTTAAATATCAAGTCCCTTTACTCAAAGACAGAATATGGTATATACTTATGGGAATGAGATGAGACACAGAATGAACAAATCCAAATTAAATAAGAAATAGAAACATTGGAAGCAAGAGCTTTAATAAAATTGCCAATGGCAGTTTCAGGGCAATGTTGTTTCTGAATTAGGATGTCAATATTTCTGGAAATACTCAAACCAGAGCATAAAGGAATGATCAAGACAGCATTCTAATTTGAAAACTTAATCATGTCAATAACAGTCTCCGGTGCATGTGGCTTCACATACATTCCTTTAATGTTTACTCCAGAATCATCCCCTCCTACTATTTCCTACCATGTTTTTCCAGATACAAACAACTTATTTTTTTCCAAATATAATATTCTCCTTGCTTCTTTACTTTTTTACAATATTGTTTCTTTCAGGCAATATCTTTCCTCTGTTGACATGAAAAATTAAGTCAAATAACTTTAGAGTCTTAAAAATCAAGGAAATGTTATATTTTGTGAGAACATGGATGAATTATGAGTGCAGTGTACTAAGTGAAATAAACCCGATAAGGAATAAAAATACCATATAAACTCACTTAAATATGGACTCTGAAAATACTGAACTCATAAAAATAAGAGTGTAGATTGCTTGTTGCCAGATGTTGCAGGATGTGGAGGGAAATGAGATATCGGACAAAGGGTACAAACTTTCGATTTTTAGGGCATCTATTTTACAGTATAATGACTATAGTTACCAATACTGTATTGTATATTTGATACTTGGTAAGAGAGTACACTATACATGTTCTCACCTCTCTCTCTCTCTCTCTGTCTGTCTCTCTCAATACCCATGTATATTGTGAACTGTTCATTAAGGGCACTGCTCGTTAACTATTAATTAAGTGTTCAAATACTGGTTCCACTTCTTTATGAACCATGTGATCTATGAAAATTTACTGATTCTGTGGATCTGCAGTTTCTATGTCTACAAACTTGTCATGATTCCAGACATATTACCTCACAGGTTGGTTGAATTTCTATGTGACCATTCTTTCTTCCTGCATGCCAGGGAAGCAGAATTATTATCAGAAATAGTCAGGGCTCACTAATGTTACTGGGCTTACAATCAGTTATTTTATTGCTCTAGTCTTATAAGCTCATGATTAGAAGGAGAGAAATGGGGACATCTATTTTAAATGATTCCCTATTAAAAATTATCAGGAAGGAACTTTATAGACTTCATTATTAGAAAATGAGAAAAGCATAAATCAGTCTACAAATATTGCAATAGTAACCATTACAGTAGAAATAATTTTGAAGCATTAATTTTGAACTTAAAATGCCACAGACCTTCCATTACCATGACTATGAAAATATTTAGCATATTTATTGTGCTGCATAATAATATATACTTCTGAGAAGAAATAATTAGTGTCTTCCACCTCCCACCAAGAAGAGCAAATACTTTGATTACTCAACTTAATTTGTTAGACAAATAAAACAGTGGAAATATTTTCTCCTACTGAGTCTTAAATTTGGGCAGTGAATATGTAGTTATTATCCAAAGACAGATGTAACTTATTGTGGTTGAAGAAATATGGCATCCTTAATACAACAGAAATAGCCTATCTTATAATTTCAAAACAAATTCATTTGTCTGTACATGTAATACTTACTGTGGAATACTGAGAATTATTCAGTGTTTAATGCATTCAATTAAAGTATTAAAATGCTTTGCAACCTCAAAGATACATTTTGAGAAAGATATTTTAAATACTGAAAATAACATTGTTTTCAGATAAAAATAATCACTATATTTTAAGTACAGTGTTTTTCTTTTACACGTCATTTAAAAATTAGAGTTTGGAAAATTAACCTGAAATTTAACACTAGTAGAAACAATAAGAGTAGAGTGTTACTTAATATATATTAAAATTGGAAATATTTGAAAAATATTCTTATATTATTTAAAAATGACAGTGATGCTTATAATTTAAAAGGAAATACAAAAACTGGAAGAAACTCTTGGGTGGGGAATTATATAACTAAAAACTATTTTTATTTCTAGATTTGATTAAAATATATCAACCATGATTGTAAATGTGCAACCTGCTAGCCAGAGAAATTGCAATGACTTTCAAAATCAGAAAACATACTGAGCACCCATCTACTCAGAAGAAAATTGATATAGACCACCACTTGCCACTAAGCAACACAACATGTTCTCGAAGGGCAGAGACTAGCAGTAATCCAAAGAAGGACATAGAGCTGTCTGGGAGCCACCATCTTTAGAGGTCATAGCTCAGGTGCAAAAGATAAAATCCTCTGGTGGGTATGGAAGCTAACTCTGCCTTAAAAGCTTCAAGTACCAGGGTAACATATCTTGAAACATTCCTGGAGATATACTTTCAAGGATCCCACAAGAATGTACCCATTCCTGATTCACTTCTCTTGAGAGACACAGCATGGACTCTTTGCCAAGTGTTTATAATTCTCTTAATTGATGTGCAGCTTTCATGATAACCAATATTTCCTCGTAAAATTAGCACAAAACATCTTTATCTGTTGCCAAAAGTCAAACGCTCCTATTGTACCATGAAAAACTGTTTGATACTGCTTTAACCTTAGTTATAAGAACAAATGATGGTCTTTTCTTGGACCTGAGAGCTCTCCCAATAAATGAATGCTTAATAATTATAGAAAAAAATACACACTAAAACAATTACGTATAAGAAAATTCAAATGAAGATGAACTCAAAACTCTGTTTTTAGCTACAAATTAATTATGTATTTGGACTAGTTAGGAGAGATTATAGTATCCATGTTATTTATTCAAAACAAGGAGTAGGGCCTCCCTGGAGGCGCAGCGGTTGGGCGCTGGGCTGCAAAGCTGCCCGCAGCCTCTGCAGCGCTGGTTCGATCCCTGGGCACTGGCCAGGGTCCCACATGGCGCACAGGCCTCTCCTGCCACCCGCTGCTCCCCTCAGCAGTGTATTTCATCAATCTGCCTGTTCTGTTCCCCGCTCTGGCTCTGGTGAATTCTCTCACCCTCCCGCGCTTCTGACTGTACCCAGTGCTTGTCTAAATAAATAAATAAATAAATAAATCTTAAAAAAAACAAACAAGGAGTAGATTTTTCACCATTAAACAGAATATTTATGAACAAATTTTTTAAACATTTTTATTTTTTACTTTTTCCTCATGTCTTGTTATAAAAGAATTATTTTGAAAAATGACAATATTGAATATCCACACAAATTATGGGTAATAAATTAAATCATCAGTCATTTTTCAATTATGTTACTTAGTGAACATACTTAAGAACAAATTTCCTTTCAATACAAAGCATGTTATTTGTTTGTAAAGCTAAAAATATAACTGACCTTTTATTCCTATATTTAAAATCCACATAATTGGAGATTGAAGAATGGAAATAAGATAAATTTTATAATATCTTAAGATGGATAATGGAAATATTTTTAAAGCCATCAGAACAATAAAATGGGAAAATTACTTATGCTTGCATCGTTCAAGATAAATTTTACTGAAAGATGGCACTTAAGCTTGGCAATGGGAAAACTAGAAGTCACGAAGTAGCAGTGAAGACTATTTTACTCAAGGACGAAAGTAGAGTAACTTCAAAGACATATAGAGACTTAAGTGTGTTTTAAAAAATAGAATAAAAGTTTTCCTACAAAAACATCCCAACACTTTATAACATATTTGTATCAATGTATGAACATTTCCCTTGTTGGATTATGGTAATTTCCAAGAAATTACCTATTCAAAATTACCCATTCAAATTTATGTTCAATCATTTACCCTTTTTTTATTGGGGTGGAAGTTCATTCATCTTTGGAAAATCAAGCTAACAAATTATGAAAGGATAAAGAGAGGAATCCAGCCCTCTGCAATGTTAAAACTGGGTTTTTAGTTTCAAGTTAATGTGGTTCTACCAGTTAAGCCATTGTTTCCTTTCATGTGTTTATGTGTGTGTATATGTGTGTGTGCATGAATACATGTATGTTTCACCATCTCACAAGCTATTTAAACATTGAGTTTTGGGATAAGAACACAATTTACTTAACCATTCTCTGGGCATGCCTGTTCATTTTGCAGAGTGTCTGGGCCAAGGTGCATAAGGAAAGTGTCCAAAATCAATCAGCAGGAACGAATCTTTCTCCACCAGTTGTTTTTAATCCTGTCAGGAAACAGTTTCAGTGTGTTGTGTATTTGAAGCCTGGGGTGAAAGTAAAATTCCTTGGCAGAAGTTTTTTTTCTCTCCTCACCGTGGTATCTGATCAGTTTGGATGAATTCTTATCATTGTTAAAATCGCGAACAGGAAACAGGATGAAAATATCCTATTTTAAGACTGCAAGAGTCAGACAGCATATCTGATATCAGAGGAACTTTATTCCTTTGAAAAAAGCAAGTATCGTGGTGCCTTCCACGAGGGCCTACATTTCCTGATTCTGATTGATAAGACCTTGACCAGACACTTGTATTTAAAAGTGAAGAAGACATTGGTGATTTTAATTCACTTTTAGACACTGACCCTGTTACTTTATAAGGACAAACAATTCCAAAAATATAAGAATGAATAGGAAACCATGCTTCCAGGATGGTATCTGAAATAATTGGTAAGCAAAGGAAATGACTCCACTCAACTAAATAGATCTTTTCCATGTACCATGACAGTGTTTCTGTCTATGTCAAGTATAGTAGATTTGAATTGGAAAAGCTACTGGGGGAAGGACCTGCCTTTAGGATAATCAAAGCCTTCTGAAATGAGTTTTGATCATTTGTAGGCTGTTTGCTCCTGCACCTGTGCAGGTACTGTTCCAACTGACTGTGGCTTAACCACTCCCTCAGCACTCTTGATTAAGAACATGGCTTCATCAAACAGTTTGGGAAGCTTTCGCACCTGTATTTGAGTTTAGATTTACTTCTTTCAGAGGATGATCTTAAATTTTGTACAGAAAATTTTGTACTCAGTTATCTCTTGCATCTGTCTCAGTAGCAATTCTATCCTTGGAGATGATATGTTTTGGCTCTGCCCCAAACACCGTGATAGCATAAATTGTTTTCAGCTGACATTTAAAGTCCTTTCTTTGCCCAAAACTGAAAGAGAGGGAGAGAACAAGAGAACAATGGATATGTGTATTTTTACTTTATTGTCAGAATCATATGGAGATGAAATTCCAATGTTGTCAGTTATTATTAGCTATGAAGCTTTAGCTAAACTACTGTAGCAGATTAAACCTCATTTTACTTGCCTGTAAAATGGGTATGATTATTCATTTTTCACATAACTTTAAGGATTTTGAGATTCTTAATCATTCTAAGAGAAATCCAAGGCATCTGGAAGCACTTTAGTAATTGAAGTAGAAAATACTCTTTAATTTTAAATCCAGAGGGATTTAATTGCTCTCATACCCTTAACTATCATAACCTAAGGAGCCTCCCTGGTGGCCTATGAGTTAAGTCTCAATGCTATCAGTGCTAAGGTCCGAGTTCGATCCCCGGCCAGGCTGCTAACCCACATGGCACAGCAGACCTCTCTTGTCTCACCTGCTGCTCCCCTCAGTAGTGTATTACAGTAGATCTGCCTGTTCTGCTCCCCACTCTGTCTCTGGTGAATCCTTTCACTCTCTCCACTTCTGACCTACACCCCAGTTCTTCTACACATAAATAAATAAATATTTTATATATACATACATATATAACTTCACATAGGGATCTAGGTATCTCTCTTGCCAAACTGAGACTTTGTTGTGAGCAATAATCACTCTCTCTTCCTATCTAGGTTCTGACAAGTAGTAAGCTTTTTATTTTTTTTTTTTCAATTAGTGGTAATTTTATAAACACGCTATATATTATTTTTTACATAAAATCATATAATATAAAGAACTTGGGATTTTCATGATCTTGATTATAACTCCAAAAACTTGAAGAATACTTATAGAATCACGTAACAATGTAGAAATAAGTGATGATTGGTTATTATTATGGCTGAAAGTAAGCAGGTATTTTTTCAGATATTTTACATCCACTGAATGTAAAACTCACTTCAAATTTTATACATAAACACAGCACCATTTTTATTTTTCAACTTATTTGCTTTTAATGAAGTAGCACTATTTTAGATCTTTATTAATTTTTTCAGTGTAGGATTCCTCCCCTCAGGTGTGTTCCCCATAGTTGTCCCACCACTAAAGGACCTATAGTTTTCCACCACAGTCCATTGTGCTCTCTGTCCTATCCACCCTATTTTTTCCCCTCCCATTTTCCCTCTTCTGACCCTTCCTTCTGGATGCTTCATATTTATGGTTAGCTTTCAAGTGTCGGTTTTAAAGTTTATTTTTTTCTGAACCTTCATATGCTTTTTCTGTATTCCACATGTAAGTGACACCATACAGTATTTATCTTTCTTCTTCTGGCTTATTTCATTTAAGATAATCCCTCCCATTTCCATCCATATTGCCACAAATGACATGCATTTATCTTTTTGATTACTGAGTAGTATTCCACTACGCATATATACCGCAACTTCTTGAACCACTGATATTTTCTGGGGTATTAAGTTGTTTCCATATCTTGGCTATTATAAATAGTGTACAACACCATTTTATAATCAATTAGCTAATAGAACTTTTGTATTCCTATTGAAAGTGTATCAGTAAATGTGAAATGTCTTACACAATAGCTTCCTATTGGACTACTTATATCTCTTCATGCACTTAGATAGTCCATTACAATGTGTCTTGTAAAAATAACTATGACATGAGATGTGCTGCCTAATACAGCCTTCAAGAAAGGATCCCATATGTAGGAAATACAGTCTGCAGACAGCTTCCACCTATTTACTCCTCAGCATTTGCCTAAGAACAGAGAGCCCCCTCATTGAGGTGGAACCCATCCCAGGCAACCCATAGTCCAGGAGAAGAAAGACACAGATAAATCCAGCTCATAAAAAATTACTTCAACATGCATATTTCTTCCGCAACTTCTGACTGTGGTAACTGTTTGCTGTTCATGAATCACAGTTCAACCTTTCTCTTTCTAGTACAGTCCTACATCCTGTTATTTTCAGAGGTATTTCTCCCTAACCAAGATCCTATATCCCAAACTCTGTCTTGTCATCTTCATGGGAGAATACAACCTGCAGTGAATTTGGATAATGTGCAGAAGAGAACAACTGGGTCTATTAGATTTTTTGTAACAATATTGGTTAGAAAAGATGGAGGCAAATAGGTACTAAGGATGTACTTTACTGAAATTTACAGTTCTTAATTCCAAATGTTAATTACCTGTCTGAAGAGAAAAATTGGCTCAAATTGTTAATCTGTGTTTAACTAAAGGATTTTTTTTTTATTTTGAGTTTTTTATTTTTTATTTTGGTTTGCATTTGCAAAATTCATGTGTTCTGTTTTAAGTAAAATTTATTTATATAAAGCTGACATCTTCTAGTTTGATCTCCTTAAAGATAAAGTTGACTGTCTTCAATATTTGATTTAATGCCAAAGTAGCTTCTGTCTTCTCTAGTTCTGTGTTTTTTGAAAAATGTCATGTTGACCATTCTGTTTTCATTGATATATAATCACTCTACCAGGAAAGTAATGGTTTTATGTAGTCATTGGTGTTTCACTATTTTCCTGTATAAATAAACAATAGATGACTTACAATCCCTACCTTTCTTAATTCAACAATGTTATATCATTTTATATGCTTGCTCTTAGAGCCTATTACATTCCATTAGAAATAATACTCATATTTCTGTAACATATGTTCTTTTGGAATCCTGGTACCCACATTATACTTGTCTAGAATAGATGGAAGTCTACGACTCCTTTGCTTGAAAAAAAAAAAAAAAAACTTTGTGAAAAAATAGAATCAATTCACTGATAAAAATTCTGTCAAGAATCAGTAAGTGGTCAGAGAAAAATTCTTGAGTATCACAAGCTAAGTGAAAGTAAACTATGATCTCATGGCCAAAGAAGGCAGTAAAACTTAGTTGATGCAATTTCTGTATTTTACAAGATAGTTGTGATCATTTTACCATGATATAGTGTCATGGTCATAGACTTCAAAGTCACTTCCCAGAATTTGTGTTATTAGGGTTATAAGAATTAGCAGTTATTAATAATATGCGACAGTCTTCAGCTTCTGTAAATATAAGAATATAGACAAATTACATCATAGAATGAATTCAATAAGTTTAACACGATATAAATAAATGTCCATCATCAACTTTTCCCATTGAAATATCTGGTTGAAATTAAAATTGTAATCACACTATATCTTTGAACAATTGTGAATAGGATATAGCTCCGAAAAAAAGTTTTGTAAAAAGGACATTGAAATCCTCTTTTCAAGAATATATTTTTATTGTAAACAGTCATGATACATGCTACCTTGTCATTCAAAAGACAACAAAAATCTTCTTACATTCTAATTTTTTTTTATATAGTGATAATTTAATGAAGATTTATTTAACATAAGATAGGATTCCTCTGATAACTTACACGAGTCTTGTAGGAATGAATGGTATTATTTCCCAGAGAAATGTGATCATTTCCCCTCTCAAAACTCCACATATACCAAAATCTCATTCAGACAGTGACACGCTACAGTGGGAAAAGTGCTATGTTGAGAATCATAAATAATGTCTCCTACTACTCCTGTCTTTCCTTTTACTGTGAATCTTGTGAAAATATGATAGCTCTCCAGGACCAAGTATCTCATTGATTAAATTACCAACATTTCTTAGTGTTCTTTAGGTCATAGGTAATGTGCCATAGTCACTGCCTTCAAAAAACTTGTCATCAAGACCATAATGAGGACTTGCCTTTATTTTAAAGATCTTAGAAGTATATTCTTAAAACAAAGAATTCTTATGAATTAGTTAAAAAAGTCATTGTTTTGAAAAGAAAGTCATCATGTAGCTGTTCACATAGGAACAGCTGAAACAAATGTGCCGCCTTATACCAAAGGAATAGTATTATTAAAAAATTTCAAAATTGAGTGAGCTGAAAAATGAACAAAATCTACCATAAAAAGCAATTTAAAAAGGATAAACTTACATTTATTGGAACAAGAAGCTACATTTTTATGACACAAGTATATATATATATATATATATGAAAATCCATCCTCAAAATTCTGTTAAGAAATTAAGCATTATTATTATTATTATAAAAAAGTTTTTTAGTTAAAATTACCTTTAAAAAACATTGTAAAGAAATATCTGAAGGGCCTCCCTGGCGGCGCACGGGGTTATCTCAGTACTATGAAACTATCTGCAGCCATTTTACCAGGAATTCTATCCCTGGCCAGGGAGCTGACCTACACAGAGCAGCAGACCTCTCTTGTCTCACCCTCTGCTCCCCTCAGCCACGTATTTCAGTAGATCCCCTGTTCTGCTCCCCACTCTGTCTCTGGTGGATCCTCTCACCCGTGCTCACCCCCATACCTCTGGCCTATACTCCAGCTCTTGTATGCATAAATAAATAAAATAAATCTTAAAAAAAAGGAAAAAGAAATATCTGAAAATCCAGTCATGGCATATGCGTATGTTTTATTCCATTGTCATGAGGACGAATACGTAGTGATTATCAGTTTTTTTTAGGGAAGGAGAAATGTATGAGATGTGCAAAATCATTTCACCTAAGATAGGTATTTTAGGTATTCCAGAATTTAATTGCATATTCTTGATTAGCTCAAAATTCTTATCTCTCATCCTTAGTACAGCACAGACCCTAAAGAACTAAAGTCCTAAAAATGAGTGGTTTATCTTGTTATAGTTTGCTTGTTTTTCATAAATAAGTTTCTATCCTGCCTGCTCTATTAGAAACATTGAATTACTTCAGGTAAATTGTGTAGGAAATAGTATTCTCTTATGTCTGTCACTGTAATGGGTTAATAGCATATATTGTATATTCTTAAACTGATATTCTGAATCTAAAAACACTGATTTAATCCAATTGTTTATGTTCTGGTATTAGTTCTAACTAAGGTATATAGAAATGGTATAATATGCCTATAATTGATAAAATCATCTGCAAATATATTTGCAAAGTCATGTTTTCCTTCCAAATTCTATATATAGTTATATATACAGTCATGGTTTATAAATTGGTAATCTTAATAGATTAAGGGAGGAAAAACATGCTGTTTTATAAGTTATTTCAAAAAATATAACAAGCAAGTGCCCATACCTATTTATGATAAAAATAGTTAGAGACTTCTTAAGTATATAAAAGTTTATTTTATTTGTCAAAACCTTTTAACAAATATTGTACTTAATAAGAACACTTCACACACATTTCCTTTCAATCAGGAAATAGAAAATTATATCTAAAAGTATTTGTCCTATTGTATTATTGGAGGCCCTTTTAATAGAGGCCCTAGACATTCTTATTCATAAAGAAACAAAATGGAAGTTTCATTGACTTAAACATGACAAAATAATTTACCTACAAAATTCAATAGAATCAATGAACTATTAGAACTAATTACAATTAAGCAAGATGGTAGAAATGAAATAAAAGGTTAACATGCCCAATTCAGTGTCATTTCTTTGCAATAGCAATAAAATACTGAAAACATAAATGAGAATAAATTAAGATATGTAAGAGCAAGTAAAAATATAAAATATCCAGGAATTATGTGATTGAATACAAAAAGGCACTGCATGGAGAAAACTTTAAAACTCAAATAAATTATCTAAATTAGGGTTCCTCAACCTCACTACTATTGGGATTTTGTACCGATAATTCCTTTTCATGAAAGGTAGCCCTGAGCTTTGTAAGAGGTTTTCCATTCCTGTCTGGTGTAAGTAACAACCA
Source organism: Talpa occidentalis (assembly GCF_014898055.3). Lineage (NCBI taxonomy): Eukaryota > Metazoa > Chordata > Mammalia > Eulipotyphla > Talpidae > Talpa > Talpa occidentalis. The sequence continues at coordinate 15,569,808 of NW_023604972.1, forward strand.
CGCTGTAACAACCGGACTATCAAGTAACTAATATCTCCAGATATTGCCAAATGTTCCTCATTGAACAAAATTGTTACTGATCTAAACAAATGGTGAGATAATCTGTAGTCTTCTATTATAGGAGATAACCTAATCATATAAAGATGCCTTATCTCCACGATGTAACTTGAATGTTCTATGCAATTACAATAAGATTTAATTTTTAAGATGCTTTATAAAAATTCTTATATACACATAGAAATACAGACTAGTGGGAGGCTGAGGCAAGTTTTTAAAAATGTGAGAAAGGAAGACTTGCATATCGAGACAAAAAGCATTTTTGTATTTTAAATTCATACTCATAATACAATTGACAACACCAATGATAAATATATATAAAGAATAAACTTTGGAGAGAATAGAGTGAAGATAGACAGAAGAACAACTGGAAAATCATAATATTGTAAATTGAACATAATGCTATATATTAGGGAAATTTCAAAAGCTTAATAGATAATGTTAGAAAAATTGAATTACCACACAGAAAAATAATATTGGATTACTTTTTAAGAAGAAATATAAAAATAGAATCTAGTTGGATTAGAGACTTAACATATCATTAATAAACATAAAAAATATTCTGACTGTGGGAAAGGTAGGAGTCTTAGGCAAAATTTCAAAAAATGAAAATAAAGTAAATATGATTGATAGAATACATAAAAATCTTATTTTTCTGCTCATTGAGTGGGAGCATGGTCAGAGTTAAAGGCAGACAGAATGTGAAAATATACTTCAAATATCTAGAATGGCAAGGACTTTACAACTAGAACAGTTTGAGAACTCCTGCAATTCAACAGATTATAAACAAAGATAGAAAAAAAAATGCAAGGAAATAAAGTCAGTTTACAGAAGTAGCATTCAGAGCTAATGAATATATGAAAAATGTTCCTGATTATTGGTAAACAGAGGAAAGAAAATTAGGATAGCAATAAGATATGGCTTTGACTATTGGACTGGCAATAATAAGAAAGTTAGAAAATGCCAAATGTTAGCAGGGATGTGGGTTTCATTGCTGGTATGATTGTGGAGCTTGGCACTCAGTCTAGAAAGCTCCATATGGGGACATGTGCAAGGTTATTCATTGCAGCAGTGTTCTTAGCCAGAGAAAAGAGCTGGAAGCAAATTGACTGTCCATCATCTGAAGAATACATAGATAAAATGTGGCAGCTGACAGCATGGGATATTATAAAGAAGTTAGAAGTTATGATTTGGTTATACACACACAGCATCAAGGATAGATAGTTCGTGAAAATCAGAAGGAAAAAACAAAAGAGAGGTAATACAATAACATTTAATTGTTAAGATGAAAACTGGTATCCCATGATTTCAGTCCTTTAATGCCTCTCTGGTAAGAAGTTTTGTTCTTTGTCTGTTGTAAATATCATGTAGTTCATGTCCGGCTGCTCTGTCCCTGCTTCAGCGTTAACATAAGAGTTATACACTCTACTTTGTCCAATTTAGTAATTGGGTCTTCATAACTATGGTTATAGTAAGCCATAATTTATAGTGCTTAAACTCAAATTGTGCATTGCCATTTGATAATCTTTATATCCCTATTTTCTGTTTCTCTAGTGCAAGAAAAAAAGTTTGCTAAACACAAAATACAATGTTCAGTTTTCTGTGCTTTCAAAACTCCTCCTGTTGTATTAACTTCTTTCATATGTTCCAGAAATACCTACACAACTAAGAACACACAATCTCTCACAAAATATACATACTTTTTCCTATTTCTGCCCAACCTATAAGATAGAAATGGATCTGTGCTCATAGGTATGGAAGTGAAAAATACAACATTGAAATAATGGGTGAATTAAAAAAGATACCATCCCCCAAATCCACCTGATAAAAATGACATTTGATTTAGGGGACAGATGGAAGTGAAAAAAATAAGGCATCATCATGTATTTTCAAATTTCGTGTTTGATATAATGAATCAGAAACACAACGTTAACATACAGTAAAGCCAGAATTTGTTTTCCCACAATATAGTTTTAGCCTCCAAAAATTAAATGTTCTCTCTTTCCCTCCATTTCTCTCTCTCCCCTTGCATATGAAAGAACATTAGATTTCATATTTATTTAAGTTTAAATAGATACCTAATAAAATCAATAATATATATTATAAAATATATACATGAATATAATATGCATAATGAAATAAGTATGTTTAAATTATATATAATATGCAAACACATTCAAATTGCATATATCTGCAATATAATTAATTGGAAAATATATAATCAGCAAAATTATATGTATATAATTGCCCAACAAATTGGCAATTTCTGCATTATGACTTCAACATAAAGTCAGTTAAGTTTTCTCTCATGCTCCATGCCATCTTGTTATCAGTCCTTCATTGCACCTGTTCAGAGCAGTTTGGAATTCGTAATTCCAATAATTGGCATCACTATCAAATTTGTGTTAACCTATGATAAGAATAGTGTAAGGACAATGTCTTAATTCACATGACTAGAAAAACATCTGCAGCCAAAGTAAAGGACTTACGGTTTTTGAGTCTGTCTTTAATTCATTATAAAACACAAGCTTCTATGGTGGTAAACAAGGTTAAGATGACCCCAACCAACTGTAATGTCAGGTTAGCTTCTGTTTCTTTATCAATCCTTACCGACAGTTCTGCCATTCAACAAAATCATAATCAGGGCTAGACATTGTTCTCTGAACAGAAAACATAGCAGGAAAAATAACAGTTTCTGCTCTCATGGATATTTCATTTAAATAACTAGCCAACAAATAAAAGTGATAATTTCATAAACTGTGTAGGACCACGAAGAAAAATGAACCGGAGTGGTGTGATAGGAAGTAGTAGACTACAGTATGTGTGTATTCCTGGAAGAGGACACGTGGGCTGTGTTACTGAGGAAATCTAAACCACTGAAGAAAGCAGCCCCAAAACCACACAAGGGGAAAATTGATTCTCTAAGTTTCATTGTGTTTTCCCTTATGTTGCACTGTATCTAGGGCTATTTCTGTTTTATAAAGGGCTAATATATATTCTGTTTCCTCCTTTAACAATGTATCTAAGGTTTATTGATTTTACAGCTTTGTATTTCCCTCTAAATGGTAAGAGGAGAAAGAAAGAAAAGGAAGATGGCTGAAAAAAATTTAATATAACCATATTCCTTAGTTCAGTTACTGAATTTTAATAAAAAGCTACAAGGTACAAACCCTCCTAAGGAAATAAAGGAAAGACTGATTACTTCAACTGAAAAACATATCAGATACATACACGTTGAATATTACGTATACCTGAAAAACTGTTTTCTAGTCCAAATTTTTTTTAATGAATTTTTCAGTAAATTGTTTTGGGGGCAATAAGGTCAAAATTACCAGAAATATGCTTTTTGGGCAACATAATGGAGGGGAAATATGTCTTAAGATATTTGAACAGCAACATAGAAATGTAATTTTTTTTCCATATAGAATCATGCTAAGCCTATGTGATAGCACAGAATCAAAATACTTTTGTCACCTGTGAATTCTTTCTTCAAAGGACAAGAAGCAAAAATTTATTTCTACCATTAGAAATCATCAGCCTCCTACTTCCCTTTCCCCCACTCCTTATTAATAAGCAGTGTAGGCACCTACCAATATTTGAGTGGTAGATTTTCAAAAGAGAAATTTGCAATATTCTAGAAAATGCTTTTGAGATGAGTTGATAAGATCAGCAAAATCCAAATTATAAAAGTATGCTGGAAAAGCATCCTAGGAATACAAATGTAAAATATTTAAATGTTGACAGTGGCTTACAAATTTCATAAATGTACAATAATTAGGCTAGAAGCAAAATATGTGAAAGTGGAGAACAATCATATGTTAACCTCATCTGATGTTAAGAGAATATATTCAGGTTCAGTTGAAAATTTGCAACTGTTCTTCTTAAGTGTTTTAGATTGCTTTCATGCTTAGTTCATCAGTTTGAAAAAACTTATGCACATATTGTAAAATTCTTGTGCATATGTTACCAGCTCTTCTTTTGCTGTTTATATCACCACTAATTAACATTTTTAATTAAGACAAAAAACACTGTTAGCATAATACATGAAAAATTGGAGCAGGTGCATAGGGTAATAATTTGTATAAATAGCTATTGCCCTACACTAGCATCTAAATTATAATCATTAACTAGCTTTTTAGTGGATCAAAGTGAAATTCTGCCTTTTATTTAATTTAAGGAGAAAACAGGAAAGAAAAAAAAACCCTGTAGAATTAAATGCAGATGATACAAAATTCTATTATCCTAATTAGAATCATAGTAAGCACTACATTTAAAACTTGAGACCCATCTGGTCCTTTTTCCCTCCACCACCACTGACCTTCTTGCACTCTCAAATTCATTTTTAAAGGCATTGTTCTAAAAGGAAATTGTCTTCCTGACTTTTTTTGCCCTCCAACTTTCTTCTATCAGAAGCAGCGTAGGTTTTTCACAGCACTTTGTGCTATATTAAGATGGGTACTCAAATTAAAATTAGTTTTTTTTTTTCAAACATGTCCATTTTACTTGGTAAAAGAGAAAACTGCTACAGGTACAGGACTTATATCACTAGCACATCAGTAAATTAATTTAGCTCATCAACATAAATTAATTATTTGAAGAGGGTTACTTGCAGTAAATTGCATCGCATGTGTTATGCTGATAGATGTGGCTTTCAACTAACCTGGGACTTAATATGTCTCACTTCTTATTCCTCTTGCAAAGATCCTCAGCTTAGTTTCAAAATGCAAGTTTATGTCATCATTGTCTCCTAGAATTGTCTATGATCGTTGTCCTCCTACATCTCTGTGGATCAGTAATCACAATCCACTGTGGCAATTAAAACCTAGTGAACGTGTGTTACACTTCTCAGCGCTGAGAACACCAGGAATTATAACGCCCCATGTTCTAGTTCTTCTCTCCTGCAATGCCTGTGCTCTTGCCTTATATCACTCAGTCCTTGGTCTTATTCATATTCTCATCACTTGCCTGGATGATTCTAATAGCCTTGTTTTAATTTTCTAGCTCTCAGTCTTTTAACCTTCACATTGTGGGTAAATTATTTCCTTGCTTGAATTTTTTTTCACATAAAACCTTTAATTTCTTATCTTTCTGGTAGGTAAGTAATACATCAGTACCTATCATTGTCCTTTTATGTAGTAACTGAGCTGTGGAATATGGATCGGATATTCAATTTTTAAGTATTCACTTTATAAGTACTCTAAGCAGCTTTGATCTGACCCTGGTCTTTTTTCCCCCCAGACTTGTTTGCGATTGTTATTCTTTAATGCACAAAAAAATCTGCATTATCACCTTGACAAAGTATTATGTGTACTATTTGCATTATTGGAGAAAGTGAATCTATCTTTTGAGGGGTTTATTTATGATTTGTCATTTTTGGTGAACATAGAAAAAATGAATGCTTAATTGTTTTATTTTTAAAAAAGGTAAAGATATTTGCTCTAGAATAGGGGTCTCAGGAGCTCCTCAGGGGATGGGTCCCTCTACCACAGGCATCTACAGCACCAGCTGCTGAGCAGCAGCTAAAAGGAGGGACTGGTAACATTAGGTCCCTTGCAAGAGTGGCTCATGAGATTTTTAAGCTCCATTTTCAATAAATGAATGATTGTGTCCTATTGTTTTACTTGGCAATTATATCTATTCTTTTTTTTTTTTTATTTTTTTAATTATATCTATTCTTAATGTCTGATTTAAATTGCAATGTATAGTTTCTTGCTAATGTGAATGGCAAACTATATTTGTGCACCTTGATGTTTCTAAAGGTGCTTCCATTCATCACAAAAGATTACAAATTGTCAGCAATACGGTGTGAGTGTGTGTGGGGGGAGGGAGGTAGGAGGGGGAGAGAGGAGAAAGAAAATCTTTTATTAAAAAAAAAAGTGCAGAATCTTTAAGAGTTCTTGAGGCAGGTAGTCACTGTTCCCCAAACTATTTATAACTACTATAAAATAATAATCCCCTTTTCTTGTTCACTTTTATGGGCCTGTCTACAACCCTTAAAAATATTGTGTTTGGATGAAGAGGTAGAAATCTTGAAAACTGTAAAATCCAGAGTCAAGCTTTTTAGCTTTAGCAGAGGAACCTGTCAGGAAAAACTAGGCTTTGCATTAACCCCCAAAGAAAAGATTTCATTTTCAAATATTTTTGAGTTTGAACAAAATTAGATGAAATCTGGTCTGCCACACACATACAAACATAAGACTCCCAAAAGTGTATCATGACTTATTTTCTATTGTGCTTTTAACTTGTTTATCAATTAAATCAAACCGAACTCACCAGCTCCTTTTGAGACTTAATTGACTCCAATTTATGACCTAAGGCAACACTCATGTCTAATATGTTATCTCACTATTAGAAAATAATGTTTTATAAGAGCTTTGGTTGAAGGTAAGAAATAGAAAGTACAATCCCCTGAAAATATTATATAATATTTTGTTTTTAATTATGCTTTTCCCCCTCCTTAAATTCAGCCAACCCACATAAAAGCACAATGTTACCTCATTAAGAAAAAAAAGTAAAATAAAAATTCATTATCAGAAAAAATAAAATGTGTCCTTCATCGCTTATTGGTTTAATATGAATGCCAAATAACTTCACTTGAATTTGTTAGTAATTAGACATCTTTCATAAACTACTAAATTTCACTGTGTTGTATATCTACTTTTGACAATAATTAATTTAAGTAGGTGCTATGAAAATCACTTTAGATTTATATGTCTACATCTAATGTAACAGGGCCAGATTCTGGAAATTTGCATCTGAAAAATTGCGACCAAATCCATTAATATGATTTGTTATTGGAAATCAAATATAAATATTTTAAAGCTTGTGTTAGCTGTGAGAATTATGAATTAGTTCATGTGAAAAATTTTCAATAAATTTCTGATAAATATGTAAGAGTTGATAGAGTAGTTTCACTGTTACTAGCCATCAAGTGAGCTGTAGAGAAACCCATGATGGTAAAGGTTACAGACTCAGGTCTGGGAACAGCAGTGCATTTGTGCTCTAGAGGTTTCAGAAGTGTGGAGGTCTATGAAGTAACTTACAATTAAGAACTATAGCATTTTGGAGTCTATCTATTCATATGGTAGAAATGAAGACTGATAAAGTGTAAGATGGTTCTGAACATTCTCAGTTTTGGACTTTGGGACACATCTGGAGAGGATCTGTTTCTTCCTTTTAGAAGACAGTTGATTTTAATCCTGATGTGCATCTTCAGCATAGCATCTTCCCCATAGCAAAGAATATGCAATCAGGAGGTGGCCTTAAAGCAACAATGAACAATGCAAACAGAGTATATAGTAGTTGCTAAATAAATCATAGTGATAAATTGATACAGAACATGCATATTATTTATTGGGTGGAATGTTTCTAGTAATAGAGACTACATAATGTCTATATTAATTTTTATTTATTTACTATAATTCATATTACTTTTTTCACATCAGAACATGGGGGATATTTATAAATTATATTGTTTATTTTTAATATAAAAACATGATTTGAATGATCCTTACTATTTTCCTCAATCACTTTCAATTTGTATATAATACACATATACATGTATACACACATCTTTATATCTTTTTATATAACACACTGGCTGATATTTCACATTCTGTGGGATTCTCTGCCTCTCCTTTTCTATGCTGAAATTTTACCAAGACACTAAGCTCACTGAGTACTGTGTACTTACTTTTACATTCAATTTCAATACTATTTATTTTTATATATGCCCCCCAATAAAACCTCTCAAAAGGCAAACCATCTGTGTGATGTATGTCTGTGAATGTGTATCTGTATGTGTATATCTTTGTGTATGAGTCTGTGTGTTGTGTCTGTATGTGTGCATGTGTGTGTGGGGAGCTGTGTGTGTGTTATGCCTTCAGTTTAACTGTCTGATCCAGAGAAAGAATTTAATAGAAGCCACTGTCTGAACTAAAAGGTATTTATGATGAAAATAAATATTTTCTAGTCATTAAAAATAAAGGTGGATCAGAAACTTACATTTGCTTTATGATTAAAATATTTTAAATTATTATGTTGTGCCCTGATGAAATATCACTGATAATATCTCCTTAAACTGAACAAGATACAAATGAATAATGGTGCTGCCCAAAGGAAAATAAAATCATGTGTAAGACACATACACATTTTTTTCTTTAGCATTTAATATCTCCCTTTATAGTAAATGGTTAAAAAGTTACAGATTCAGAGGAAGTTAATAAAGCTTTTAAAAGCACTATAACATGTATACCTGAACACCTGCAATGACATATGTCAAGCATGTCTCAGTAAGGCTGGAAAGAAAAAGAAAACCCACAAATTATACATCCTCCAGGAAAATATTTTGGTTTGTTATATAAATAAATAGTAATCAGGGAATGTTTTACATGTTATAAAATACTCTCAGGACTTCTTCTCTAGGTATTTGAAAATTTTATTCCTTTAATTTCTATGTATCACAGGAAAGTAAAAGAAGATTTCCCCTATATCTCCATACAATAGGACAGAAATTTTTCAGACATTCTAAGAAAATGCCTGGCTTATTTGTTTTTATATTTAAAAGCTGTCGTCAGATGGATATCTACTAGACAGTTGGTTTTGCTTCAAATCATAAATCTGTCATGGCCAACTTTATCATTTGCTGTCTGACACTTTCCAGTACTAATAATCTCTGTGAAGGATAAGAAGTTGAAGTGGAAAACTCTTTGTAAACCCCCTCTGTAGTACATTTGCCAGTTTCGTGTTTTTAACTCCTGGTTGCTACTGTGGGGACATTTCTAATTCATTCTCATTTGAGAGTCTTCATTTTATCTACTTTTCAGAGTGCAGTGTTATCTGATGTTATTTCATGCTGAGATGAAACTCTGACTGTATCAGTAGGGATAACTGCTGAGAAGAAAGAACAAAAGAATTGCATATATCTAACAGTCCAGAATTTTCACTGGGGTTGTGCTGAGCTAGAGGATTTACTTATATCCCAAAAGGATGGTTTCATAATATATGGGTCCTATAAACTTTGAGACATGCAAAGGAAGTAAGAACTCAGATACAAGTTTCACATATGGATGAAATTTTCAAAGTGATCTTATTTTTGTCACTTTCTTTTTATTTCCCACAAGAAAACAGTTTTGCATATGCACCGAAACTGTCCTTGGGAACTTTGATCTAAAGGATAAAATTTAAGAGTTTAATCTCTGGAAATAGGCAACAACTTAACTTTTATTGATCTGATCCCTTTGCAAATGTGCTCTCAAAAGTGCAGTTGGGAGTAAACATTGCAAAACGCATGACAAAATAAAAATGATTAAGGGCGCTATGCAATCTACAGTTTTAAAAACATAAGTAAAATTTAGCTTTTACTCTTAGATGTTAATCATGATCCCATGCCTAGAATATATAATAAAACCAGTTTCAGTTAAAATGATCTGAATGTAAGAACATTAAAGAATCTGAACAATCTCAGCATATCTTGAAAGTCATTTTAAAAATCATGTGATAAACCTCTTTGCAGATTTTAGTTTTAGCCTTATTTGAGACTACATGCAGCCATTATGTACATATCAGTACTTCAGTTTGAAGGTACATTTGATTATACACACACACACATACACACACAACTGCATCCATCTTGTAATAATAGTAATAGTAATCAATAGTTTGGGTGATTTCACTTTTGAATAGCTAGTTTATTTATTTATTTATTTATAAAGATTTATTTATTTAGTTAGTTATACAAGCACTGGGTACAGTCAGAAGCACGGGAGGGTGAGAGAATTCACCAGAGCCAGAGCTGGGAACAGAATAGGCAGACTGACGAAATACACTGCTGAGGGGAGCAGCGGGCAGCAGGAGAGGTCTGCGCACTATGTGGGACCCTCGCCCAGCACCCGGGGATCGAACAGGTGCTGCAGAGGCTGCGGGCATCTTGGCATCCCAGTGCTCAACTGCTGCGCAACCGGGGAGGCCCTGAATAGCTAGTTTAAATGATATTAATGATATTTGACTTGATTATCATAATCACTCATTAATAGATTAAATGTGCAGCTAAAATTCTAAAACTCATGCTTATATGCAAATTTTTATCATAATTATAGTTCACTGCTTATTAAGACAAACTTATGTGTTAGGTTAATGTTTAATTGACATGTATAGAATTACCTCCAAATGCAAAATAATTACAATGTAACAGTGTGCTACATCTTAATTACATTTATATTTATAAAAACGCCCTTTTCTTCTAAAGAAAATAAGAAAGTATTTCATAAATAACTTCATAATAAGAGACATTTTATGGTTCATTATTCAACCCATTAGACAAAATGGAAAAGAACTGGCTGTTCTTTTATAAATGTGTCCCTTGTCTTACCTTCTTTACAGTGAAATTTTGACCTCAGAATTCAGGGTTGACTTCAGATCTTTGAACCTTTTTTTTTTTTTAATAGATGCATGTTTTTATTTATTTATTTATTTTATTTGTTTGTTTGTTTGTTTTTTGTTTATACATGCAGTGGGTACAGTCAGAAGCGCGGGAGGGTGAGAGAATTCACCAGAGCCAGAGCAGGGAGCAGAGCAGGCAGAAGGACCGAAGTACACTGCTGAGGGGAGCAGCGGGCGGCAGGAGGGGTCTGTGTGCCATGTGGAACCCTCCTCTGGTGGCCGGGGAGTAGCCGGGGATCAAACCGGCGCTGCAAAGTTTGTGGGCAGCTTTGCAACCCAGCGCTCAACCGCTGCGCCACCGGGGAGGCCCTCTTTGAACCTTTTTATCGATTTGCCATCTCTGACAAATGCATGTGTTGTGCTTCCAGCCATGATCTTTGTATATAAAAAGATAGTTCTATTATTAAAGTTTGATGCTAACTATATCCATATGAGAATTTGCAAATGTAAAGCTAGAAAAGATTGTATAGTTCAAGACGCCTTAAAAAACAACCATATTCATCTATCTTGGGACATCTAATATCAAGAATCATTTCTATGGATAATATAAAAACCCTTAATTATGATGCAAGAAGACAATCAGAGTGGGGGAGAATATAAAGAGATGAGAGGAAGAAGGTTTCCAGGTGGTAGAATATGATCTTCACATCCAGTTAAAATGCACCATCTGGGGAACCATCCTACTTTTGTGGCAGAAGCACCCATGGTAAATACACATGAAGGGAGGGATTCTATACTTTCAAACTACCAATGACAATATGAACCAACATTAACTCAAACAAATTAATTAATTAGTTAATGAATCAAAGTAGGGCACATGGCAATTGAAGAAAATTCTGCAAGATGGAAATACCAAATATACTTAAAGAAATTTACATAATAGGGTAGAGTTTGTAATCAAAATAATAATCACTATAAAGATACAAAGAAAAAACAAAAAGAAATTAAAATATTTTATAAAAATCATTGTATTCCAAAGGAAAAAGTAAACAGTTAATGCTGTACACTTGAACATCACAGCATTTAGATAAGTATGTACTAGTATGCAGTAGTGTAGACATGAATTATGAGCTAAATAGTATAAACTAAGGATCACTAACATAAGTGCAAGAGTCAATAGATACATCATCCAGTAAAAAGAAGGTAAGCCATGACACAAATTTGTTCCTCAGTTCTAAAGGTTGCAAATGTAATTGCCTACAGATACCATATTTCCTAAAAAGAAATAAGTGACCTAAATAGTAATTGACACTTGGGCAGGGCAGGGTCAATAGAGAATTTGGAATATGATAAATCGGAGAGCAAACGTTAGAGGCACTACCAATATTAGGATGTTTATTATAATCATATACAATTTTTCAAAGAGAATTCCAGATAACTCTGTGAAATCTATTTTAACTGTAAAAAAAAAATCTACTGTTACATTTTAGTTTCTTTTTTTAATAGATTTCTTTAGACAACATAGGTTCAACAAAATTGAGCAGCAGATTGTACATTAACTTCACTTATTTTCCCTGCTCACTCAGACAGTGTTTCCCTGACTATCAACATCCCAAACCAAAGTGATACATTTTTTATAATTGATGACCCTACAATGACACATTATTACTACCCAAGTCTAGTGTTTACATTAGGGTTCACTCTTAGTGTTGTGTAGTCTGAGTTTGGACAAATGCATAATGCCATGAATCAATTAGTATATAGCATATAAAATATTTACAATTCCTTAAAAAATCTTCAGTGCTTTGCATTTCCATCCATCCCTCTACTTATTATTGGCAACCACTGATTTTTTTCACTGCATAGTTTTGCCTTTTCAAGAATGTCAGCCATGTAGTGAGAATCATACAGTAGATAGTATTTTGGACTTAGAATTATGCATTGTTTCCTCCATGTCTTATTATGATTTGATAGTTCATTTATTTTTCAAACTGAATATTGTTCCATCATTTGACTATACCACTGTTTATTTACCCATTCCACACCCACTGAAAGACGTCTTGGTTATTTCAAATTTTTGGAAGTTATGGTTGAAGCTGCTGTAACATCTATGTGCAGATTTTTGTATAAACATGTTTTCAATTTCTTTGTGCAAATGTCAAGTAGGGCAATTGCTGGATTGCATGTTAAGTATATTTTTACTTTTGCAGGAAACTGCCAAACTCTTTTCCACAGTACCTGTATTGTTTTATATTCCCACCAGCAATGAGTGAGAGTTCCTGCTGCTTACCTCCTCCTCTTCATTTGGTATTGTCATGTTAGGATTTTGGTCATTTAAAAGGATGCATAGGGCCTCCCTGGTGGCACAAGGAGTTAAGACATAACCTATGAAACATATCAGATGCCACTGCAGCACGAGTTCGATCCCCGGGCAGGGAGATACCCACATGACGCGGCAGACCTTTCCTGTCTTGCCCGCTGCTCCCCTCAGCAGTGTATTTCAGTCCGTCTGCCTGTTCTGCTCCCTGCTCTGTCTCTGGTGAATCCTCTCACCCTCCAGCGACTCTGGCCTGTACCCCAGTTCTTGTATAAAAATAAGTAAATCTTAAAAAAAAAAAACAAAAGGATGCATAATATTTTATTGTTGTTTTAATTTACAATTTTTAATGGTATAAGATGTTGATGATCATTTTATTTGCTTATTTGCCATCTGTGTATCTTTGTTTATGAGATGGTATGTCAGATATTTGGCTCATTTTATGATTGGGTTGTTTGTTTTCTTAATTTTGAGTTCTAAGGATTTTAACTGTATATTTTGGATGAGTCCTTTGTTGGATATGACTTTGGTAAACATTTCTCCCAATCTGTGGCTTATCTTCTAATTCCCTTGACATTGTCTTTCAAAGAGTAGAATCATTTTTATGATTAATAATGTCTACTTACCAATTCTTTTCTTTATTCATGCCTTTAGTGTTATATCTTAAGGTCATGGCCATGCTCAAGGTAGTTTAGATTTTCTCCTATATTATCTCATAGTTTTGTGTTGTACATTTGATCTATAATTAATTTTGAGTTAATTATTGTCTAATGTATAAGATCTGAGACTAATATAATTTTTTTTTCCCCTTAGCATTGGATGGTCGTTGTTCTAGTTTTACTTGCTAAAGACCATCTTTCTTTCAATGTATTATTTTTACTCCTTTGTCAAAATCCAGCTGACTATTTATGTGATTCTATTTCTGGGCTAACTCTTTTGTTCTTTTGATCTATTCTTTTGCAAATACCTCAATGTCTTGATTACTAAATCTGCCAGTTCCCTAGGACCAAAGCTCTAACTTCTTTTTATTCCATATCACCTTGACTTTATTCCATATTACCTTTGCCAAATCTATTCATTTTTAAATATCAGAAATTCAGTTCTATTAAATATTATGTGTGCCCTTTCTATATAGAGCAATACCTTTACAAATTGTTATTAGTGCACAGGTTGCAAGCATGTGAAACCTGCCCCAATACATCAATGTAGTATTTTAAAAATATTTCTACAGAATTTCTGAAGGGCAGTGATGAGGAAATTTGGATTCTCCCTACAACTCTTTACAATTAATAGAACAGAACTGATCACTTAAGAGTTGTCCTTGCAGAAAAGACACCAATAAAAGGCCTCTATTTAGAGCTACAGTAAAGCAGTCACCATTAAAACTGCATCCAAGAGAAGCAGAAATCAAGAAGGACACTTGGTTGCTTAGGACAGGAATCACTGCTGGAATCAGTAATGAAGTGCCATTTAAAGATTCTAATTTGACAGAAATTCTCATTATCAGGTTAATATTATATTCTTTGTCCATTTTCTGTGTCAAAGCAATAACTTTTTGATGTGGCCATGTCTCCACCCACTCTGGCCCTTAAAATATTCTCTACCAACCATTCAGAATGCCCTCTTGATCTCACACCAAATATAACAAGCTTTATTTCCTTAAATAATCTTTGCTGATCCTTAAGATTATCCACAATTTCCTGTCACATATGCTCATGATGTTATACTTCTCAATACATTTATCATCATTTTAATCAAACAGTTAATTTTATAATTATGTGTTCAATTCTGTCCCGATCAGAATATGGGCTTCATAATTGCCAGTCACACAATATTTATTCTCTAGTATATTCTTCATATCTAATACAATCTTTGCATACAGTCAGAATAAATTAATATTTGTTGATGGAATGAATATAAATGAATGACTATATTTGTCAGCTGTTATGAATATATTATTTTCTGAAAAGATAATTAAAAACATTACTTCACTGAAATATTTGATGGAAATGGAAACTAAGAAAACCTAGGAGTGAACTTTAAACATTACTGATGAATGTAAAAAGAACAAAAGCAATCCTTCCACTTCTGATCTTACTAACATAGCTTGGAAATAATTTTCAAGTTCAAATAAGACAACAAAAATAAAAACTATAGAGTTCACCTTGGTATGGAGTTGAGAGTCACTTCCTTTTTTTATACATCTATACATTTGTAAACACTAATTCAAGAAATACTAATGGTTTCTTCTCTTTTTTTTTTTTTAATTTAGTTCTCATTTTAAGTGGCCATGTCCAGAATCATGACATGAATTTCCTCCCAATATTAAAAAAAAAAAAACTTAGATTATTATGTTGAGATTTTAGTCTCTTGAACTTCTAATAATAAAACAAAATTGCAGTGTCGCAGCTGTGATGGTTCCTTGGTTTCCATAGAAGAATTTTTTTTAAAGCAAGGACTGAGAATCCATCCATATTCAAATGTTCCCTTTGCATGATGGCTCAATTATTATTGTTGGTACTAATCATCTCAGTACTTGGCAAGTCTCATTCATACTGCAGGAAAGCAAACTTTCCCAGATATCAAAACACCAAATGTTCTGAACAAAATAATTGGAGGATAAGGGTCCCCTTAGAATCTGAAATTTTCACTTGACAGAACCTTGACAAATGTGAGTGGGTGTTTAATCAAAAGGATATTTGTCATAGAGCATAGCTCACAATTTTCAACACAGCAAAGGAAATATTTGGTTCCTATGGTGCAACTAGAGCTTAAATCCAGGCAGACCATTCCAAGTCTGTGTTCCAGATTGATTTTTAATTCAGAAGTCAGTGGCTTGAAGATTCAATTTTTGGGATTTACAGATATCAAAGCAATGGCTTACTTTCTCACCAAAGACGGTGGTGGGAGAATTGAGCCTGACAACACCCACAATTTCTAGGCGTTAAATCTAACTATCTGAATTAAAGAAAGATCCAGCATGTCTATAAAGAAAGATCTTTGCATGTTTAGAAAGTGGAAGTGATATTATTAGAGTGATAGTGTTTATGTATATACACATTCAACTTTTGGAAATGATTGAAAAAAAGGAGAGGTGTGTGACTTTATATATATATATATATATATATATTTAATTTTTGGCAAATTTAGCTTCTCAAACAGCAATTTTATCAACTGCTATATCTTAGAAAATGCCAGGTATTCATGTGAGAGAATTTCTTAAGGAATGTTTAAAAGCTACTTATATCTCCTAATAAAATTTATCTGGCTATTAGTGACTTTTTTTTGTCTAACTTGATTTCTTCCCATGAATGTTTGTGTATTCAAAAAATAGAAATTGTGCATTTTTTCCTTACATAACATTATCTTAATGTAACTCATACTCTCATGAGCATGCTATAGCTTCTCTCTGGTTAGGGCATTAAACTGAGTACATCAAATAAATTTTTCAAGATTTTTCTTTTTTCATCTTAAAATGTGTTGCATTTAAGCAAATTACTTCAAATCGGTCAGTATGCTTTTTGTCATATATTGAACCTGGTTCATTGCTTTAATCATGTGATCTCATTCCTGGAATGCTATCCTTCTCACCTTTGAATCCACTTCTTTTTTTTTTTTTTTTTAAGATTTATTTATTTATGCATACACGTGCTGGGTATGGTCCAGAAGTGTGGGAGGTGAGAAGGTTCACCAGAGACAGCTGGGAACAGCACAGGCAGATCAACCGAAGCACACTGCTGAGGGGAGTAGCGGGTGAGTCGGGAGAGGTCAGCTGCACCATGTGGGGTGCTCCCTAGCCTGCAGGAATCAAACTCGCACTGCAGAGGTTGTGGACAGCTTCATAGGCTGTGTCTCAATCCCTTACATCACCAAGGAGGCCCTCAATCCACTTCTTATGCAGCTCGATCCCCTTATAACACAAAGTGGCACTTCATTCCTTATGCTCTCCCCATAACCTAAACCTCAAACAACTTCATTCTCTTCTGAAAATGTAGTTGTCATCTGCCCTAGAGATGGAAATTTATCACATTATACTCCCTATATTCTGAATAATACTTTCTGTCTACAAATATTTGCATGCCTAAACATGCCATAGAAATTGAAATGTGAAGATGAACAAGATTCATTTTTCCCTGGATTTGCTTACAGATTGGTGTCTACATCATTTTTGCACCACACCTGGAAAACATGACTCTTATACTGAATTTTAAGATTTTAAATTATCTGAATACCACAAAATTTTAATGTATCACTAACCCTTCTATCAAACCCACTCTTGAGAAAGTGATAATATATATTCCTACAATTAGGCTAAATATAAATTCAGCAGCCTGATACTCTTGTTATACAGAACACTTTGCACAGATGCCAGTGTCAGGAGAGGACTTCATCTCCATGGAGGGCAGCCAAGCCCATCACAATGCCACCCACCAGGAATAGAAGCACAAACCTATCTGCCTGCTGCACCTTGGTTGTGGAGTCACCAAGGAATACAAAACACAGTCAGGCACTGGTGAGAATAATGCTTTTTTCTCACATAGAGAAGAGAGAGAGGTCAGCTCCAACAAGGCACATGGACAGCAGGCCTCACACTACCACACACATTGGGGAACTGATCTTGTGTACCCTCTAATCCCCGCAAGGGAGTCTGAAATACTGAAAGTTGGGGGCTGCCTGACAGCTATTCACACACGATGAAGTTGAACGTAGGTCAATCACTGAACATGAAACAGAGAAAGATACTCCCGCACAAGGTGATAAACCTGTCACAGTCTGTGTAGACACTATCTGTTGGCAAGGAATCACTCTAGACATGAAGTCCCTTCTTATGTGTCTAAGCAGGAGTCAAAAGATTGCCTTTCCCAACACTGTACTTTATGATAAAATATATTTTTAGAAAACAAAGTTAACCCAAATGAAATAGGTAAGTGATTCATCATCATGTGTGGCCAACATAGGATGATATATTGAAGCTGACCAGCTATTCTCTCCTATCTACTGCACACCATCAGCTGTCCTGCCATGGTTAACTTAGAGTCTGTTTTTGTTTTTTTTTGTTTTTTGGTTTTTGTTTTTTTTAATAAACACACACACAAACTGGATTTTGGCAGCAAGCTATAGACATTTTTATTGGAATTTGTGATATTAAGAGAATCACTTTTAGGAAATATTTTTTTGAAAATATCTTTGAAATTTTACAAGAAGTTGTGAACAACAGATCATATATCTGTGTGCAAATGACAGTTCAACTTCTATTATGTTTTGTCATTTAACCTAATTTTCCCTTTGGTATATCAGTACTTCATCTATAATTGGAAGCCTGTTCTCTAATCACATTGTAAGATCTTTGAGATAATGATTAGATAGAGAGATAGATAGAGAATAGATAGATAAATCTATATATATGGCTTAAGTGGACTATTTAATCAGGGTCTATTTAACTAGCAGAAACAAGGACTATTAATTAGTAAAAGCTTTTCAAAGCCAACTGTCTGTTTTACCACTGATATTGACCTTTAAAATGAAGGCTATAAAGTGACAAATTTTAACTAGATCAGTCAAATATTTATAGTTTATTGGTTTTGTTTTTCTTACTGTATTTTAACTCACTCTCACACATTCTATTTGTGCACATCTTAATTAGACAATGGATGAGAGGCTAGAAAAACACAGGGTTTTAAGACTTTAGAACACAACATGTTAGTGTATCTGACTGGGAAATCTGTTTTTCATGAGAGATTGTCTGCTCACCAAATAAATTCCTTACTATCTATCATGGACTTCAATTTTCCAACAGAATAGGCTGATTCATCACTGCTATGCCAATGACACTCTCTCTATCTGCTGTTGCCCACTGATTCCCTTGGGGAAACTAATATTTCAGGTTTACGTGAAAGATATTAAGTTTGATATCACAGAATTTCTTGCACCTAGAAAATAATAGAATAAAGGATGTAAGTAACATTGGATATTCATAAAGGAATCTTAGACACTTAAAACTGAAAAGGATCTCAGAAAATATATTGCCAGTACAATTTCATTTATGCATGATAAAAATGAGGACCAACGGGGAAATGTGATGTGGCTTTGACCACCAAAGCAATCACTTAAAAGATTCAATCGTGTTTCCTAAATTTGAGGCCATGTCTGTCAAGACATGGACAAATTTTTGCTTCAATATTATAATGGCAGAATGACTTGTGACATGAGGCTCGCAGCCGTTTTCCTTGTCCTTCACCTTGCAGTCACTTTATGACTTCAACTCCTGATCCCTCCATCCCTTTCATGCTGCTCTTCCTTCTCCTGGTATTTGTTCTTCCAATCACTTGTAAGATGTAAATATATTAAGTTATTTGATATTAAACACTGTTGTACTCAAAAAGGGAATAATGGTTCACTTTCTGTCACCTTATCTCACCTACTCGTGATCATATTTCTTTAACCACTCTTTAGTCACTCTGTGCTCTGTGACTTCTGATGCCTGGTTTTTATAACAACCCTCCCAAAGATCTGGGAATGGGCATTATGAACACCCACTATCCTGACATCTGACCCCTGGAAATTCCACCTGATAGAGTGGAGTTCTGGTAAAGAATGAGATGGGCACAATTGGGAATTATACAAATTATGTTTTTACTTATATATTTGGATATGGCCTCAATGATTTTAGAGAGGATAAGAAATGGTGTATGGGAAGGGGATAAAACAGGGCAGTTTGCTGGTCCTCCCAAAAGTTAGATTCAAGTGATGGAGGTAAATAATGAATAAGAGAAATTAATATATAATGCAACTTTGGATCTAGAAAATACTATGGAGAAAATTATAGTGGAAAAAGGAAGTACAAAGTAGTATAAGTTGATGGGACATAGTAGGTATTATCTTCAGAGATAGTTTGCTAACGAATGAGTTTCGGCAGAGACCCAAATAAGAGACTGCGTAAATGACTAAATGCTGAGTGAGAACAACAATGTAAATATCTTAATGAGGGAATGAGCTATTTTATTTAAAAAAAAATTACTAAGGTCTTACAGCAACCTGGTGTATCTCATAAAACATGTTTAGTATAAGAAATTTCCTTGTGATTAATTTACATGAAGTTCAAAAACAAAATGAATCTGTGGTGTTAGAATAATTATCCTGGGGAGAAAGAAGGAAGCAGGAGAGACCCTACTGAAGTTTAATAGTATTTAATTTTTTGAACATGGGATATTCGTTTTGTAAAAATTCATTGAGCTGTATACACAGATAAGTAATGCCCTCTTCTGTAGTAATTTTGTGACAGTTAATGTTTTAGAAATCATAATGCCAGTGAAAGGAGAAAAACCACATGCTGGGGAAAAGAATTGAAAATATCAGAGGTAGGGAAACCCATGTGTGGAGATCTTGGAATGGAAAGGACTATAGTACATTGTTGTACAATATTTCAACAAATATAAGCAGCATGTATTAGGTGACAAATACTCCCCTACAGCCAGTGCTTCCCAGGTTCTCACTGGGAGGAGGTAATAATATTTTATGAGGGCATCCCTGGTAGCACAAGGGGTTGAGATGCAACCTATGAAGGTGTCCACAGCCACTGCAGCACTAGTTCAATCCCCAGCCAGGGAGCTACCCACATGGTGCAGCGGACCTCTCCTGTCTCACCCGCTGCTCCCCTCAGCAGTGTATTTCAGGAGATCTGCCTGTTCTGTTCCCCACTCTGTCTCTGGTGAATCCTCTCACCCCCCCACACACGCCTCTGGCCTGTATCCCAGCTCTTGTATACATAAATAAATACATCTTTTAAAATAAAAAAAAAAAAAAACACAATAGTTTATGCGACAGACCAGACAATTGAAATGAATTTTTAAAAACAGTGGGATTTTTTAAAACAATAGTGATGTCATTGTTCTGTGGAATAAACTAGAAAGTTTTTTTTTCCCCCATAGAAAACACAGTGTAAATAGGAGGTTAGTGAACATTTGCTTCATTAGGGATTTTATGAGCCTATTTACTTAGGAGCTAGTATGTCATTCCACTGCTTAGGATCCTTGGTTTATTTCTCTCTGCCTTCTGGCTAAGGTCTGAATTCTTTATAATGATTTATTCCTCATTTTTCTCCCTTACATATGTCATCTTTTACTGAAACCAGGCACTCTGAAAATGCCTAACATTTTTAACATAACACCTTGTGCATACAGCCAATTTTCTTTTTTTATTTTTTTTACTGGAACTTGCTCAGTTCTTCACCAGGCTAACACTTGCTCATCATTTATACATCTCTTCCTTAGTTATATAGCCTCTAATCTCCAAATGCTGACCTGCATCCCTTGTTTGAACCCTTTCAATGGACACGGTATGGGTCAGTTTTATATCATTATTGACTATTTATTGGATCTCTCTTCCTGGCTGAACTGTAATCTGAATGAGGACAGATGCTGTGTTTTGACAGCTAGAGACAGAACCAAAGATAGAGCATGGCACAAAGGCAAGACTTGATCCACTTTTGCCAAATATTTAAATAAATGTGATAGATGAAAGGAAAGAGAGATGAAAGGGAGGATTGAATGATGGAAAGAAGAGTTGGACCAAAAATCAGGACTCTTTACTCATGAACCAGGGTTTTTCCCTTAAAAAATCACATACGCAAGTAACTCTAGCAATAGGAAGACACAAACATGACCAAAGTGATTCAAAAAAAGCAAAACCATAGAATGATGACTGTAGCATGAACTTCTTTAACAGCAAACTGCCTCCTCTTTTCCTGCTGACTTGACATCTGAGAATTTATCAGAATAGCCAGATACACAGATATTCCATTTTCCTTTTTTAAAAAAATTTATTTATTTTTATACAGGACCTGGGGTACAGGCCAGATGCACGGGAGGTGAGAGGATTCACCAGAGACAGAGCGGGGAACAGAACAGGCAGACTGACTAAATACACTGCTGAGGGGAGCAGCAGGCAAGACAGGAGAGGTCTGCTGCACTGGCCATCTGGGATCGAACCTGCACTGACGAGGCTGCGGACAGCTTCACAGTGTTGCGCTCAATCCACTGTGCCACCCGGGAGGCCCACATTTTCCTTTTTAAAGATAATTCCTAGATGTGTATTTTGAAATGGTGGCTGGGAGTTGTAGTATCAACATCATCTTTATTATTCACTTATAATTGCTGTGTTACCAATGGTGTGTACTATCCCTGCCTCCAGTTTCCAATCTCTTCTCTTTGCCAATCTACCACCTCCATTCCAGACATTTCATGTTTAGAAGGATCATTCTATCTTCAGTTTTTCTTAAAGCATTTCCTTCAACATCTGACGTTTAATTTGGAACATTCTAATGTGTTATTAAAATAAGGAATAGCAGCCAGTCTCTTAATGTGACAGAAATTGTTTTCTTGGTATGACTTGATATTTTAAGAAAAATGGTCTCATAAATTAGGAAGTATTTGGGGATTTACTCTGGATATTATTCTTGCCAATAACATTTGAACTTAATGATATATGCTCTCTTGTCTAATAATTCAATTTGTATTAATTATAATTTAAGTATGTCATTAGAGAAAACATTTTGAGCTAGTTTTGAGGTTATATTTTTCTTAGATTAGAATTCATATTCAGACTGGTTTGTGTCAACACATTTTTGGTACTCAATTTTGAATAAAAACAATGAAAAGATTATATATGCAATGACAAATATAATTTCTTTTGGTATAACCTCAAACAAGTCAATAAAGTACCCTAATTTTTGTTCAAATGGACCATAGATGACTATCTCCATTGTATGTTAGTTAGAATTACAGACAAATTTGTTGGTAAGAATATACTATATGAAAAACAACAAATTGCTATTTCTTTTTTTTTAAAGATTTATTTATTTATGCATACAAGAACTGGGGTACAGGCCAGAGGTGTGGGGGTAAGAGAATTCACCAGAGATAGAGTGGGGAACAGAATAGGCAGATTGACTGAAATACACTGCTGAGGGGAGCATCAGGTGAGTCAGGAAAGGTCTGCTGTGCCATATGGGTAGCTTCCTGGTTGGGGACTGTGGATAGTGTCATTGGTTGAGTCTTACTCCTTGCACCACCAGGAAGACCCCAAATTGCTAATTTTAACTCAGGTTTTTATTATTCTAAGCAGTTAGCAGAATAATAAATTATAATTAGCCAACATAAGTAATTTTCTTATAAAGAACTTTAAGTTCATAACTGAAATTTTACATTAGTCTGAAAGGTGGAGATAAAGGCCTATTTTCAGGATAGAGTAATAAAATAGATATATTTCCAGTGTAGAGTAGCAGACATTAGAAAGGAACTATTTCAGAGGCAGATAATATAAGAACTACATTGGGCCTTCCCGGTGGCGCAGCAGTTGAGCGCTGGGTTGCGAAGCTGCCCACAGCCTCTGCAGCACCGGTTCAATCCCCGGCCGCCGGGTGAGGGTCCCACATAGCACACAGACCTATCCTGCCGCCTGCTGCTCCCCTCAGCAGTGTACTTCGTCAGTCTGCCTACTCTGCTCTCCCCTCTGGCTCTGGTGAATTTTCTCACCCTCCCGCGTTTCTGACTGTACCCAGTGCTTGTATAAATAAATAAATACATATAAAAAAAATAGAAAGGAAATACATTTTAAAAGTATTGTTAGTTCCAAAATAACAGGTAATTTTTGATATTTTTCCAGTTTTCCATAATCACTATTTTACTTAGGTTAATTTATTCTAGGACTTGCTTCTAAACTGTATGATGTATAATATTTTAAATATAATATTCATCTTTATTATTTATACTATTTTTATTCTTGGTCTCATAGAGTTGTTTCTATGGAGGCTATGAGGCAAATCAAGAAACATTTAGGAGAAAGTCTTTGCTACGAAGATCTCTAGCACTTATCAAACTAAGTTTATAATAGTGTATAGTGTTCTCAATTATCTTGAGTTATCTAAAACAAAATGCACATATGAGGTAAAATCATTGATTTTCAATTCCTTTTCATTATAATAGGTAAATAATTAGCTGCTATCTCCTGATGGAAGCAAAAAACTACTATATTATATCATATTTTCATTCTTTCCTGAAATAATTTTGTTATGAATTCATCACATTTTTGTTGATCACCTTTACTTTTATCTTACTATCCTAAGCTGACATTGCAAGACAAATGAGAAATAAGGCTTTTTACTGGGGGCACAAGACATATATGCAAATGAGTGACTTGAATCTTTTGAAGTGACCTTCCCATTGTGCTAAAATGATGATTACTATGGTTACCTTTAGAGAAATATTCAAAATTAAAAAGAAAACCATTAAAAATAAGTTAACTCTTTGCCTTTTCTGTTAGAATTAGCAGTCAGTGTTGTTTCTTTGTTATGACTGAGAAAATAAATACCCAAGATTTGCTTCCTTAAAATAAGAGTAAAAGAGTATTAAGACTTTGCATGAGTGTTTAAACTGCATTATCTGTAGGAAGATGCGGTTTTATATCAGAAATGCAGCTCTGATCTACCTAGGTCAAAAACAGCCCCACCCACTACATCAATCTTATGGTTCCTATCTTGCATTAGTAGGTTTTGCTTTATAATAAAAAAAAAAATGAGCATTTTAAAGCAATAATTAATTTAGCCTGTAGCCACATAAAAAGCACCAGAAACATAGCAGCTTAAAAATAACAGCATTACTATGCCATACACCCTAGGTCAGGACCCAGCATTTCTGTCTCTCCTCAGTGTCTCTGAAGACTGAGTCACAGTGTTGACTGCCTGTGTCTTCAACTGTAGGCTTGATTTAGGAAAGATCTGCTTTCCAAACTACTTCAGCTTGTTGGCAGTATTCCTTTCCTGTTGCTTTTCCTTGTTGTCCTGTTTTTCTTGCAAGCTATTCACTGGTTTTTATTCTCAACTCCTACAAGTTGTTCTCAGATATTTGTCATTGCAGTCTATAATGAGACTCCCCTGTGCCAACAGCCTCATATTTTAAATCATTCTAGCAATTCTAAATCATTCTAGCATTTCTTCTGAAAGAGCCATGGAAAAATCTTAAAGAACTCATGCGATGTGGAGAGACTTACCCAGATCATGTACCTATCTTAAGATCAACTTAGTCAGAAACTGAATCATAGAAGGAAACAAACATCAAATTTACATCCCAAGGATGAGGGAATGTATGTATCAGATGTGTGAGCAATCCTTCCTACCATGGTCACCAGCCTTGATTCAAGAACCTACCAGGCTTGATTCATATTAGTGATTCTTCTGGGATGCGATGTTAGTTACTCTAACTGTGGTCACTTCTGCTGTTGTAATAAGCTGGGTGTTAGCCTTGGGATGCAGACTTTATGATGACTTTTAGAAGAAGAGGCCAGCTGGGACCTCTCTCCTCCTTGTCTTTCCTCACCAGGGTTGTCTTGTTCTATCTACCATACTTGACTTTTTTCAGATTAGACTAATTAATACAGATAAAATACATATTGAGAGGGAATGTACAAAAGTTAACATTTGTGTCTTTTATTTTAAGAATTTAGACTAACATTTTATAGACAGAATTTGGGGGCTAAGGGATCTAAAAAAAAAACTGGAAATTTAGAAACAAGATAAATAAAAATATGATTTAATGTTCACATCTATCATGATATAAGAAAGTAGAGAAGAAAAGTTATAGAAGTAAAAATTGAGTGTACAAATAGCTGAAATTAAATTTACTTTTTCTGTTTCAACGTTTCTTTTACCAGAACCATGATAAATTAGAGAGTCCAATAAAAATCTTTGACTTTCATATCTTTATTCTGTGAATGTTATTCATATTGGATAAAAATATAACCCACTAAGCATCCTTCCTCTATAACTACTTACCAACTGTTAGAAATTTATATCTTCATTTATCATAAAAGTTTGAAAGAAATTTGCAAAACCTAAATAACTTTTTCCCATTTATTCAGAACTTGTTATGTGTCAAATTTCTTGCTTTGCACAATATCAAAGGAAAATAATAGATGCATGAACTACATGAGATACATTTATTTATTCTTAGGACACTTACAATGTTTCTCAGACAATGATATTCAATTTTCAGCATGATCTCAAGAGGGGGAATGTATCTATTCTCTATAATCAATATTGGCATAATTGTGCTATACAAAATAAGTCAGTTGCTCTTAAGAATAGTGGTTGACTAGTCTTCTAAGGACAGCAGGAGATTTTCTTAGAATAGAAGCCAGAAAAGTGCCTTCAACTCCTAGCAGGATTCAGATTTTATTAACCTGAGGTTTACAGAGTCAGTTTCCCAAATTTCAAGGTAATGGCAGGTCTGATATTCAAATATACCTCACTCCCTGATGTCTCTTACGTCCTATGCTGCCACACCTGCTTCTGGCGGTAATTTAACTAAATATCCTGCAGGATACTTAGGAGATAAAGAGGGCATGTGTTTTGTTCAAGTATACAAACTTCTTAGATTTTTAAAACTAAATATCCATAGCTAATCATCAAGGTATGTGAGATTGTAAAACTAGTTAATCTCTTTCGAAAATAAGACTTAGCAAAAAGACAAACCAAGGGTTCAAAGCATACTGTTCCTGAATGGATAAATCCTCAGAGAATCCTTCTGTACCCCATTATATTATGTAATGCCTAGCATTACATAATATATTATATTATATATTGTATATTATATATTACATTATATTATGTAATGCCTAGCATTGTATGCCTAGCATACAATGTGTCCATGAAGAGGAGACCAGGTTTGAGTAGTTAGAAATAAGGATTCTAATTTTATCTTATCCATTCAATGAACAGATAATATGTGCTTTGGGGGGAATCTAACAAGTGCCTGACATTAGTCTAGAGATTAGGAATAACGTTGTAACCAAAATTGCTTTTCTCCTAAGGTGTTTATATTTTGAGGAAGGAGTATGATAAATAGTTAATATAATATACAGCATCACGGAGATATAATAGGGGAGGGTCTATTATGTATTGCCCTACCCCTACCTACCTCTCAGTACTTATAGTCCCTGACACATGAATTCAAGGCTCTCCCACGTGAGATATATGACAGAGGTCTTCCTCTCGCTGCCCAAGTCCACCAGATCTACAAATGAGAATGATAGACAGCTGAGAATATAAGGTCCCAGGAGCAAATCTTTTTCCATGATGGAAAGAAGGGTGGGTAAATACCCCAGCCTCATCTCATCTCAGCAGGGACAACTCTGATATTTGCACTTTGGAGTCTCCTGAGTTCCAGCCATGGCTGTTTCCCACAGCTTTAGCCTGCCAGCCCTTCATGGTGACTGCCATCTCCCTTATCCCAGTTCCCAGCTCCCAGCCATGTTCTAGCTAGGGTCACCTCTCAATAAATAGATTCTAGCAAAATCATGAAGCTGTATTGATTTAGTAATGTTTTAGCTTATATACTTAAACTTTGTTATAACTCAGTAAAAAGTATAAATTATCCTAAATATACTTTTTCATAACTGTAAGGGCCCTTCACCTGTTTTGCTATACTACACTCCAGTGGTGTCAATAAGACATATATATCAATTTAACAAATATTTATTAAAAACCTACCAGTTTCTGGAAACACACTAGTAATTAATAGGGGCAGATTTCATGTGAGGGAGCATACTACCGTGGTGAGACTAACATTTGACAAGGAGTAAGAAAAATTTTACATATATATATATATATTTTTTTTAAAGAGATTATGGTGTGTGAGGAAAGAATGAATCTGAAAAGATGAAATTTCAAGCTGGTGAGGTTGTTAGTTATATTTAAGGAAGTGACATTTAAGCTGAGACCTAAAGAGACCACAGGAAGGGTCAGTTAGGTAAATGGTATGAGTGGTGTTTTAGTCTTGTGTGCACATAACAGGGGTGGGGGCAGAGTTCAGAGAAAGATACTGTATAAAAAATGAAATTGCAAAAGCAAGTGTGGCATCTGTGACCATTAATCTTTACAATAATAATGTCTAAATGTCAGGAAAATGTACCTCTCACCGCAAGAATAAGTAGCAGAGTCACACCAAATGCAACTGCATCACTATAACTAGTTCAACATCATATCTCAGAAACTCTGGCTCACTAGAGGACGCCAGAGAAAACAGAACAAATG
The DNA here is from genome assembly GCF_014898055.3 of Talpa occidentalis. Classification (NCBI taxonomy): domain Eukaryota; kingdom Metazoa; phylum Chordata; class Mammalia; order Eulipotyphla; family Talpidae; genus Talpa; species Talpa occidentalis. The sequence goes on from NW_023604972.1 coordinate 15,597,647, forward strand.
ACAAGGTCTGAAATAAGCAAGTAACGTGCACAAGATGCAATGCTGATGTACGAGAGAAAGCTATTCCAGAAGATGCTAATGACGGTAACTGGATGTCATCCACACAGTTGAACATGGTTCCAGGGGCTCTAGAAATAGAAACCCATAATGTAGTCAGGTAGCAACAGAATTGTGTGTATGGCAGGGGTAGGGATTTACTACTGGCATATCTCTTCTGCTGCAGTCTTGATGTCACCTGCTCAGAACTTCTTGAAATTGACTCCCAAATCATTTTATGATTCTGCCCTTCACCTGATAGAATTGTCATTCCCTGATATATCTACTGATTGTTTCCTGATTATTTTCTACTTCTTTATATGGCATACAGTTCTTTCGGGATTGGTTCCTGCTAACATCTTCAATTTCATTTCCTTCTACTATCTTATCTATACTACAGCAATATTTTGCCATACTCAACTGTTTCCATTCTCCAATGTATTCTTTTTGTCTAATGCCTGGAACATTCCACTTCCTGTTCCTTCTGCTAACACACACTTCCTCCACCCTTCCTTTGCATTCCAGACTTCTGCTACTTGATGTTCATGTATAAATTTCCTTCAAGAAGTTCCTTTTGACCCCAATTTTAGCTTAGTAAGTATGTTCTGTGTGCCTACAGGAATCTATGTAGCCTTTCTAAACTGAAATTACATGGGATAGGAATTACAATTATGGACAAATAAATTCCACTTCATTCTGTTTACACAAGGAATGTAATAAAGCGTGAAGCAATTTTAAGTCATGTCTGTAAATTGTATGACACTCCCATGAAGAGGTGGGTCATTAGTCCCTTCCCTTGACCACAGTGACTCACCTTTAGTCCATGGAATGTGCTGGATGTGACCCTCTGGGACCACTGGTGCCAGGTCAGAAAAGGTGATGCAGGTCCCACCTTGAATACCAAGGCAGGCAGAGTTCTGAGGAGATACCATACCCTGTCCTAACCCTGAGCACATACACTGATCTTTGATTATGGCATGCATGTGAAAAGGGGGATATTTCAGATGTAATTAAAGGAGCACATCATTTGATTTTGTGTTAATATAAAGGGAGTTGAATTTAAGAGTAGAAGATTATCTCAGTGAAGCTCACCTAACCACATGAGACCTTTAAACATAAAGCAGTTTCTCTGACTAGCAACAGAATAAGAAATTAGAGAAGGCATAGGGGGGATTTGAAGTGAGGGGACCTGATGTTAGTTGAGGTGTTGGATTGTCTCATCACACTGCAAGCACGTAGGTGCCAGGTGATAGTTCAGCAAAGCGGCCAGGGAATGACCAGAGTTGGTAGCCAGAGACCTGTGTGAAAAAAAGACATTTCCTAATGATTCCAAACCCCTAACACAATGACATTGAGTCATTAAATCTCCATGGAGGACCGAGATACTATGAAGCAGAGTCAGTCATCCCTGGTGGTTTTTGCATGGATTCCAGAGCTACAGAATCCTTGAGCAAAATAAGATCGTCATTTTAAACACCTAAGTTTTGGGTAATTTGACATGTGGCATTACAATTAAAATCGGCCAGAAAATGGGTATCAAGTAAATTATAGGAGCTCTCCTAGAATGGACAAAGAAAAATGATTGATTTCCAATAGCCAGGAGTGCACAGATGGGAGAAATCATTATTTTCAACATAGGATTCTTCTGGAGGAAATCTTAGAGTTACAATTCTATAGATGTGCATCTTATAAGGCTAGAGAGAGAAAAGGAGACCTTTCACCACAACTACTCCAGAGACTCAAAAGTCCCTTCCCTATAGAGCACTCTGAAAGAACTCATATCCTATCTGGTCTCCCACGCATGTGACTCCCACATACCTCTAATCCCCAAGGGTGAATCTTGATCCCATATGGACCATTTGAGGCCGATATCTGGAAATTATATACTGGTTTGGCTTTCCTGTCTGTATTAGAGGAAGAGAAAGTAATAGTGAGGGTGGCTGTGGAGTCAGTCACAAAATCTATAATATCCACCATGATCTTATTTACTCCTTTATGGAACAAGTACCCAGAGGGAGACAGAGTAATAATGTTCATTTTTATATGTTTATCATGCAATAGAGTAGCTGACACAGAGTCATCACTTGCTTAGTTAGTATTAAATAAATAAAGGGGATTTTTTTCCCCCCTGCCTATCAAAAGTTTCCTGCCTGGCTTGGCAAGCTCACTCAAACCATTCTGAGTATGACATGTTAACTGAAGCTATTTCTAAACTGTTTGATCCACTTGTGTTTTATCTTTGTTTCTTCTGATGTTCACATGCCAGGAATTTTGTCTTTCACATCTCAACTTAAATACAATGTCTGCAGAAAGGTCTTACTACACTACTTAGTCTAAATTGCTACATATTTAATATCATATCAAGTTCTATTGAAATTTTCTATGTGGCATATATTCATATGGGGTATTTTCTTACTGACTGATTGATTGATTGCAATATATTTGCACTCTGATGTAAACAGCATGACAGTAATTATTTTACTTATGGCTAATGCAGTGTCTAACATATAGAATGAAGTTATAAAATATGTACAGAATGGACACATTTCAGGTCTCCATTCTCCACTTCAATTACTGTCCATCAACTCTTCCTTGTGAAATTTGAATAAACTTTTCATTAAACACTTTTGGATCGACCTTCCTTCCTTACTCGTCTATTTTTTTATATAATTTCCTTTTGGAATAAGACTATGTTTGATCTGCCTATAAAATAATTGAATTCTCTTGGAGATAGCTCTGAAAACCACCTTCCCACTGCCCACCCACATGACTTTTAACTCTCCTTGCCTCAGTTCATGTTTTGCAAAGAACTGGAAAAACAGTAACAACGAATGACTTAAGCACAGGAAAGCAAATAAGAGCAGGGATGTGAAAATCCAGACAGATTGAGGCAAATATGCAGAAGTTAAAGGAAAGGGAAGCTAAGAAAACTGAAAGACAAGTTCAGAAATAACATCAAAACCAAAGTGACCTGAAACTGAACCCCAGTGCACTGAAGGAAAACTTCTCTGGCAAAATTCAGTAAAGAAGAGGAGTGGGACGTAATGGATAAATGTGTCCTGAAGGAGCAGATGTTTGAATTGCATGTGTCCTGTATGCGTGAATGGTGAATACAGATGTTTATGTCCTAATGCAGGAAGTCCTTATTTAATGTCATCTATAGGTTCTTGGAAACTGATTTTAAGCTAAGTGGTTTATAGCTAAAGCAGATCCTGGAATAATATAATTTCAATATAATTTCATCCAGTATAACGGTCTCACTCATAGCAATAATTTAGAAAACTTAAATAAGAGACCAGGAAAAAGGCTAATCAATACAAAGTAAAAATCAAAATCAATAAGCAACTATAAATCAGAGACACACTATGGAGGGGGAGGGAGGGATGGGGAGAGGAAGGACTAGAGTCAAAATAAGGGGGTGCAGTTGTATGGGGAATATAACCATAATGAAAATGCATACATTGTGCAAGGATGAAAAATGATGTAAGAATTATATAAAATAAAATATTTAAAAAAAATTTCATCCAGTGTAGGCCAGGAATGCTTTCCATTTTTTTTTAATATATCGATGCTATGATATAAAACAAAACTTTATTTTTGGAGAACCAGCTGTATTCTGTTATTTACACTCAACTTCCTTGAGGACCAAGAAATTCTGTGGCCCCAGCTATGAGGAAAAAAAAAAAAGAAGAATGTAGAGGCCAGTGACAAATCCAGGGTCTTAAGCAAGGAAAAGAGAAAAAGGAAGAAGAGAAAATCTTCTAGCAGTTCTCTTAGATTGTATTTTTGATAGTTAAAAGACAGAGCACAGTGTTTAAAAATATTTAATTCCCCAAATCAAAATCATTTACAGACAATTTTGGAGAAAACTATTTAATAAACATTCCAAGTTTAAAACTGTTTTTGGATTTTTTTTTTCATAAAACAATCCTTTCATTAATTCATATGTGCACCAAAAAAACAAAAGAAAGAAAAAGCACCCTTTATTTGGTTGATAGAGCCAAAACTTAAAATGTAATTTTAAATGTAAGGTTTTAAAGTAAAATAGATTATTTTCTTTATAACTACTATAATGGAACTTTAAAATTAAAATTTGGGGTCCTCCCTGGTGGCTCAAGGGGTTAAGCACAGCACTATGAAGCAATCCGCAGCCTCTGGAGCATGAGTTTGATCCCCAGCCAGGGAGCTGACCCACATGGCATGTCAGACCTCTCCTGTCTCGCCCACTGCTCCCCTCAGCAGTGTGTTTCAATCCGTCTGCCTGCTCTGCACCCCACTCTGTCTCTAGTCTGCACCTAGAGTTGCACTCTGTCTCTAGTTTGCACCTCTGGCCTGTACCCCAGATAGAGCTTTACAGATTTGTGTGATGACTATAATAATCCCTAGATTAACTGATTACTTAAAATGAACATTATTAAAGCAGTGCAGATGTAATAGAAAAATCTAGCCTTCCTTTGTATATTCTGCATATGTACACTCCAACCAGTGGGTCCCAGCCTCATAAAGATGTTTGCTTTGACTACCTCCACCTGAGGTTTTATTCCCTGTGTTGCATTTGTATTAATAGACCTCCCTCATTTAGTGCATTATGGGTGTTTGTGTGTGATTTCTCTATAAAGATTTACAGAAACTTAGAACAGAAACACTTGGAATGACATAATAGGAGGAAAGGATGAAATATTGCTATATCACCTTTCTTGATTGACATTAGAGAAAAAAAATGAAAAGTCTGAATTATCATAAAAAGGTAGAAAAATGATATTGTACCTCATGAATAGAAAAATATGGCTTCTAAAGCACAGGAATGTAGGCATATTTTATTTTTTCATGAGATGAATATCATAGAAATTCTACTATGTCTAGATGAATTAATTTTTATGATCGTAAAATACCCTAACATATTTAAAGGGATTACTGCCCATTGGCATTAATAAATTATAAAGTAAAATGAAATGTCCATTTGGGAGACATTTAAAATTTGGATGCTAAACTTTAACTTATGATATGGAAAAAGTCAAATGATACATTAATTAAATTAATATCTAGTCTCACACTAGGAGGAAGGAGCAGGAGAGAAGTTAGAAATATTAACATAAGTGTTAGAGTTGAAAATATGTGATTTTGCCAATTAAAAATCCAATTAAGATAGAGATAATAGCATAAAAAATATATGATCAAAGTCTAACTTTAGGGTCTAGAGGTCTTCAATTAATTTTATTTCTGCAATATAATATATGCTTTAAATTAAACAATGAAGATAATATTTTTAAAAATCCTCAAATATGTCATTTTTAATTCTGTATAATTTCAAAATAATTAAATGGAAACATTTAATATTTTAGCAAAGTCATAGGTACACTTACATAAAATTTAGTTTTATTATTTCTATAATCCTAACTGAAATTTTTCTACTGTATAAAAAAGACTAGTTTAATATTATGCAATTGTTTAGAGATCCAAAATTGTATCCTCTGGTCATATATCAGTAAGCTAATTAAAACACAGTTTAAAATAGTTTTCATTTATAACTTTGTTAATTTGATCTTTAGATAAATCCAGATAAGATCATGTTTCAATCACACAAAAACACAGACATAAGAACTCATTCTTGACTTCACACTAGACTATTGCAAAATATCTCCATGAAAATCCTTATAGTACATTTTCAGTTATCTGCATTATTTTTAATATAAGTGAATTTCTGTTACTTTATACAATTGATTTAATTATGTCGTATTTTATAATATGGTGTTTAAATTAATGTAAACTCACTGAATAAAATAATGCACAACTTGTTTTCAAAGAGATTTTACTTTAATAAATATTTTAATGATACTGATTTTCTCCTAGAATAGCCAATGAAACATTTAAGAATTATTAAATGCCTATAAATCCAACCTAAGTTTAATAGTATTTGTATTTGAATCATCAATAATATTCTATATTACAGACTCTATCCCAGATGAGAATGCTGATAGATTTTGTTTGGAAAAATTTAAATAAACTAATTTTGCCTCTGTGTGCATTTATGTATGTATTTAAAATGCAATTATTTTATTATAATATTTAATAGAATTTTATGTTCTATATCAATTGTATTCACAGAGGCTTTTGAAAAAAATTATCTTAAAGTTTATTGTGTTGTTATGGGAACATGAGTAATTTAAAAGTGTTTAAAATTATTCAAAGATTTTTCTATTAAACAGCTTACAAATATGAAACAATTGATTCCTTAACTCCACATATAGTTTATAGGTAAACATATTGTAATAATTGGCTGCTTATTATTCATAGATTGAATTTTAAAAAGATGTAAATATAGCATTTCTGTTTAAATAGGCTTCAAACTATGTGTATTAGAAGAAAATAGAATCATTTAGTTAATGTACAGATATTTTATGCAAAAGTACACATTTGAAATTATGTAAAGTAGCTATACTTTGATAAGTAATAGTAGCATGTAATAGAAAAAATATAAAATAAATCATATTCTTATTTTATTCGTGTACAGAATAGCACCAGTGATGAGGAATGTATTAAACATCTAATGCTGTGTGACAAATAATCCCAAAACTTAGTGGCTTAAAGCAACAAGTATGACCTTATAGTTCTATAAGTCAGTAATCTGGTTATGAATTAACTGATTTTTCTGGTCCTGTGTCACTCACAAGGCACCCATCAAAATTTTGGTTAATGCTACAGTCCCACTATTCCCTTGAAGAGAATTCTCCAAACTCACTGATTGAGTATATATATATATATATAATGTGCTGATTATAATGATTTAGTTATGAATGGATCTTTGGACTATAGTTCTAAGTTCTTGGCAGGTGTTGGTTGGAGGCTCACTAATTTTTCCTTAAGACATTCTACAACATGACAGTTGACTTCATCAAGTTGATCAAGTAACAGAGAACAAAATAGAGTCAATTAGATTCCTTACCTCTGTCGTATTGTCCTTGCTAAAAGTTAATTACTAGGTTTAGTCCACACTTAAATGGGAGACCTTTATACAAAGATATGAATACCAGGAAGCAGGAAACCTTGAGGTCTGCTATGAATAGTACAAATTGTAAGGTGTGTGTAAACAGATACTTGTTGCAAAAAAAATTCTCCATGTCACATAGTGAATACTCTCATAATAGAAAACATAAGAAAACCACCTTATTAGGCCAATCAATGTCATATACTATTCCTCTTTAAAGAATATGCTGATATGTACATTACATGGGGAACTTAATGGTCACAGCCATAAAAAACAAAGGCACACTGCAATGATAGTTTTTTTCTACACTAAGTCTAATAAATATTAGAGTTCTGTATTATATTTGGAACTTCTTACTAGCTAACTAAATATAAATTATATTCCTCAACTGCATTTGTCTTGGTGCCAAGAGATTTTACCTGACACATAGAACAGTTGAGAAAATAGCATGTCAGGGCTAATTTGTTCATAGAAAACACTACCATGAGATTTCATATTTTTCAGTAGAGAAGCTAGCTAAAAAACTGAATGGATTTAATAGTTACACACTGATATATATATGTGTATATTGTGTATATACATATACACAATTTGTATATTGTGTGTGCATATATATATATATATATATATAGTGTGTGTGTGTGTGTGTGTGTGTGTGTGTAAGCCAGGTCAAATTTTAAAATGAATATTCAGGGAAGATATTTTATACTTACCCAATCACTTTTAGATGAATTCCTAGAAAATGAAGAAAGATTTGGAACATTATTCTTCTTATGCTGAGTGATTCATTAATGTTCAACTACCTTGGATGATAATGGAACTATCCATGCACATTATTGGAAAAATGTAGCCCTGGAGAGTTAAACAAATGTAATGCAGGGAATAATGTGTCCCAGGAGGGAATGTATGACCTATTCACTATATTAACTTTGTATTGTCTTTGCTTCTATGATTGGTTAAGAAAACCTATAAAAATGGTTATTAATATTTTAGAGAAATGTTGGAAAAGCTATTACTCTCCATTTATAAAGGAAACCAAGCAAATGACTGAGACTGTACATTCAAGGATCATTTTACACTATGATATTTACACAGAGTACATTCTTTGCATTTGTAATATGATCACACTTGAATATAAACTGCTATTAAGAGAAGTTTGTTCATTCTAGTGCTGATGGTAAATCAATATATAAAACTGACTATTCTCAAAGAGATTAGAATTATATTAACTCAAATTTATACATCATTTTAGCATATACAAATCAATTTCACATATGAAAGGGAGGTGTTATCCTCTTGATGCTTCTTTTAAATAATACCTTCAAGACTATGTAGCTTATGACATGGCATAATTGGAAAAATTCTGAAGTTACTGCTTTTTGCTGTGAAGCCAGTTTTAATCAATTTATGCCCCCTATCCCATTCAATTGTAGGTTAGTGTTTCCTGCATATTGTCTATGGATTACTTGATTGGAATCTCCCAGATAATATGTTAAACTTACATATTCTGGACAACAAACAAAACCATTCTATATCAAAGTTGCATGGGGCAGCCAAAAACTCTCCATCTTAATCAAGTCTCTATATGATCATTACCAATCATGGCATAAAAAGACTACATCCTTTAGCAAGTTCATTGCTAAACTTTTATTTGTTAAGCTAATAGTGAAGTCTGAAATAAATATGATATAAATAATAGAAAAAAGGAAAGTAGCAAATCTCCCTAAATGTACTAGATTTTTATTAATAATAATTATTGAAAGATTGCTAAGTGTTGGCATTGTACCAAGCACCATTTATTCAGTGTATAACTTAAATCTATAAAACATCTCTCCTAGAAGAGGAATTTAGAAATCCCACTTACAAATGAAAAAACAGAAATTCGGAAAATGTATTGATCTAAGATCACACTGTCACCAAAAGCTCCAGAGATTCAAAACCAGGTTTGTCTTCCTTAAATTTTTAACTTCTAGGTACTCTGGAGAGAATAGTATGGTCTACAGAGGTTAAAGAAAGTTTTACTTGGAAGTAAAAGTCAGTTTAGGCTTAGAGATTCAAAACCAGGTTTGTCGTCTTTAAATTTTCAACTTCTAGGCACTCCAGAGAGAATGAGGTAGTCTATAGTGGTTAAGGAAAGTTTTACTTGGAAATACAACTCAGTTTAGGCTTTGATATCCAGAGAAGTAGGAATCACAAAGCTACTGATGAGTGACTGGAGTTTAACTAAGTTGAGTAAAGGAGAAAGCATCCCTGCTTTTACCAGTGGTATAATCAATCCTAAAGTTGAACTTAACTAGGATATATTTGACAGAAAATATGGAAGTGTAGAGTGAGAGATGGAGTTAATTTCCCTGAAATAAATAAATAAATAAAAGATTATTTCTTTGGCAGGTGAAATTATTACCTGTGGACAAAATGAGGAAAATTTATTCACGTGACCATTTAGGGTAGAATCTTCCTTCTCAACATATTGTTTATTTAAAACATTTAAGGCACTTGACCACCTACCTCTTGAATTTCTCTTCACCTTAGGCTTGAGAAATTTGTTTCCATCAGATTTCCTTTCATCATTTTAATTTTTATCAGTCCCTTTGGTTCATTTCTCCTTCCATCTTTTTTTTAAAAAAAGCTTTATTTATACATACAAGAACTGGGGTACAGGCAGAGTTGTGGGGGGTGAGAGTAGTCACAGAGAGAGAGTGGGAAACAGAACAGGCACAATGACTGAAATACACTGCTGAGAGGAGCCAGAGGCGAGTCAGGAGAGGTCTGTTGCCTCATGTGGGTAGCTCCCTGGCCAGTGATCAAATTTGTGCTGCAATAGCTGCTCGAGCTTCCTAGGTTGCTTCTTAACCCCTTGCACCACCAGGGAGGCCCCTCTCCTTCCATCTTTACCTCTTAACTGCAAGTTTCTCTCTGTTTGCTGTCCAAACATGGATTCCAAATATGGTTTTAACTACATTTCTGCTGAGGTGGGGATTCTAAAACTATTCCTTCGCTTAGCATGCATCCTTCTTAGTGAGGGTAACACATAAGTGCTTGAAAAGCAGCCACAATGTGGGGATAGTCCCACTTTTTGGAGGTTTTCTCCCCATGTTGTTAAGAACATATGGCCACATATAATTCTTAAGTTCATGGTATAACTGCCTATTCTGAAAAACAGAAAAACAATCCCTCAATACTACTTGAAACTATTTTATAGTAAAATCAAAACAAGACAAATTTTTCAAGATGGAGTGCTGGTGCTCTCTATTGTGAAAACAGACCATGTGGTGTATATTTATTTTTCATTATTTTTATTGCTTTTTTTCTTAGAAAACTGTAATATAAAGTGAGGTAATACATAAAAATAAAATTTTATGTATCTTAAATTTTATTCTATGGACAAATACTGGAAACTTTGTCTATAATCAAACTTCATACCTACAGTTATTAATGTCACATATTTGTTTATTTGTGCAAGGGTTAAAATCTGAAATTTAACACATTAAAAGTACACATATTGCCTGTATTCAAACATGAATGGACAGAGGCCCAGGAAAAAACTTGAAGATGCACCATGTGGTTTAAAATGAAAAGTTAGAACCATGCAGGTGACCTGATAATGAGATAAAATTCATGGGAGGAAATGGATGATTTTTTTATCTGTCATTTCTATAAAAAAGATATCAATTATCTTCTCTCTCTGCAACTTCTGTGTCCCTAAGTCTTTTGTTTATACCTAGATGTATGAAACTCAATATCTTTTCAGAGTCTCTGGAAAATCCATTAGCCAAAACATAACTGAGAAATTCGTATTTTCTACAGTTTTTATTTGGGAAATAGTAAAAGGAGGTTTCTATTGTAAACCTTATAATAAGCAAAGAAAAACATTACCCTGTTATAACTCCCACCATCACCTTTCTTTCTTTCTCTCTCTCTCTCTCTCTCTCTCTCTCTTTCTTTATTTCTTTCTTTCCTTTCACGATTTATTTATTTATACAAGAACCAGGGTACAGGCCTGATGCAGATGCGTGGGAGGGTGAGAGGATTCACCAGAAACAGAGTGGGGAACACAACAGACAGACTGACGAAATCCATCACGTTATGTGGGACCCTCGCCCGGCGGCCGGGGATCTAACCGGTGCTGCAAAGGCTGCGGGCAGCTTCCCAACCCAGCGCTCAACCACTGAGCCAAAATTGTACTGACTTGGAATAAAATCATACATACAGAAGAATAGAATACAATTGAGAGCCTAGAAAAAAAGCCTGTAATTATATGGATAGCAAATCAATAATAAAGGAGCCAAGAGTATACATCTTCAACAAATGGTGTTGGGAAAATTAGACACCTATGTGCAAAAGTATGAAACCAGACCACTGTCTCACATCATACACAAAATGAATCAAAATGTATTGAAGATTTGGATGGAAGACCTGACACCATAAAATACATGAAAAAAGGCCAGAAAATCACAACATAATCTTCGGTGATGGCTTTGTGGATAGTGACCAACAGAGAGAAAGAAAAGAAAAGATAAACATTTGTGATGACATCAAACTAAAAAAAATTCTGCACAGCAACATAAACTATCATCTAATCAAAAAGACATCCTATTGAATGGGAGAATATATTTGCACATCACACATATGACAAAGGGCTAATAGCCAAGGTCTACACAGAACTCAACTCAACAAAAAGGAAAACAAATAACCCAATCAAAAAATGAGCACAAAAGCAAAACAGAGACTTCTCTAAAGAAGACATAGAGGTAACCAACAGATGCATGAAAAAATGTTCATTATCAGGGAAATGCAAATCGAAACCACAAAGAGATACTTCTTACACTGGTAATGTGGGAAAAAATGGAACTCTAGTACACTGTTGAGAATGCAGACTGGTCTACATTAGACTGTTTCTGTGTGGAGGTTTTCAAAATATTAAAAATAGATCTACTATATGATACAGCCATCCTACTTGAAGATATCTATCCAAAGAATTCAAAAACACTAATTCTGAGGAATAGATGAAGTCCTGCATTCATTCCAACACTGTTTTCGATAGTCAAGTTATGCATAGGTCTTAAATAAATTCCTCTTCCCTTATCATGATTTATGTTTTAATTATGAGAAGGGGAGGACAAAAGTTTGTGGGCACTATTGTTCAAAAGCTAAATGATAATAATGAATAAAACTATATCATGTCAACAGCCTAAATATTATGGTTCCCACCTGATCACATCTAACAAAAAATTCAGATAGAAACTCCCACAATTTGTCTTTAGGATATGCAAATGAATTCATCCATGGGCTGTACTGTTGGGCTTAACAGAAAGTTAAATTTAGTTATCAAATCTTTCCAGAAGAAACCTAAGTAGGAGAAGAATTAAACAAAATTACTTCATCTTGTTGTAGAATGACTTGTGCTTCAATGCATTGGAGACACATCCTAAAATGTCCACTGATAATCCAAGACCACACTGGAAGTGGTAGCAGATCCTCCAAAAAGGGGGTTTACTATCAAAAATATGATCTTGTATGAATCCCCGTGGGGAGAATTCTTGAGGAAACATGAACTACATAATCATATAGAGCACTAAGAACTTGGGACCTCAAAAACTCATCCACAAATCCATTTCCTCTAAGGCCATGTCTGCAGCTTCTGCCATCCTGTTATGCAGCCTTTTAAAGCTAGCATACACTCTCAAATTAACACAGATTTATCATTACATCTTCCCCATTCCGTCTAAATAATCATTTTATTTATGATATCTATGCTGCACAAATTGTCTAGTTAAATGGTATATTTATCTACTTTAGGTAAAAAAATTACATTCCCATTCTATAAAGATTACATTGTCCATTAATCTAAACATCTTCTTTCTTCCTGCTGTGATTTTTAATTTTTTTATGAATGATATAATTAATTTTTTGAATGGAAAATAATTCAGTAAATAATAAGTATGCAAGCCCCAAGAGCTATTTTTTATTATAACAAAACAACACTATGAAGACAATTAAAAATAGTAGGAATCTCTGAAACAAATTTATGGAGCTGAAAACTTGTTTTATCAGATAAAAATATAAAAATAATTTGATTCTTAGTTTATATTAAGTTATGAGTTAATAATACAAACACACTCTTATTAAGAGGATATTCTGTGTATCTGTTCTTCATTTTCATTTAACCTAATTACCTTGATCCCACACATAATGACAATTGCCAGTGAAATAAATAAGCCGCAGTAAATGTGACATTTAGGATGAAGCAGGCCAAATTAAACTCCTTCCTCTGGTACTGTTTTATTTATTTTTAATTTTTTAATTTTTTTAAAGATTTATTTATTTATGCTACAAGAGCTGGGGTACAGGCCAGAGATGTGGGGGTGAGGGGATTCACCAGAGACAGAGCCGGGAACAGAACAGGCAGACTGACCAAAGTACACTGCTGAGGGGAGCAGCGGGCAAGGCAGGAGAGGTCTGCTGCACCATGTGTGTTTCTCCTTGGCTGGTTGGGAGATCGAACTTCTGCAGAGACTGTGGAAGCTTCATAGGTTGCATCTTAACCCCTTGTGCCACCAGGGAGGCTCTGGTACTATTTTAAATTTGGACAAATTACTTAAAACTCTCCAAGTCACTATATTATCATAGGGATATACCAATTTATTATTTTTGTGAAGAGAATCAAATGAGAATTTATTTAGCATGATGCTTGGCACTGAGAAGTTGCTCAACACATATTAATTCCCATTCTTACTCTAGGAGGAAAAGACATGAACCCAAAATAATTATATTATTAGCTAACCAATAAACAAGCACCCTGTGCCAAACTCAATACTTTCATGTATTACCCCATTTATATCTCATAATAATACTGTAAGAAATATTTACTATTCATATTTAACAAATAATGAATTTGGGGCTTAGAGAAGTACCTAAGGAACACGCTGCTGCTATGAAAAATTAAGATTCTAGCCCAATGGGTCTGATGGTAGAGCACCTGCTCTTACTCATGATATGCTGATTTAATCCTGTGGGTTGCTTATGCTGAATATCCTTCTATTTCACAGAATTGTACTGGTGTTATAAATTTGGGGGCAAATATATCAGGTGAGGTGTCTTTCATTATATTCGGAGTATATGATATATATCAGGTGAGGTGTCTCTCATTATATTCGGAGTATATGATATCAGCGCTAATCTTGATTATTTAATGTGTCTTCTGGATTCTTTCATAGTATATTGTAATATGTTCTTCTTTTAAATCAAATCCTGAGTATAGTTCACATTCAAGGGAGAGGGAATCCATTGACATCTCCTGGAAAGGAAAAAAAAAAAAAGCTATAAGTATTATTTAGAAATATTTTTGTACAGAAAATTTGTCCTTTATCTCCATTTATATACTTATTAAATCATTTACTTATTTCAATATGAACTCAGCTGCAGTTGCTTTATGCTTTGAATTAGAATCCAATATCACAATACTAATTATTTATTAATAATCCAACATTAATCCGTTGCTCTGAATTTTCTAGCTCAGGCACCAGGAACTTTGTCAACTAGATGATTTCTTTTTTAATATCTTCTCTCTGACTTATAGGCATCTATGTTTTGTAAAATCTCTCCCTTATAACTTTTTCTGATGTATTTTTATCTTATCGTACCAAGTCTGGATTTTATTTTGTAATTAATAACTTATAGACCTTGTATTTACTAATTATTTGATCTGGGAAATTTCCTTTGTTAAATATCATCTTGCTCAGTGATCCACCAAACAACAACTTCTTTGGAATACATCCTATTGGTTTATCTTTTTTGATAAACTTTGATAAATCTTTTTTGATTACTGAGTAATATTCCATTGCGTATATGTACCACATCTTCTTAATCCAGTCATCTATTTTGGGACATTTGGGACCAGGAAAAAGACTAATTATATTAAAGTAAAAATCTAAATCAACAAGCAAAAATGCATACATTGTGCAAAAATGAAAAATGATGTAAAAATATATAAAATTAAAAGAATTGAAAAAAATATGACTTCTCCAATAAATAAAATATACTAAGGGTTAAGAATCAAGTGTTGAATAGATTATTAAAGAGCCATGTCAAAAAAAAAAAAAAACAAGTTAGTTTTCCAATGAGATGCACAGTGCAGTATGATAAATTATTAGAGGGTCTGAACCTAACATGGTTCTTCACAGATCTCCTGAAAGTGACTTTTCGATAATAGATGACTATTTAACAGGGAAAACTACCTTGGAACTTGCATGCAATGGATTTTCAGATGGGAAATTAGAAAGGTGACTTTTTTTCTATACAATGTAATATTTTCTTAAGTCCTCAAATTGACTGTAAAATATCTTTCAGTAGTAACGGCTATGTATATTATTTAGCATAAAATTATTTTTTCTGTAATTATTCCAATGGCATTATATATATATATATATATACATGAGTGTGTATATATATGTGCTATGTGTGTGTGTTGTATGTATACTTTCCTTATTTGATATCTTTGTATATAATCATATACCTATCCCTTCATTGTTCATCTATTTATTCTTCCAACCAAAAATACCTACTTTGTAGTAGACAGTTTTTTTAAATGATTCCCAAAGACTTTCTCTCTTATAGAATCTTATTTCTATGAATGTGGGTGGAGACTTTGAATATGAGTCATATGTCATTACATTACATTATATGACAAATCAGTTGAGTTTCAATTATTAAAAAAGATTATCTATGTGGGTCATGTCTATTCTCATAGGCCAATTAACTCTTCATCTGCAGGCCAAAGAACAAGAAATTCATAGATCTAAAATAGAAGAATTATGCAATGCACTATTGTTTTTTTGAAGATCGAGAGGACCACATGGATAATAATGGAACTGAGAATGATTCTAAGAGGTATCAAAGAAATAGGGAGTTTAGTATTACAACCAAAAGAAACATAATTCCAACAGAATGAACTTTCAAATGAAATGTTGCCCTTAGCTTTCAGATGAGAACTCAGCCTGGTTAACACTTTGATTCCAAACTTGTGATAATCTGAGCAGAGAAACCAGTCATTGCAATCAGAGCCTCTAACCTCTAACTTACAGACCATGAACTCATAAATGAATGTTGATTCAAGCCACCAAAACTGGGGAAATTTGTTAACCTCAATGGAAAAGAAACACATGCTTATATGTGTCAATCACTGTTCTGAACCCTTACAATGGTAATCAGAATATGCTATTATATCTTGAGAAAAAAAATATGAAAAATGACAATAACAACAAATCTCCAAATCTCTGTGGCTTAAAACTATGAAAGTTTTATTTGCATTCATGCAAGTATTATATTATTTTCCAGAAAATCAAAAGGGAAACATGGCATGAGAAGTTAATTTACATACTTGAGTTTGTGTATCATAATTCATTTTTGCTACTATACATAAAAGTACCATTTGGAAAGGTAAAATTCAAAATGGACTGGAATCTTGAAATTTGCAACAAATAGGAAACACGTAACTGTTACTATATGCAGAAGGATAAGTGCTTGAAGGATAAAGTAACAGGAATGTTGACTCCATATTGGAGACAACACAGTGGATTCATTGACAAGTAACTGTGGACTGTGTTAACAAGTGGGAAGACAAAGCTTTCCTGCTAAGAAGCATACTTTAATGAACTAAAATGAGTGGAAGAAGAGAGGAATAGACTCATTCTACTGGGGGAGTGGCATAGAAAGACATCCGTTTTCTAAGACATCTGTTTTAAAGACATCGCCCTAAAGAATCTCAGAGAATGAAAATGTCTCACCCCTTCATTTTACACAAGATTGCATTTCCTATGAAAATAAATTAGGCAATTTATATTTGCTGGTTTTGTGATATTATACCAGAAAGAGATCTGCCCTCTTACTCCTACTTATATATTATTTTGTAGCGGCATTTTGATTTCCAACTTCCTTTTGCTCTACTACTTTGTTGGAAGATCAGGCACATTAACCTTTAACATTGCCTAAATGTCACTGTCTTCTCAGTTTTGTTGAATTCAAAGCCTCCTACATGAAATATTTGGAGGCTTGTAGATGCAGATAAAGTGACTTGCTCTTTAAAAGTTAGGTATTGACCTATCTTCTTGACCTCATAATGGCTGAAAAGACTTTAGAGTTATTAGGTAAAACAAATCAGTATTGAAGGAAATCACTATTCATGAGAAAATCAACTTATTAATGGTTCTTTCTTCTACCATAAAAATCAACAGTGGCTCAAAAACCTGAATACTCATCTTTCATCAAAATGATCTCACTTGTCACGGGATATCAAAAATGTAAAAAGGAATGGTAGCCTATTTTATCTTTAGTCCAAACTAAGTAAGTCAAAGCATTATGTTCTTTATTTCAAGTTTATGCATACTGATTTCCATTTTGACTATATATGATGAGTTTAAGATAATAATAACTTGACACTTATCATAAGGTTTATAAATATCCATCCTTACAATTTTTGCTAGCTCTTTTTAAATTTAATTTTATTTTTAATGAAGCAATGTTAATTTATTAATATTACATAAGTGTCAGATATGCATAATTAAAAGTCAATATAGAAGTCCAATTTTGTCCTTCAATGTATAATTAATCTTTTTTTCTACATTTGCCAACTCTCCTTCTTCCTTCCATTCTGGTAACCCCTAACAGTCTCATAGTCTGTAAGTTGACTTTTGTTTGATTAAGTTCATCAGTTTGTTTGTGTTGTCTATATTCACAAGTGAGTGAAATCATATTGTTTATTTTTTTATGATGTATTCCATTGGACATATATATCCCAGGTCCATCTATGTTGCCTAAGGCTTCATAATAACCAACAAAACATTTTTATATTTTAATGAAACTGAAAAACATATTACAGTAAAATGTTTTTATTTTTCATTCTACCCTTTCATTTTTGTTTTAGAATGAAGCCTAGGGATTGCTTCTATCATTTTTCTCATTTGGTAAATTCCCCAGTCTTTGGAAATGTTACATATACTAGGGGACTGACTGGGATATCCACACATGTAGGAGTTGTTCTATGACTTACAGAAATCAACTGACCACACCTTTGTCAGCTATAATCTGATGGATAAGAAGCTAGACCTCACACACAGAGATTTCTAAGCAGCAGTTAGCAATGCCATTCCATCATCCATAGATTGTTTTAGAGGTTAGAATTTGTTAGTAAGTTACTCAGCTTTGATAGACAAAAAATCCAAACTATAACTCAAACCCAAAGTTATTCAAGTTTTTGAAAGACTATGCACATTATTTAATTGACTTGCAAATACATATTTCTCTTTTTGTTTTTGGTGATTGATAAATTTAGAGTAATTTTTACACATATTACTCATAGCAAGGTCTGAGGATCAGCTCTACTGCCTGCCTCAATTGGATTTGATAGAATTGTAAAATCTCAGGTGCCATCTAAGACCAGTTGAGTAAGAATCTTCATTTTTAACAAGACCTCCAGGTGCTTCATAAGCACATAAAAATTGGGGGAAAACATTTATTTATAAAATTTTATTTGTATATCAATAAACAATCATAAGCTATAGCTTCCAAGCCATAGCATTTAATTTGTGGCATGGTATCTTTCTCAGTCATCATTTTTTATTCCTTAGAAAAATATCGCTGTATGGCTTTCATGTGCAGGCATCCTTTTAGGTTCTGTGAATTCAGCGGTGATATAACAAAATCATCTGTTCTTATAATCTAAAGAGAAAAGAGTTGCTGACCCACCCTATGGATCTTAGGCAGTGATTGAAATATGGATAAAATAATTTATAGAAAAGGGGAAGGGAGATTGCAGGTCTCAGTTTTAGATGGATAACTAAGAAAGGTCTTACTACAAGGCTAATATTTTAATAAATTCTGTAGAAAGTGAGTGAGGCAACAATGTAAATGGATATTTAGCAGAGAAGAAATAAACAATTTATGTGATGAAATGTTTTTCTAGTAAGTCTGGAATGAATGACTACTTCTAAGGGTAGAAAAATCATAATATAAAATATTAGGGGAAATTAATATTTCTCAAGTAACCGTTGGTGCAGTTATTGTGTTAACTAATTTAGATTTATTATTTCCTTTAGTTGGCATGACAGCTATCTAGATAAACATTATTATCCCACAGAAAATTGAATCTTAGAGAAGCTGAATAATTTGCCAAATTTCATATAGATGAATTCATATAGATGAATAAAGATAGTCATGATTTCAATGCCACATCTATCTGTCTCAAAAGTCTATGCTATTTCCTCTACTTCTCTTTCTGTAGCCCCCACATAACCAGGATCAGATTTAATTTGGGTATAAACTAATAATTAGAAAGTATGATTATGAAACTGAGTCAAGGAAAAAAGTTCTTACTGACTTTGTTTCCAGAGCACATGAACGAAGATGAATAAATATAATACTGATATAATACGAAAGCCTACTGGGCCTCTAGCAGTAGGGTCAGCCGCAATGGAGGAACCACTGTCACTAGAGCAGTGCTTGTATGTGTGTTCCTGTAATTGGGGGATCACAGAAGCTGCTGGGAACTTCAAGTTTACTGTGAGGCACAAAGAGCCTCTGGATTCCTATTAAGGGAGCCGCCAGAATTTCCTGTTGAAACAGGGTGATCTCTGTCTTCTTCACCTTCAAGTGTTCTTGACTTCCCTTACCTGGGATGTGTACCTACTCCCTTGCGAACACAGAGCCTGTCCCCAGGGACCCCAGGTCTGGACCCTTCCTGCCCATCGCTGCCTATCACTGGTGTCTTGGGCATTACCGCTGTTATAGGGCAGCCCCGATGTTGAACGGGTTACCTGCCTGTGGGTCCTCACCCGCGCGCTTACAAAGGATTTATTAATACTTCACTACAGACACACAAAAGGTTAATAAAAGGTTTCTTTACAAGGGAAAAGGAAATAAGGAAAATGTACAACTCAGGGAGAAAATAGGGAAATAAAGTCTTTAATGCGTCCTACCCGATCCGCCGACCAGGAAACCCAAAGGCACTCTCCGAGCTGGCCAGACGCTGCGAGCTGGCGGAGAGTCAAAATGGGGGGCCCCCTCCAAAGCCCACGTGTCTGGCTTTATACCAACCTGGCTGCTTAACCCCACCCTCAGGTCCCAGCCACCTTCCCTTTGGTGGTGATGGGATTTGGAGTTCCCAGTGTCTTTGGCTTTGGCCTGGGGTGGGGGTGGAGTCCACAAAGCCTGTATGGAATTAGCTTTAGGACAGCCTTTTCCCCCCTAACACCAGGACTACCTTTCCCCTTGTCAGCTCAGACATTGCTACTGATTCCTCTGTCTTTTCTCTGGCTTCTCTATTATCGATTCTAATCAGCCATTTTAGCATTTCAATGAAAGAATCAGAGTGGGAATTCTTTTTTTTCAAAACCTTATGTCACTTCCCCATACTCAGTGTTTTAGATTTATTAACCTAATTTTGGGACACAAGGATCTATTCTATAACCAAATGTTCCATAAGCAATTCTGATGCATGATTGTATCTAACAATCACTGGGGTAAACTTTGAAAGGACCTGATCAAAATCACCCAAAAGCAATTTCACCTAGGGGAAATTAACTTACACAAGATTAGTTTGGATTCTGGCTCACATTCTGTTAAGGACAATACATCTGCCAATAAATAAGCTAAATTACCTTTGTAAACTCTTTATCAACTCTGACCTAGGTAGTGTGCAATTTCCTTTGCAGTGTTTCTAGATAGTTGGTGCTGATTGGACAGTATCAATCTTACAAACTGCATTCACCACATGCTATTTGAAAGGATATGTGATGTGATCAAGGAATAAGAAGAATGAGTCTGCATGATGGAAATGGAATATTTCAACTTCTATTTGGTAAAGTTTAAATGTATTAGGTAGCTATTTGTTCTATTCAATTTCCTCAAGTGTTTACCTATTTTAATTAAAAAAATTCTATATGACACAACTTAATTTTCTATAGAGCCCTCTATCACACTGGACTGTATTTGAACTTTTAACTCAAAGTTCTTGAAGAAAAAATCTACTTTAATGTAAATTAACTTTGTGACTGACAACTTGACAAGAAATATCAGAATTGTGAAAATTTGAGAATATTGTCACAAGACTATCTTTGAAACTAGACAAACAATAGTGATATTATAAAGAAGGTCACTTACTGTGATTTCTGGAATTAAAACTTATCCAAGAGTATACAGTTCTACCATGTATAGTGAAAGCAATTTATTGCTGCTTTTCAGTATTGGAAAAGAAAAAGTTCATGCTGTCATTGATTGACCTTTAAAAAGAAAAATGTAGCTGGCTTATAGGTGATAAAAAAGCAATTTTTTTTGTTACTTTTAGAAGTAGACTTTCTTCATTTGGGTTCATTGCATAGTTTTTCCACACATTTATGAAAATTGGATTGAATAAACTAATCACTACCAAGTTATATTACAATAATGGATATATTACAATAATGTATATCCAACTATATTACAGTAATGGACTTGTTGCAATATTTTCACACTGCAAATCTTACAAAAATAAAATTTAAAAGTAGAAAGATATTTTAAGCATTATATTTTTCTCACCTGATAAAAATTATGATGTAGAAAACATGTAATTGTTTTTAATATTTGTTTTGATGAAAATTAAAAGCCTCATTTTAAAGAGTAATACTATTGAGTAACTCTATAGCTATAAGTATATCTGTCAATTTCTCCATTTTAGGAGAAAATATAATAGTATAGCTTAAAGACAGTGATTGATATAAACGTTTATATGATAAATGATCATAGTCACGGTCAGTATTTGCAATTGAATAAGGAATGATTGCTTTGCAACTATGACATTTTTTTCTATTTAAAATTATCCTCATATGTTTTCCCTCTTTTATCTTCATTTTTTGATCTTCACATATTTTTGTAGCATCATATATTTTATAGAATATTAAATAATAAAAAATATCTAATAATGCCCTGCTACCTTACATTATTTACTAAAATCAAATTTTATCTTCAGTTTTATATGGTTTGATATAATTAACATAAATATTTTACCCATGTATTATATAAATTAGCTGGGATCACAAACAGAATGTCAAATATATTTATTTCTCTCTAGAACAAAATTTACTTACAAAATTTAATTATCTATCCCTTGACTTATCTGGCTACAAAACTGATACATTATTGTCAGCTACAGTTGCAGTTTCTACTGTAGCCAACATTCAATGATCTGAACCCTGAAAGCCCAAAGATCATATCAATAATATAAGAGTTCTATTGTAGGGAATACTTCCTTCTCAGTTTATCCAAATATCCCTATAGCAGCCAATGTCTGATTGTAAAGGGCATCTATATTGGTCGAACCTAAATTTTAAGAAAACAGCAAAAAGACAGTTCTTCAAGTTAATTCATAAGGAATCACCTTCAGTTAATATGTGCTGAACATTTTAAATTCTGATTCTCCTTTTTTTCTTTATTTTTTACTTGATCAAATCCCTTGCCTTTTTTCTTCCTTTTCTTCTTGTATTAAAAACAGCAACTGTGTGTGTGTAGTGTATGTAACAACAAGCTATATAAGGTATAGAATTAGATATTTAAGGAACATTGTCAATAGGAGCAAAAATTTCCTTTTTTTTTTTTTTTTTTTGTTTCTTGCTTTGAGATCAGAAAGAAAAACATCATTTCAGTTCTGACAACTTTTCTGGTTTTGCTTATGAGAGTCTCTGAAAAAAGTATTTTTAAATTCATATAGTGATTGGAAAGTTTTTAACTTACCGTATTTGCCTTTGATGCAAACTTAATGATAGATAATGCAGACATTTGCTTTTTGACAGGTTATCTGTAAAACTGGATATACTGTAATCAAGGTGCATGATATTTATTAATGGCTTTATCTCTTTAACATGGCATCTGGCATATGGCTGGGAAAAGAATTGTTGCTCAGTAAATACCTATAAAATACCTTTAGTAAAAGATCATGATATTAAAATGAAAGTGTTTAGTGCTTTTTTCTGTATATCTTTGGGGATTATAAACTTAAAATATAATCAACTTAATAAAGAACAAATTTATGGAGTTGGATAAATTTTATAAATTTTGGACATTTATAAAATTCCCTTTACATTTCAAGTAGATTTTCTAAAATCCCATGTAATGTATTATTTTTTTGTTTCTAAGAGTGATTATCTTTATAATTACTGCTTAGGATATATAATATTTTTGTGGAAAAGTGTGAATTCTTGTAGTATCAGGAGTTCACACCCATGTAATTATTCAAGATAAGACTAGAATATAACTTCTCAGAAATGATAAGGCTATTCCAGTGGGTAGAAGTATAGGCTAACTATTAAATATTCATAAAATAGTCAGCTAATGTTACTTCCTGCTTTAAATTATTTGGTGCTTTTCTTGTTTCAGGATAGAGTATAAACATCTTAAGTTCCTTTTAATTTATCTGCAACTGGAGTATTATTGATTTATCTAACGTGTTATCCTAGCCAAATTTTTGGCTTCAGCTATTTTTAATTATTAACTCAACGAATATGCTACATTCCTGCATAAAAACCTTGTAAAAGTTGTTCAGTTATCCTTCACTACTTTTAGTTTCTCTTTCAGTTCCTCTACATCTACAAATCTCTAAGTTTCACATCAGATAATTGTCCTGAAGATATTCTGAGATGAGGGTTACAGTTTCTCTTGTGGAAACCCATAGCATCCAGTTTTTAGATTAATGATAACATGTTATCCATTGAAATTTCCCATTACTGTGTTTACATTAGACTATAAAAGTCTTGAATAATTGTACCCTATTCACTTTTATATCCCTAGCAATGGACAGAATGTTAAGTATTGTCAGTGCATAGATATTGTAATGATTCTGATTGATGGAAATGTTATATACATTGATATTGTAATGATCTTGACTGATGGAAAAGTAGGGGCAATTAAGATAAAGCAACTTACAATTATCAATTAAAAAGCATCCAATTTTACATGAAGACACTGACAAAGGACAGATAAAACCTTCCTATCCAGAGAGGCTCCTAACAAATTACAATTAACATTTATTCCTGATAATACGCTTCTGGACAGTGTTATAAACATAGTCACCAAATTTAAGGCAACTTGAGATGCGTATGGACTCTATGTCCTTGGTCCCTCAGTCTTTTACAGCATGAAGAGACCCGGTACTCTCCCTTCTGAGAATTGGTTTTTCCCTCCCTGAAGATGGACTACCGCCAGAAATCTCTGGAATGAGTCCTGACTACTCTACTCTGCATGTTTTGTTTGTTAAGCTTTCCAAGAGGACTGTAATCCTCTCCCTTTTACTGACAATTGAATTGCATGCTTATATCATTGTAATGTGGATTTCCCTTCATAAATTTACATTGTGCTTGCATGCATTTGGCTAGATACATAATTGAAATCTTCTTTGTCCAAAGAAGCTAGCACTCTACAGATTCTGATCCTGATAAAACAGTCCTCAGTAATCCACAAGTACTATTGTGTGCGCTTGCGCGCGCGCACACACACACACACACACACACACACACACACACACACACTTACAATTTACTTCAGAGAGAGTCAACACCATCTATTTTTTTTTTTTTTTTGATGGAGCAAATAACTTTCTGCATGAGAATGCTATGTAAGCACTTAGAAATAGTTTTATCTGGCCAGCTAAACAAATAACCACAGCAGAATATGAAAATTACAGTTACTGGTTCAAACACAGGCTTATCCTAGTGACATTTGAAAAGCTTCCTTAGATTTACCCTCTCTATTTCCGCTTTTGTTGGTCCAGAGACGAGTATGAGTTTTAACAAATCAATTGTTTCATCTTTAAAACAACACACATTTCTTTCTATCCTTTTTTTTTTTTTTAAGATTTATTTAGTTATACAAGCACTGGGTATAGTCAGAAGCGCGGGAGGGTGAGAGAATTCACCAGAGCCAGAGCGTGGAGCAGAGCAGGCAGAAGGACCGAAGTACACTGCTGAGGGGAGCAGCGGGAGGCAGGAGAGGTCTGCGCGACATGTGGGACCCTCGCCCGCAGCCAGGGATTGAACCGGTGCTGCAGAGGCTGCCGGAAGCTTTGCAGGCCAGCATTCAACCACTGTGCCACCAGGGGAGGCCCTTTCTATTCTTAACGGTAAGATATTGCCTTCTGAAATTAATTCTGAACAGTAGAATACATTTGATTTGGAAATAGTCCAGTGATATTTATTATGGAAAAATTAGTCTACATGCTCAATGAAGAAAATATTCTCTTGAACTACAACTCTTCTGTTGAGGTATAAATTCACTCTCAATAAAGGCTCTTCTCAGTTTGATTTCACTGCCTACTCACCTTCTGTTAGTGGAAGCTTCAATTTTCAATCCATAATCTGTATCTAACTATATTGAACAGTTTTTCAGTGTATCTCCTCTGTATTGAGCTAAATTTGAATTATACACGTACTGTACTATTTCTTACAGCCTTGTAAGTGGTAGTCTACCAATTTATTTTTCAAAATAAACCATTTATGAAATAACTACACATTAGCTTTGTTTTCTTTAAATAAATATTCATAAGATAAGAATATGAATTTGTGACATTTTTATGTGAAGAAAAAATGCATACGTCTTAGGGCCTCCCCAGTGGCGCAGCGGTTGAGCACTGGGTTGCGAAGCTGCCCGCGGCCTCTGCGGCGCCGGTTCAATCCCCGGCTGCTCCCCGGCCACCAGAGGAGGGTCCCACATGGCGCGCAGACCTCTCCTGCCGCCCGCTGCTCCCCTCAGCAGTGTACTTCGGTCCTTCTGCCTGCTCTGCTCCCCGCTCTGGCTCTGGTGAATTCTCTCACCCTCCTGCGCTTCTGACTGTACCCAGTGCATGTATAAACCAAACAAACAAACAAATAATAAATAAATAAATAAGACATGCCTCTAGAAAATTAAAAAAAAAAAAATGCATACGTCTTAGTCTCACAGTCATTAATTTTTGAGGATTAGGTGTTATGTATGCATTTGAATGCTTGAAAAAAATTGAGCTTAATCAATATGTGCTTCTTAATGGGGAAATGGACACGTGCATTAAAAAGTGAAGGGGTAGGTAGCAATTATACTTTCATTTGACAAATAGGCACTAAATTATCCATTTATATTTAAGTGCTAGTTAGTGTTGGATACTAGCCTGTATGATATGATTTGCCAAATAACTGGAGAAGAGAAAACTGCATATTCTCTATTCTATTCTTCTTTCAGACATTTACTCTTATTGAAAGGGGAAAGAGAAGCAATTAGCCCAAGCTGTGTTTTACTGGTTATTCGATTTATTTTATACAACTCTATATAAATTTAAAGATCTTCATTTTGATGAAGGGAATACATTCCAAAAAGAAAGGTTTCATATGCCTTTTAAGTGATTGACTTTGCCAGAAAGTTGCTTTCAAAACAAGTCTTTAATAATATACATAGCTCTAGAGTATTGTTTAAGTATTGATTTCAGGGGCCTCCCTGGTGGTACAAGGGGTTAAGCATCAGCACTGTGAAGCAATCCGCAGCTACTGAAGCAAGAGTTGAATCCCCCGCCAGGGAGGTGAATCACATGGCACAGCAGACTTCTCCTATCTTGCCTGCTGCTCCCCTCAGCAGCCTTTTCTGTTCCCCACTCTGTCTCTGGTGAATCCTCTCACCCCCTGCACCTCTGGCCTGTACCCCAGTTCTTGTATGCATAAATAAACAATTTTTTTTTTAAAAAGTATTGATTTCAATCCCCTAATCTCTCATTACCCTTCCAAAAAAAATAAAAAAAGTGTAAAAGATAAAGACTTGGAACACATTGTTTTTGGAAGGTGATCTTATATGATTTACTAATATTGCATTTTACTAAGAATGACACTGATTGTATTCCAGAAACATCCAAAGAAAAAAAAAATGGAAGTTTGAATGGAGGCTTAACCAACAATTTTCATCTGTAGAGTTGTCTAATACTCCCTAGCTGAAATTTCACCAATGTCTAGAGCTCCGGAAGACTTGGGGGACGTTTTAAGGCACATGTGGACAAACAGGTATGCTTCGTTGATAGTGACAGTCAGGGTAAATCAGAACATTTTAGCACAGCTGAAATAAAATCAGAATTTGCCTTAGGGAAGTGACATTGGTACCTGAAACATCTGCCACAGCAATTTTCTGTAGAACAGAAATAACTATAGGTGCTTTGTATGCATCCATAAGTAATACAACAAAAATCCTAGTTCTCATAGAACTTCTACCCTGGTAACAGTAAAATATTGAAGTTGAGTTAGATGAAGACTTGGTTCAATGTATTCTTTCACCAATTTATTGAGATTTAAAAGTGAAAATAATTTGCAACATTCCACAATAAACTTTACACCCCCCCCAAAAAAAAGAATCTTTGGATAACATTTTCCTTTGAGAAAACACAGGAAATTGCACTGATATTCAGTGATAAGAAATAGCAGTGCTAAGATATTGCTATTAAATTATTTATAAATATTTTCATAATCAGAATATAAATTGCTTTATGGTGATGTTTGTATTTATTGAAAATAGCAAAAATAACCATATATAATATTTATAGTATATTTTCTAACTAAAAATTAGAGTAGTGTATTTTTTATTATTTCCTCTGAAGACACATTTCATTTTTACATTTTCACAGGAAATTCTCTAATTGGTAACATAAACAATGTAACACTACATTTATCTTCCTATTTTGTCCCCATTTTCCACAGATTTTAAACTCCATAAAAAGGACAACTGGACTCAAGCATTTTTTGCAATGGCAAAAACTTGCTAGGTCTATTACCCAAGGCAATTATATGATCCACCATGAAAATAGAGTATTTTTATAGTCAATTAAAATAAATAATTCTTAAGTTAAGGTTATTACTTTGATGAACAATATACAATCTACTTTGTATCTAATGGTTTTAATTCCAAGATGCTCCAAAATATTTTTTCTTGCTTGCTAATTTGCTAAAGCCGGTATGTAGGAGAGTCCATTAATGCTGAAATAAGATTGTTTTCTTTCTACCTGGAGTCTGCCAAACTAGCTATAAATTTGATTGAAAAAGAAATACTGCTTATTTGAACAGTGTGTATGGCATCTTGATATATAACATTCAATATAACTTGGGAGAAACAATGGCTTCTTTGGTAATATAGAAGGAATGAGACAGGTATGTATAATGTTTAGACTGATTGTACTGCTTCCCATGGCAGGTAGTGTGTTCCAGAAAACTCCACCAAAAAACTTTCATCCCACATGCTCTTCTACATTGTGAATGTGCCATTTCTAAAGTAGAGAGAGGTAAACTTCACCCCTTAAATCTAGGTGACTAACTCTCCTTTGAAACCAATAGAATGTGGTAGAAGTGATGCTTTGTGACCTCAGAGACTAGGTCATAAGAGGCACTGGGACTTCTGCTTCCTTTGATCAGACACAAGGTAGTGGTGCCCTGAGCTGCTGTGTAAGATGCTCAACTAACTTCTGAGCTTTCTGGTAAGAGAAAGTCCAAATTAGTTTATGAGGAAAGACAAATGGAAAAGCCTTTAGAGAAAAGATATCAGGGAAAAGGAAGAGGGAGAGGAAAAATAGCTGTCTAGCAGGTTTAATGACATTCTAGCCCAGCCCCTGCCTCCTGCTCTTTCAGTTCTGGTCACCACCTGAATGTGAGTACTCACAGGGGAGATTGAATGACCACCTGAGCCCATTCTGAATTCCTGACTTACATAAACTGAGAGACAACACATTTATTGTTTTGGGAGATAACTAAAACACTTTACAAGGAGAGTATCCATAATGTTTGCATTTTTAATGATTTATTTTTGGGCAAAAGAACTGGGGTGCCGTCCACAGGTGTGGGGGAGTGAAAGGATTAATCAGAGACAGAGTGGAGAGTAGAACAGGGAGATTTACTGAAATACACTGCTGAGGGTAGCAGCAGGCGAGACAGGAGAGGTCTGCTGTGTTATATGTGGGTTAGCTGCCTGCTTGGAGCTGGAACTCAGGAGGTCATGGCGGGGGCTTAATGGGGATAGAGCTGAGCCTTAACCCCTAGGCCACCAGGGAGGCCTCAACTTTTGCATTAAAAAAAAAAAAACATTTCCACAAAGACATTATCCCCCAAAATAGAGAGTCTTAACTAAGATTTGTACATAATATATATTTATTGGTAATTTAGTTTTGTTTATTTTACTTTGAGGGAGCTATATATGGATACCTAAAGTACATTCTGAACCTTTAATCTAAGGAAGACTATATAATAGTTAAAAACCCAAATTCACAAAATTAGAGATCTAACTTGCTTTATTAAATGATTGATGAATCACATAGGGCAGAAAAACAAATTACTAGTTGTGAATGAATTAATTCTCTAGCCTACTTCCTTATATATTCACCTTTGGCTGATATATAAATATTTTGGCCAAAATCAACTTGATGTATTAGGGATTATTTTAGGTAGACAGCATTATACAATATAAAACTTTTTAATTACAGTATAGATTCATTATATGACTGGATTGATACATTTGATTATTTTTCCCAGCTAGAGTTAGCACTTGAGAGATTTTTTTGATCTAAATATATTGATATTTTTCTCCCTCAAAACTGTTATCCAGTAAAATCCAAATAAAAATTGTATTTTCTTCCATTTCATTTTCAATTACTTCCATCTAAAATATGTAATATCGGTCACCCTCCCCTGACACACACACACACACACACACACACACGCACGCACACACCCATGAGCAATTTAATTAAGAAAGGACAAAAGTCTTGGGAATTCCCATAACCCTCCAGGGTTTCTTATTCCAACGTGCAACCATTCATGTGTTCATGGCAGATCACACTATTGTCTCTATTACTACTGCAAAATAACTCATCACCTCCCAAAAGCTTCTTTTCAAACCACAGCTCCTTATTTTGGTCACCAAACAATCCTATTCTTTAAGTGGCTTGTAGATGGACTCACAACTACTTCCCTTCTAGCCCCCGGGGATAAGAAATGAAGTTATTCACCCTAGGCTGACCCCATAACTCAATTAAAATAGGATGGGGCTGGCAACCTTCTGGAGACTAAAACAACTTCAGAGAGATTAAATTTACCTTTCCTAGAATAGTAAATTTATTTAGATAGTGTTTGAGAATTCATATATGCCACAATTGGGTAATAAGAATTAAATAGTAGAAATCTCACACTGTTGCTTATAGCTAACCTACTGACCTACCAGATTACAAACATTGCATCATTCTACTTGCCATTTTGCTAAATGGAGACCCCTACGGCTTACAAAGAGGGGCATATGTGTCATAAAAACACACCACGACTTTTCCTTTAAGATTTAGACTTTCTGGCTACAGTTTGATTATCTAGTTAGTTCAACACTTGTAAGGCTGCAAGACCATATAAAAGATTTTTACTTTTTTTTTTTAATTGAGAAAGGTCTCAAGGCAATGATAACCTTTATTTTGTCATCTGGATAGAAATTTTATTTTCCTTTGAATGTTTCAGAGTGGAGAGAGTCCAGGAGAGGGTACAGGATATAGAGACCAATTTTGTATAATCTCCCTCGTTTTCATCTTTACCTACAAGGAAGAGAGCAGCATTCCTGCTAGCAGAACTGAAAGTAGAAGTTAGATTTTCTTGAGGCTGTTAAGTATCTTTGGTTCAGGTATAGACTAGGAGTCCTGATCCATTTTCCCATCTTTCCTAACTGATTCCTTCCTGTTCCTTCTATCTCCTAGACCAGGCTGCAGTTTCTACTTTGTCCTTTTGGGACACTATTTTCACCATCTTTTCTGGTTTTTAATCAGATGTTTGAGCTTGAACTAATTCCTCTCCATCCTGCCCCCCACCACTGCCCCCCCGCCACTATTTGTAGTGAACTGCAGCTCTGTGTCTCTGTTCTGAGTGAAGTTAATACTTAGCTTCACTCAAGCACTCCCTTTGGAGGAGGGACTGTTACTACTTTTGTAGACTGTTTAGCATTGTTAGGCTTAGAAGCTGGGGAGTGATTGTCTTTCTCCTTATTGAGTGCTTTATTTTTAGAGATATCTATATCTCTCTCTTTCCAGCATTGTGGTAACCTGCTTCTGCCAGATGTGGCTGACATCGGTGGCTGGCTGTGATGATTCAACCTCCTGTCCTCCTCTAAGGTTCTTA
Source organism: Talpa occidentalis (assembly GCF_014898055.3). NCBI lineage: Eukaryota > Metazoa > Chordata > Mammalia > Eulipotyphla > Talpidae > Talpa > Talpa occidentalis. The sequence goes on from NW_023604972.1 coordinate 15,628,829, forward strand.
AGTTTCCTCACTTGCCTTGAGTGTCTCCCCCAAGACCTGGTTCAAGTTCTAGCTAATCCAGCTGATGCTACCATTTCTCATGCACACTCTAAATCTGTTCTTCCACTCCCAGCTCTTTACAACTGTGTTAATAGACTTGCACCCTTCAAAGATAGAAGATTTTTGATGGGATGGGGAGGTGACAGCATTTGGTTCAAAAGTCTACCTTTTAAGTACTCCAAGGGTTTAGATTCAGCCTTAGTCTTGGAGTAGGGGGCATCTCTATCATCATGCCTCTAATGATCTTGAGGAAAATCATTTCTGGAGTGCATGAATGAATCTTATTTATCATAAATGTTTTCACAATGGGCCCCATTGTGTTGCAATAGCTGCTACCATCTGCCCTTCTCTCACTGTCTACCATGGTACCTAAGCCTGCGTCATGGGCTCTGCTGGGTTGGTCATCCTAGCAACCCCTGACTCCAGATGGATCCACATGCCAGGGAGGACCATCAAGGTACACTTGTCCAAACCCATCAGCTTATCTATTTGAATACTAACATTTCGTAAAACTTGGTTATGAAACTATCATCAACTCTTAGGTGGGGTCTTCAAAGCCCTCTATGGCAGGACAGGCTTCCTCCCTGTCTGAATTAATCAGGAAACAGCGTTCTAATGCGAATAAACGCTCCTCCTGCTCTTACTCCTGCGATTGGTCAGCGCCTTCCATCACAATTCTTCTGTTACGTAGAGACAGACGCCTCAAGAAGACTCAGGACACTGAGCAAGGGAGCTGAGTCCTCAACTGGCGTAACTGCAGCCTTTGAACCTCTCTGGATGGCTGGGATCATGTGGTAAGTACACCTCGCTGATACTTAACACGCTAAAGAATTCTTAACGGGGTCTTTAATCACATCACGGGGTGGCTTATCTAGAAAGATGTGGAGGTTGGCGATGTGGGAAGAAGACTGCTCTTCATATGGGGTTCCTGAGCAGCTGGTGGAGCAGTAGGCCAGACTGAATTGTCAATTGAAGGTGTCCTACACCTGCCATTGTCATCACTGTGCAAGTAATTTTAACATGTCCTTTCAGATTATCTGTTTCATCAGTCCAGTGATGGCTCGGGTGAGGGAGGCACTTCCTCCCCAGTCAGAAAGCCTGTTAGGGAGAAATACTTTTTTAAAATTTATTATTATTATTATTATTTAAATTATTATTATTATCATTGTTATTATTTATTATTATCATTATCATTGTTATTTTGCTGAGGCTGCCATGTTGGGAAAGGGAGAAAGATTCTGTAATAAGTTTTAATTTCTGTATCTCCTAGTAATTCTATATTAGTAGGGATATTGTGTTATATGCTAACAATTTCCAGACAAAGATATAGTGCTTCCCAAAGTTACCTTTTAAAAATTTGTTTCTCCATGCAGAAGTTTTTTCTTACCTTTGTCTTTCTACAGTGATTAACATTGTTCTTGGAAACTATTATTATTATTTTTTAAAGTTTTATTTTACTTTTACAAGAACTGGGGTACAGACCAGATGCCTGGGACGGTGAGAGGATTCACCAGAGACAGATCAGGGAACAGAACAGGTAGAATGACCGAAATATAACGATGAATGGAGCAGCGGGCGAGACAGGAGGGGTCTGCTCGACATGTGGGTTCCTCCGCCGCCTGCAGGGATCGAACCGTCAGTGCAGAGGCTGGGGACAACTTCACAGCGTGCGCTCAACTGGCTGCGCCACCAGGGAGGCCCTGTTCTTGGAAATTATAAATCATCCCACTGGTAATTGATTTTATATAGTATATAATAATGTTTGAAAATAATTTTGAAGTTACTAAGTACTATCTTATATGTAAAACATTATTATTAATTATTGAACTGATAACTGCTAAATATTAAAAAAATCAGTTTTCTCAAAAAGAGAACTTTTAAAATGCCCGGCGCTCCCTTTCTTTATCCAAGGTGTAAATATCACATCCCAGCCTTTGTGATTCTACTTTATTTCAGACAATATTAGAAAGTGTTGACATGTGGAGGTGGATAAAAGTTTTCATTTGAAAACCATCCAGCCTCAGAGAAGAAGTATTATTTCACATAATTACAGGAGTGAATTAAATTCAGAACTTATCATGTGAATCAAGATTAATTTTAGCTCCAGTATAAGATGTATTATAGTCACTCAGTTGTTCAATAAGCATTTTAAATGTCCATTTCTGCAGACTTCATTGTGAGACTCTGGATTAAAAACTAACACTGGTTCTTTTCATAGAGAAGGCCCTATACTTAGAGATATGGCAGACATAGAGAACCACCCAGAAATTCACTTGAGTTTTGCGCTCAAATATATGTTTTCAAAGTAGATGCAAGCTTGGTTCCATCTATATCGGTACATATTTTATAATTAACCTTGTTGATTTTTATTTGTATATTTTTGATATCCATATATATGGTTAACCTTATGTTTTTTCTAAGACTCCTGTAGCCTAATCAGTTCCTAAAATTTTGGATAATTTTTGACAATTTCTATTAAAAATTCCATAAACGTTTCTCCTTTTAAGGTAATTTCTGACACTGCACAAGCAGATTCAATTAATGAAACTATATTTTGTCCTCTTTTGAAAAATTTTGGCTTATGAGTTTCCTTAAAGAACCTACTATCTTCGATAATATTTGACATTGTCATTTTTCCTAAGTTTCTTGATTACTTTGCTTTACATAATTTCTTTGTTTTTGATACAATTGTGAAACATAGCCACTATTTATCACCTACATAGTTTTCTGTTTTCACTTATATAACTCTATTTCAGTTATATATACATTATTTTCTTAATATTTTAGACTACATAATAGCAAGGAACATATATTATTTATCTAATATTACTCATTATCTTTAAAACAGTACTAGACACTCAAACATTTTAATAAATGATATTTTAAAATTTTAGATAGAGATTCAATTCTTATATTTCAATCCCATGTTAAATTTTTAGTGACAAATTCTCTAGCACATCAAATTTAGTGATTTCTTCAGAATTATATAGCTTGATGGCAAAATATTTCATTCTTAATGTCATAATTGTGATCTGTTATAGTATTCACTAAAAGTTTTAAAATATAACACATGGTTGAATCTTGGGTGAATCTTTGCTTGCTCTGCCTGAAAAACACACACATTATTTATCTTCATTTTTGCTATCCATTTTTTTTCCCCTGAAATACTGTTCAATAGCATCAGAAAGAGCTCCCAGACTGCTCTTTATAAAATTCAAACTAGGTAACTTCTACAGATTTACCACCCCCCTCCACTTGATTTTCTCCAATATCCTTTATAAGCTCTGAAGAATCTATCTATCTATCTATCTATCTATCTATCTATCTATCTATCTATCTATCTATCTGATGTTGTTTTGTAGAGTGCGGGGTCCGTGGGTTCACTCTGGGAAAGGTTTCACCAGAGCTCCCGTTTCAGTGGCATGCGGTGAGTTTCTCCATGAGACAGAGACATTAGTCATATTTAAAGAACAGGTTTATTAGGGAAAGGGACAGGTTTTGCTAAGAAAGGCCTGCATGGTTGCAGGCGGGTGGCCTTGAGGAGAGCGGCCTCCACTGAGGGAGGTCAATGAAGAGAAGTCCCAGCATGGTACAGGTCACAGGAAGCCAGAAAGCTGCTGCCCTACAGAGGGAGAGAGTTGGTGAAAAGAAGCACCTGCATAGGCACAGGTGGGCAGTGGGAGGGCTGCCCCGAGCCTGTTCAGAGACTGCACTGATACAGTCCTCTTCTCCTTGGGAGGGGTCACTTCTCCATGGAGTGGCCTGTTTGTTGCTGATTTGGGACAACTAGGCAAAACCAGGAAGGGACCAGAGATTCCAGGGTGGGCCCAATGTCCATATCTTTACCCTCAGGTCTGTGCTCCATCCCTATAGCATCTGATCCTGCTTGGGTCGCATGCCTTTGTGACAAGGCGCTGGTGTCTGAGGGTCACGACCCCTGCAGCTGGGTTAATGGTCCTGTTACTCCCCTCATTCCCCCACCTCCTTGTGTGAGTCAGGTTTTAGTCTTGTGAGGCCTCCTTTCCAGCTTTTCTATTCTTGTCCTCCATCCTATCTATCTATCTATCTATCTATCTATCTATCTATCTATCTATCTATCTATCTATCTATAGTGTCAAGAAGTGCCGGAGCAGTTTCTCTATGACCTGAGCAGATGGGGTAAAGGAGGACTCCTGGAGCCCTCGGTGGCTTTTACAGACTTTTTTTTTTTTTTTTATTTTTTTTTTAAATGTTCTTTTTTTTTTTTTTTTTAAAGATTTTTAATTTATTTATTTATACAAGCACTGGTACAGTCAGAAGTGCGGGAGGGTGAGGGATTCACCAGAGCCAGAGCGGGGAGCAGAAGGCAGAAGGACCGAAGTACACTGCTGAGGGGAGCAGCGGGCGGCAGGAGAGGTCTGCGCGCCACGTGCCCTCCTCCTTGGCCGGGTGCAGCTGGGGATCGAACCGGCGCCGCAGAGGCCGCGGGCAGCTTCGCAACCCAGCGCTCAACCGCTGCGCCACCGGGAGGCCCTTTTACAGACTTTTATTGGGATTTACCAGGTACATGGCAGGCAGAGGTGCAGGGAGGCCGGCCCCCAGCAAGTCTTCACTCTTTCTGGGCTCTCCGGCCTTCTCTCACGTTCTCTCTGCTTTGCTCTCCTCGTGGGTCTTCTTCTGCTGGCGTCCCCCTTATAAGGGGCTTATAAGTGACCCTGCCTTATAAGCCCAGTCTCTCAGCACAGGTGTATCCACTTACACATGCCCACACCCTACTCCAGGTGCCCGCCATCAGGCACGTATTCAGGTCCGCAGGGATCCCTTATCAATCGTAGTGGTGGGAGGGCAGAAAAGCCTGATGCTTTTTCACTTCCCCTACACTATTTATCTATCAATCATCTATCTATCTCTCCTACCCAAGAATAATATTCTTGTAACAGGTGGCCGAAGCCAAAGACTGTTACGGGTGGTGTGCCCTGATGTGGATGCTGGTGAGGAGAAATAGCCCCAGGGAAAATGCAAACAAAGTATTTTGTTTAAAAAAAAAAAAAAGAAATGTAAGGGACTGCAAAAGCAGCCCCCAAGCATTCAGTGTTTAGGATTCAGTGTTCAGGATTTCAGTGTTCGGCATTCATTTTTCGGGATTCCAGTGTTTTGGATCTTCAGGGATTCCGGGGTCAACCATTTCTGCCCCCATCATACGTATCTTCCAGAGGCTGTTGCAGGCCTCCGAAGGAGAGACTTCCAGCAGCCAACCTCAGAGAGGGAAAGTTCAGAGGCTTTTCAATTAGCAGAGCAGCTAAAACTCTTCCCGGTTTTTCTGCTGTGTAGGGTAAGTACAAAGTATCAGGCTTTTCTGCCCTCCTGCCTTTAGATTAAATGCATGCCTGATGGCGGACACCTGGAGTAGGGTGTGGGCATGCATAGGTGGGTACACCTGGGCTGAGACTAGGCTTATAAGGGCGGCATCACGGGGACGCCAGCAGAACGAGAGCAGCACCAGCAGAGAAGCAGAGGCCACGAGAGAATGCCGAAGAGCCCAGAGAGAGTGAAGACTTGCTGGGGGCTGGGAGGCCTGTCAGCCTCCAGGCCCCCTGGCACCCCTGCCTGCCGTGTACCTGGTATAAACTCAAAAGCCTGCAAAAGCCACTAAGGGCTCCAGGACTCCTTCACCTGTCTTCTCCAGTCATAGAAAACCTGCTCTGTGGCCATCTTGCTGCTACATGTTACTTCCTGGCAGGGAAAGCAAAGCCCCCTTAGCTGGGAGCCTTGCTGAGCTGTGTGAGTGTGGCCATTTTGCAGTTGTTTGGATGCTATACCTGCTGCTTTGAATGTTGCTTGTCCGGTGCTGTGCTGGGACATCTCATCAGCTCCGGTGAGCATCTCCTGTTGTTTCTTCTGCTGTTTCTGTGAGTTGGAACTGGGCCTGTAGTCTTGCTGCCACATGCTCCAGGCCTCAGTGGCAGGAAGACACCACTTTGAGAGCCTTTGTGTTTAGGACAAGGTAAACAGACGCTTGTGGCCTCGGTAATTCTGTTCTCTCCTGGTTTGTTAAATCCCATTTATGATGTTCTCTGAACCTGAGTAGTCTTTCAATTGTGTACTCAGATGAAGAACTCAGAGTGACCAGTAAACTATTTAGGCAGTGTCCTTGGCTAGTTTTAGTGCCCCCTTGCTGCCCTGTATCACTCTCACACAAGGTAAAGATTTTTGTCTGTTTTCATCTCTACTCTTTCAATTAGAGCAGCTAAAAGTCTTCCCGGTTTTTCTGTGTAGGGTAAGTAAAAAGTATCAGGCTTTTTCTGCCCTCCTGCCATTAGATTAAATGCTTGCCTGATGGTAGACACCTGTAGTAGGGTGTGGGCATGCATAGGTGGGTACACCTGGGCTGAGACTAGGCTTATAAGGGCAGCATCAAGGGGATGCCAGCAGCACAAGAGTAGCACCAGCAGAGCAGCAGAGGTTTATTGTGTCAATAGTGCCTCACACTCAGTAGGTATTATATAAATACAAAGCTTTAGTCACACAATTGATTATACCTTTTAAGTAATGTTTAAAGTAACTTACAAAGGGTTACAAGTTAATATTTTTAGTATTTCTTAAATTTTATCTTGTTACTGTTGCATCAGTCCTAAGTGTAAAAATATCTAAATAAAATTTCTTGATTTTGCTATAAATTTAAAGTATAACATTTTTAGGTATTTCAAACCAAAAGTTTCAGTGTTTTAAATTTTTGCCTTGTTCTTTCATAGGTGACTTATAACCAAATAACTAATCCAACATTTATCAAGTATGTTAGGTTTTCATTTTCATAAATTTATGTGAAATACTTGAGATAATTTCATTTTTTTTAAAGGATTATCAAGACAATCTTATTTACCCCTAATCTGTCCAAGTAATTGCAGAATTTAATTACTGAAAGAAAAGATTTTGCTTAAAACATTTATTATAAAATTATTTCTTAGACTTTAATATGTTTTAGCATGAGACACAGAAACTTAGATTTAGAATGAATAAGTGCAGCTGAATACATGTTTGTCACCAATCATTTATATGGTCCTTCCTACTTCCCATCTTTTTATTTTGTAATGTTCTGGGACCAGATATGTGATTGACCCATGGACAATGGCCAGTGAGTTAGTAAAATTGGGCAAGAGGTATTTGGATACACCTCTCAAAGAGAAAAAATGAAGGTAGTTGTGTCCCATGTGTATGCTTACTAAAGAGTGACCTAATAGAGGAGTATTTTTTTTTTTAAAGATTTATTTATGCATACGAGAACAGAGGTATAGGCCAGAGGTATGGGCAGTGAAAGGATCCGCCAGAGACAGAGTGGGGAACAGAAAAGGCAGATCTACTGAAATACACTGCTGAGGGGAGCAGTGGGCAAGTCAGGAGAGGTCTGCTGTGCCATGTGGGTTGCTCCCTGGCCGGGGTTGGAACTTGTGCTGCGGTGGCTGCGGTTAGCTTCATATGTTGCGTCTTAACCCCTTGCACCACCAGGGAGGCCCTAGAGGAGTATTTTAATAATCAAATGTATAGGATGACCCTACTCTGAGTATACCAGACCAAATATTTCCCCAGTCACCTCTGTCACCACCCTGTAGTCCTTAGAACAAAGTAATCACAGTGGCAGAGATGGAGGTAACACATGAGTGTCAAGTAAAGAGGAATTGTCTTGCCTGGCCTGGAATACTGGTCTTTCCCAGCCTTTGAGTTAACAATTAGCCCTTGACTCTTACTGGGTTTCAATCAAATTGGCATTTGGACTGGAACTTACAATTAGCTCTCCTTATTCTCAGGTCTCCGAACTCAGACTGAAACTACACATTGAGTTCCCTGGGTCTCCAGCTTGCTGACTACAGATCTTGAGACTTCTAAGCCTCCATAATCATGTGAGTCAATTCTCAACTACATATAGCTATATATAATAAAATAGCTATAGATGATAATAGAGAGCGAGAGAGATAGAATAGCCACAGATACAGATATAGATTTATTGTGTCTCACTCAAAAACACTAATACAACAGATGTTTATGAGGTTGGGAGTGTTGAAAGGAAAGTGGAGTTCTGTGGCATGTGCTTCTTATTATGTTAATATGTTGATGTTGAACTAGCGAAGAAAAAGTTTATTCAGAGCATGCAGAGTTGCTGAGTACATTCTGGGATGATGCCAATACAGGTGGGGACACCTGGGGTGAAAGGAGACTTATCTAGAGCATATGTTGATTGGGGCTTTCTCAAGATCCCTTGATTGCCATGAGGGACAGTTGTTCTAGAAAGTGAAATAGAACATGTGAAACACATTTAAACAAATTTGAAATATTTTCAGCACTAGAGGCTAAAATCCAGGAACAATGTATCTTGCAAATTTTCTTGTCAGTAATATTCTGTCAGTGTGAAGAAAGTGAGTGATATTTGGAAATTAGCAGTGTACAGAAAATCATTTCTGCTCAAAAAAATTGAGAAAGAATGTGAGCTCTGGAAAGACCTAACATAATATTATATCAGTGGTTTCCAACATCCTCAATTAAACATTGTATTGCTGAAAAGAACTCAGGTAAACAGTCTGGTTTTCTGTGATTCCAGAAACTTCTTGATATTCTGGCGCATTGGGAATTTTTGGTGAACTTTGTTCTACTCCTTCCATAGGTTTTGCACACACCTAATGGTGTATTAAATCTTTTTTTTTTTTTTTTTTTGCTAAGCCTTGAGTAATATGTCAAGGATTCAAATTTAATGAGCACAGAAAGTCAAGATGATAATTCACAGTGAAACAGAGGGTTACCCTGTTGACCCTAGGAAAGAGAACATTAACACTTTTCTGTATCATCATCTTCCCACAAAGTCCAACTTCTTTTCCTGCACAAGGGTTTGTGTGTGTGTGAATCCTTCTGATAAATGCCTTTATTTTAGCTAAAGTGGTTTTCTTTTATTATTGTATTAATTTGTCATTGCTGTCATAACCAAAATATGAATTAGATGACTTAAGCAAAAGAAATGTATTTTCTCACAATTCTGGGGAGAAGTCCAAGGTCAAATATTCAACAGGGTTGTTTTCCTCTGAAGTTTCATCTTAGCTTGTCTGTGGCCATTTTCTTCCTATATTTCACAGGTTTTCCTTCGTGTCTGCCTGCCCTAAATCTCTTCCTGTAGCGACATATGTTATATTGTATTAGGGCCCACCCCAACCCAAATGGCACTTAAAATTAAGTACCTTTAAAGACCTCACCTCTAATCATATTCTGAAGTACTGAGTATTGGGTCTTCACCATATACATTTTTGGGACAGGAAGATAAGAAACCCACATTATCAGAGATAAGATAGAATAGAAATCACCTATTAAACACATACTTTCCAAAGATTTCAATGAATTTACCCTTGTAATCTGAAAATAGTCTGTTGTCATACTTGGTGGTGGTATTTTTTCTTCTGGTCTTTTTCTTTCTGCCTATAAAATGAACTCATTTAAGTATTTTCCAAGCCCCAATCCCTGTTCATGTTCATTTACATTTACAATAGAAAATTAAAATAGTGTGTTTAAAAAAAGACCAACATTTATCTCTGATTCCAATATTGAAATACATTGCCATAAGAAATATGCTAGTTTTTGAAAAGATGGATTTTTTATATTTTATCCAAGGTTCAACTCTGAAAAGATTTAGCAAATTGGAGACAGATAACTTAACTAAACACTGAACGTATAGAAAGAGAGAAAGGGGTGACCTCATAGTTCAGTATGCCAACAACAATAGCAAAGCTTGTCTCTAGAATAATTTATTTCATATAACACTAAGTGAAACTGCTGTGTTTCAGACTTACTACACAAAGGTCAATGTATCTCAAGAACTTTATGACTTTGAAATGACATGGATTTGACAAAGGTTATCTTTAGACAAGATTTTGCTTTATTGATCATGAAGTTTGTGAAATTAGCTACTCCATATACAAACTGTTTAAATCACCATAAAGGTTGATGTGCCATATTTATTTTTTTAATTATAAGGTTGACTAATAAATTGGTATTAAGTGAATTACTAGTTTGGTCAATCGAGCTAGTAAAAATATATGTCACCTATATTGTGGTAAGTTCTGAATTAGGTACTAGGAGAAACACAAAAAATCTGTTTCAGTTTTTAATTTTCCTACAACTGATTTACTATCTTCTTTTGAATAGAAGGTTTACATAAAGGAATCAGATGATATTACAGTAGTAGAGTACTATTAAATTGAGAGAACATGGGGGGTCACATGAGTCAAAAATAATGACAATGTTTTCTCTGTGAATTCTAGATTTTGAAATATTTTAATTAAAATTTAGATTTCTACCAAAAATACATAAAAGATCAACATGACAATTAGTACATAATCAGGTGAATTCTAAGGACTGAGATACCACCCTCATGCTGGAAACTAGTTTTTTAATGACAAATGAAAAGTATAGTATATGGTTACAAGTATCACAATTTATAGATCATGGAATATATATAAACCTCAAAAAATAAGTAGTCTTTCAGTGTCAGTTGGAAAGATAATTATAAGTGAATATAAATGACTGCTGTCTATTTTTTCAAGTTATTTTTATTCGACTCTATACATAAAAAGCCACAATATTTTATTTTCATAGCAAAGGGAATGTTAAAGTGTTGGATGGTGATTAGAGACAGGCTTTGCTTTATGTGTTACTCCTCTATGTTTCCAACCATTTTGCCAACTCAAAGAATGTCAGTCTCATAGTGGGTCATACAAAGGGGCAGCCTGATGAAATAGAAGAGAAATAAAAATCCTATTCCAAGATAATTATGGAATCATGTACAAACCTTAAAAGGTTAATGAGCTCTCTAGAGAAGATGAATGACAGTTCTAGAATCAGTAGACTGCCTATAATCCATTTCTCACATAATCCTAGTTGTGAAGATTTGACATATTGCAGGTAATTTGGGGTGAATGTTAACTTTGAAAATGGTAATTTAAGTAACATGAGCCCAATTGATATTAAAAGGGACATCATTTGGTTAAGAAATGAAATAGAATTTAAAACTTAGTGACCAGAAAAGCCGAAGCACAGTTAATAACCAAAAACAAAGTGAATGACCAAGGAATGATCTTTAAATTTGCTCATCTAGACATCAGGTCAAGTAAGACCCAATGTTTTTATGCCTATTTGAAATTTGAATGTGAATTTTCAAGTATACATTAAGCACAATTGTTTTTTGAGTTAAATTATGATAAGAATTATACAAAAAGAAAAATGTTTAGCAGATTACATCTGTAACACCTAGGGTGATTTTGTAGTACAGAAATACAGCAGGAAGTTGTTCTTTTTTTTTTTGGGGGGGGGACTACTTTCTGAGTTCATATTATAAGATCACACGTTAGGAAGACAAAGACATTAGCTTGAAAAATTTATGAGAGGCAGTTAACGTATTCATTAACTGAGGAATAAGTTAAAGTAAGCTTAGTTTATAAGCTTAAATTGATGAAATCAGTAAAATTAAAATTTCATTTTAAAAAGAAAATGTAAGTCTCTAAACATTTTTAAATTAGAAAAATATATATTGTAAAATAGCAATCATGACAATTATATACAAATTGTGCTCATGTCAACTTCTACATGGAGAATCTTATTAGGATTAATAATAAAGTAATAAGAGTACTTACTGATCACTTTACAGTTCATTTCATTGCTCTAAGAGCAAGTTTGTATTTATCATTTCATTTAAATATAGAAATTTTACAGTTTAATTGTTGATTATTATTAATAAGGATATTGTTATGGTCATATGATTTGTCTAAAACCATATAACTAGTAAATAAACTAGAATTTGAATTCAATAGATTTTCATTTAAATTTTTTTCACACATTTCATAGTCTCACCTTCATAAAATTAAAATGAGACATCATGTTTCTTTAATTTTAATGTTTAATTCAAATGTGATCAGAAACAATTGTATTGATCTTCATGAATGAATCATAGTGTGTTAGATGTTCTTCAGAGATGCAGACCTATTATCTTTCTGCCTGTTTATCGATCTCTATAATATATACATATATCAATATATACATTGTATATATTTCCAGTATGCTGGAAACACACATAGGGCTTCTATGCTGTTGTCTTGAATTTAAGGAGAATTCCTTCTATTTTGTAAATCCTTGTGTTTGCTGTTAAGGCCTTCAATTAATTGGATGTGACCCACCAATATTATGTAGTGTAATCTGCTTTACTCAAAGTCTATTTAGATCTTAATCACAATTGTAAAATATGTTTACAGCAACATCTTGTGTTTGATCAAACTGGACATGATTTGTCCAAAAATGACACATAAAATTAACCATGACAAATATCTGTAATCATGATTAAACTTTATCATCCTGAAAAATATAAAATAAGTGAACCAACAGTGATTCAGCTAGTATTATGTGAGGGGGCTTTAGAATAAATAAATGAGAGGGAAAAATGGGGCAATAACCTTTCCAATTCTACTAGTGAGATCTTCCTTTATTACAAGATAAAATGTATTTTTTATTAGGGTAACTATAGTTTTCTTGATGTGTTACTTTATTTCGTTACTTGCCACCAAACAAGAGTATCTCAGGAGTTTTATCAAAGTTGACAAAAAGCAAGCATATTGTTTACTAGAATCTAGAAAACTCCATTTAAAACCAATCCATTTATTAGGAAGGCTACCTCAAAGGAAAAGAGATATATATACTTAAGATACTAACTTAATTCCAGAAATCGAATATAGATTAAAATTTTTCATAAACATTGTAGTACAAAACCTCAGTGCTCGATCTCTAATGTTGGTTAGCATCTCATAGATTTTACTTAAAAATGTCAACATATGTCTAGAAATGCAATGTCAAGGCAAGAAAGAATGCCTTTCATTTCATAATTACAGTTATTTACACTTTGGTGCATTAATTCTACATCTATTCTTACATCAAAAATATGGCAAAATTAATTTGCACCTGAATTTATTTTAAATCATTAAAATGTACTAACTTGGGATTTAACCTAACTACTATATCTGTGTTGTTTTTTTTTTTTAATTTATGTTACTGTTGTACAAAAAGGATGATCACTTATTGATTTGGTTCAACAAACTGATGCAAGTTTTATATGTTCTCTGCTCTTTCATTAATATTTCTTTGAAAATATATTATTTTGAAATGATATTATTTGGTTATGGAATATTGGGGGAAGGACAGAATTTAGTGATAGAAATATAATTCTGACACAAAATTAATGGAAGAATTAAGGCAATACACTTTATTTGATCTCAGTTTTCATAGATAAAATATGTAATTATATAAATTTAGCCATAAAACGTAGTTCTTAAATATGTTTTGTCATGAAATTAGTGATCAAATATGAATATATGTGCATGTATAAATCATACTGAATGAGTGAGTAAAAATTTTAGTGAGCAAAAATTTAAAAGAGCAAAATCTTTACCACAAATTTTTTCCCATTTGATTAATTATTGAAACAATTAAATCTGTGGCTATTTCTACATAAGAAGGCATTCTAAGTTTAAACAGGACAGTAGGCACACTGAAGTATGTGGTGTGTTCTGTATCCATGATTGGGAAGAGCAAATATTGCATACTTTGATAAAAATGTTTGAAAGTAGAAAGGCTGAAAGTTATTGTGTTGAAAGACACTGAGTTTGCAACTATTTTCAACATCACCAGAGAAGTTCTGAATAAGGGGAAGTGCATACTAGAAACACAGTCGGAATTCCTGAAATCCTGGAGACAGATCTCTGTATTTTTATGTGCTTCCATAAAGGGGTATCACATTTGCATTTGGGTGCTGTACTTTCTTGCTGTTATCAGGCATTTAGTATCTACCCAGTTTTAGGTTAAAAGAATCAGTATTTCTACTCCAACTTTTGCAAATCGTACTGAAAGGGGAAAATTAAATAAAACAATGTAATACTAAAACAAGTAGATTTTCCAAATATTTTACGTTAAAATAGAATAACATAGCAGACAATGGAATGATGTTTCCTAAAGATTTTTTTTCTTCATATGTACTTTTTTGTGTATGCCAGATTTTATCAGATTGTTTTGGTTTGGCTTAAAATATTTAGAACAGGACGTAACATTTTTCTTTAGTATTTTCAATATGATATTTGAAAGCTAAATTGAAGTCCCATAAGCATGGAAGTAGCAAAGTTATTTAAAGGAAAGAACCAGAGAGTCTAAAAGAAACAATATATGTTTTTTCCCCTGTTAGAAAATGATAAAACAAGCTCTGACTTGTTGTGGGAGCTTAAAAATAATTTTCCACCCAAATAATTTCACAGCATACATTAGCCATTTCTTCCAGATAGAAGCATGGTGAATTTCACTAATACTATTAGTAGAGTGAAATTGACGAATGAGAACAAATTGGAATTGGCAGAAAGCAATCTAGGATATATTTGGGTATATATCCCTGCAGATAGAAAGGCATGAAACCATTAAATATGTATTTGTGATGGGGAAGACTTCCTCCTAAGTATAGTCTGATCATTCTTCAGTGCTTCTCAGTAACATATTTCACCCCTACTCCTTTCTCTTCCTAGAGAATGCCTAGGGCTACTAGTCGGCCATGAGCTGTTGCCAATCTGTTTGTTTCTGCTTGCCGCCAACAAACAATTTATCTGAATAAGGGAGAAAAATAAGTTCCTTTTGTCATTCTCTTTTACTTTAACATCACTTGAATTTTTATAAAATTGAAATTTTGTATTTTCTGAATATATTTAACCAATCGTTCATAAATAAGAGTTTGGCATGCAGGTAAGAATGCCTTCTCACTTAGTCAACAATATGGGAATCTGTAGATGCTCAACCAAGTCTTTATTTTACATGCATTGGCCAATGTTCATTGTTTTTTCTCATTTGACTATGATAAACGTGTTCTACTTGAGCTGATAATTTTATTTTTTGCTATAACTTAAAGGACCCTTTGTTTGCAGAAAGTCACTATCATTATAAATTAAGCAATTGGCTGAAGTGTACATTTTCCAAATACCTGAATGTAATGTTTTCTATCTTTCTGTCTCTCTCACACACATAACAACCGACCTA
The DNA here is from genome assembly GCF_014898055.3 of Talpa occidentalis. Taxonomy (NCBI): domain Eukaryota; kingdom Metazoa; phylum Chordata; class Mammalia; order Eulipotyphla; family Talpidae; genus Talpa; species Talpa occidentalis. Next base: position 15,643,934 of record NW_023604972.1, read on the forward strand.
ATAGCAAATAATTTCAGCCCTACCTTTATGATATATACATATTTTACCATTTCCCATCTTTGCTGTAACCATGTCCAAGATGACAGCAAACTACATAGTGTTTCTTGCAATGGTTTTTATCCGATTACCCTATAGTATATTTCTAATACAGTAGCCAGTAAGATGCTTTCAAAATATTTCAGAGAATAGGATTTCTCTGCTTTAAGGCTACAGTGACTCTTTTCTCATCATTCTAAACTAAATGGCATTGCTAAGCCCCTAACATTCTTATGCTATATAGATAAATTTCTCTTAAACCACTTGATATTCTTATTTCTGCATTGTTTTTTGACTCTTTGTCTTCCCCAAATATAACAGGATGAAAAGTTGTAAGAACATGGACTTTATTTTCTTTATTAATTTATCCCTGGTGCCTAGAATCCTGTGGGTTTGTTATAAGTCCTAAATAAATATCAGTTAAGTGAATGAAATTAGGAATTTGCCAAAATTCTTGACTATACCTAAAATATAATCAATCTAATAATTGTACATTGATTTAAATGTAATGCTCCTTAGTGTGGATCAGTTATATGGGCATACGACTTGTTTATTTCTGCCTTCATTAAAAAAAAAAAAATCAAGACAGAAACAAAACAAACTCATTGTAATAACTGGAAAAATGTTTTGAGCACCTTCATAGCCCTATTCAAATAATTTGGAAATTATTTTTCATTGGAAATGGATTTATGACAGAACGCAGTGTAACTCAGATCAATTGTTCACAGAGATTTTAGCTTAATAGATACAGCACACCTTCTGACTGAATTCAGAATAATAAAACAATAGTGACACACATTTAACTCATAGGTTCTAATCTAGGCTTCTTTGACACCTAGAAAGTGTACTGATAAGACATAGCGTTCTCAGAACAATTTAAATGATCTGCCAGAGAGAGAGAGTGTGCAGTTTTTGGGTGCAGGAGGCATCCATAAATTTCATCAGATTGTCAAAAAGTATCTTTCATAAAAAAATTGTAAGCGTATTCTTGCTGTTAAATAATCAATTAAATTGTCTTTACTAATTACCAGCAGAGCCTTCTAGAAACTAAGCATTTTTTTAATCATTTCAAAGTATATAGAGGCTATTTTTTCCCAACTGATTTCATTTCCATAAAGATTTGCTACATATTCGTCTGGCAAAGCTGAGCCTTTTGTATTGCTTTGTTTCTGGAGGCTCGTTGTTTTCTTGGAGGAAATAATACATCAAACATACGGAGTGTGCATCTTTGTCAGGGAGGGGTGAGGGGAATGTGAGAAGTGAATTCTGTTCTGCCCATAGCCTTTTGTCAGCCAGCAGCAAGGGGAAAAAAAAAGGATATAAAAATCTATTGCTCTAGTGGAAAGAGACTACGTAGCAGGTACCGTTCCTTTAAAAAAAAAAAAAAGTAATAGCAATTTTTGTTGCTGTTCGCAGCTGTGTTATTCCATCAAAATAAACATGGCTTTGCTGTGTCTCACCATTTCTCTTTTTGTCTCTCTTACTGAGGAGTGGGGAATATTCACACCTTACTGATGAATTAAATCAATTCTTGAGGCAAAGGTGAGGTGGAGGGGTTCTCAATTGTTTCATAGGGAATTCAAAATTCACAGGTGTTTGTCAACATTTTATTTTGCTTTTAGGAAATTGATGGGTAAGGTTATTGTTTTTCCTTGACTAGTCACGGTATGTCCAATTTGCTCGATTCCAAATTCTGAACAGCAATATATGCTTTCACTGACCATAATTTACCACATGTATAATGCTTTCCTTCCTATTATTTAAGTGCTGTAAAGTATCAAGAATTCCAATATTTGGCAGTTTAAGGGGGATGTGTGTGTCTGTTTATACTGGTCGTAAAGTGTAAACATAGCATTGCCACTTACCTATAATTAGGTATTCTATTATTTAAGATGTATTTGGCTTTGGTGGAGTATTTGGCACAGCATAAAGCAGAAAGTAGATTTTATCTTTTATAAACATTTTTCAGACAACATAAAAATGAGAAAAGAATCAATTATAATAAGAAAGTGAGGGTACAAATGGAATTACACTTCATCACTATTGCCTTAGCACTGTATCTGTTTCCAGTTCTGTAACTGAAGACCCCATATTAATGACTTAAAGCAATGTAAATGTGTTATATTCTGCCATCAAAAATATGACATTGGCCTCAATAGGATAAAATCAAAGGTCCTTCAAAATCATAGGTTTGTTTCATTTAATTCCATACCATATAGAATATAAATTATCAAATAAGAAGTAGGACTATATCCAAAATTCTCCCCACATGTAGAGATATTACAAAGCATACCTGTTGACTTTTTTTTTTAAGATTTTATTTTTTATTTATTTATACAAGCACTGGGTACAGTCAGAAGCGTGGGAGGGTGAGAGAATTCACCAGAGCCAGAGCAGGGTGCAGAACAGGCAGAAGGACCTAAGCACACTGCTGAGGGGAGCAGCGGGCAACAGGAGAGGTCTGCGCACAATGTGGGACCCTCCTCAGGTGGCCGGGGAGCAGCTGGGGATCGAACTGGTGCTTCAGAGGCTGAGGGCAGCTTCGCAACCCAGCGCTCAACCGCTGCGCCACCGGGGAGGCCCATATCTGTTGACTTTTAAAAATAAATCTGGTTACTGTATAAGCTCTTACTGTTTAGTTTGTTTGTCCCTTCCATACTTTTTATAGGAATATACATTATTTCTTTCCTCTTTGAAAGTTTTAATTTCAATGATTGAAAATTGTATATTACCAAATGTAGCCTTGTGCGTGTCCATTTATTGGATAATTTTGTTAATGCAGTCAACCTGAATTTTAACACAGTGGATTCAAAATTTGGAGGATTTATTGACAGTGTATTAATATTAGTCTATATGCTTAGGATAATTTTAGAAAATTGTTAATCAAAGGCTCAAAATGTCTAAAACCTAATGACTGACTGGAAATCAAGCCTCAAAGCACATACAATCATCACAAGCTCCATTACTGTGTATTTTTAATTCAGATACTCGTTGCACACTTATATTTATGACTGCTACCTCTAGTTAATAAAAGTACTTATTTTTCATCATGTATAATTTGGGCTTTAATGACTTCTGAGTCTGCGCCTGTGAGCCTATGTGTGATGGAGGAGGGCTTTGAATGATGTTAATTTCATCATACAAGAAGACTAGTAAAATAGTTTCATGTTCCTTGGTATTACCTCCAGGTAAATTAAAACAGGTATTTAAATTCAATATTCATTTTTCAAGTACTAACAAGATAATATTAGAGTAATTATAAAAAGAAAATTAGCAGTAAGTTTGGAGAGAAGGCAAGGATAGACACTGTGGTTCTAAATAAGAATTATCAAACATCTCAAATGCCAGTATGACTTCTTAATTTAGTTTACATATAAAACACATACACCTATACCCATATACATGCATGTGTATGTCTATTTTAAGGTAGATTTATATGTGTGTATCTATATACACACATATCTCCAAACTGGTGAATAAAGAAGTGATACCTGAGTAGCATTCAGTACCATCAGCACTACACACAGTTTACAAATAGCATTCTCCAATAAAAGAAGTCAGGTCTCCATGGAGTGATAATTGATTGTATGGCTATATCAGAGAAAATAAAGGATGAGGTGGTTGCCTTATGTAGGGCCAGTAAGAAAAGATGTTCTTATTAAAAAGATGAACTATGTCAAAAGGATGTTGGAGACAATCTTTAAGTATTCTAAATGACCCAAGTTAGAATTGAGCAACAAAACAAAAACAATGATAGCAGTAGGGCATTGCCAAAATAATAAAATAAATATTGATGAATTTATATTGATAGTAACAAGCAATTGAATAAATAAAGGGGATTAGAAGGTACACACCTCTTTTGCAATGGAAGAATTTCACATAGGAAATGTGGAAGGAATGAGAGAAATAGAACCATCATCATTAGACTATTTCTGTAATGTTTTACCTCTTTGCTTTCCTTGACTGTTTATACACCACAAATGAGAGTGAGCATGTTGTAGTTGTCTTTCAATTTCTGGCTTATTTCACTTGGCATAATTACCTTAAGATCCAACCATATTGTCTGAAAAAGGCACAATTCAATTTTTTCTAATAGCTATGCAATATTCCATTGAGCATATATACCACAATTTCTTTATCCAGGTGGATGTTGATGAGCATTTAGTTTAATTCCATGTCTTGGCTATTGTGAATCATGTTGCTGTGAACATAGGGGTGAATAAATATTTTCATATCAGTGTCTGCAGATTCCTTGGATAAATACCTATTGCTGGTACATATGGAATTTTCAATTTTAGTTTTCTAAGAGTATAATAACACTTATATTCTATAAAAACTATGGTGTCAACAGTAGGGTCAGGAGTAGTGAGAGCATAGAGGAGTTAAGATGAATAGTGTATTGTCAAGGAACTTTAGTGGAGGGAAATCGAAACTTGTGCACATATTGAAGTGTGACATTGTGCTCCCAAACTTTCATATTTTTGTAAACAAATGATAAATCAATAAAATATTATAAAAATATTTCTCTAATAATTGCCATAGACACCACTCTGCATACTAAAATTGCTGTGCAAAAACTCTAAGAAGCAATCTATTTTCAAAGCCTTTAAGGAACTCCCCAAATATATTGATTCATTGTTCTGACAGTTTTAATCTTACGTTTATAAATTATTTGATTTTTCTTTATAAGATGGAGTTTTACTCCTTTTTCTTTGAGTGGTCTGAGTATAGTGACTTGGCATATGCAAAAGAAACATGTAGCTTTATATTAAACACCCAAGAAATCAAGGTTAGTGTCTGCAATCAGAAATCATATTTATGTCATATACTAATAGTGGAGAAGGAAAAATCTCATTTCAATATTGCTGTATAATTTCCAAAAAAATTCATAACCCAATTTAATAATCATGAGAAACCATCGTAGCCCTCAATCAAGGCACATGCTACAAAATACTAGCCAGGGATCATCAAAAGTGTCAAGGTCAGGGCCTCCCTGGTGGTGCAAGGGGGTAAGCACAGCGCTTATGAAGCACTCAGCAGCCTCTACAGCATGAGTTCGATCCCTGGCCAGCCAGGAAGCAACTCGCGTGGTGAAGCAGACCTCTCCTGTCTCTCCCGCTGCTCCCCTCAGCAGTGTATTTCAGTCCGTCTGCCTGTTTTGTTCCCCACTCTATCTCTGGTGAATCCTCTCACCACCCCCCCTCCCACCGCATCTCCGGCCTGTACCCCAGCTCTTTTATGCGTAAATAAATCTTTAAAGAAAAGTGTCAAGGTTGATTAAAAACAAGGAAACACTGAGAATTTGTAACAAACTGTTGGAGACTAAGGAGACATGTGGACAACATTATTAATTCACCTTTGTTGTTTTCTTTAGTGTTGTGTAATTTCATCTGTACTGGTTAAGTAATGATGAGTTGTATCTTGTATTTTTGCTAAGTGTATTGTTAGAAGTAAACTGTGTTACTCTGCAAAATGATGTTCAGTGATCTACACCTCCTGGTGTTTATATTCAGATGCAATCCCTTTTGGTGAGTGAGCTCTGGATTTGGTGACTCACTACTATTCCATATAATGTGAAAGATGTAATAGAGTATTATTTCTCTTATTAGCTGACAAAACACTGCAATTTTCATCTTCAGCTTTCCCTCTCTCACTGTTCTGCTCTCGTTTTTCTCTCACTTGATCTGAGAGAATCTGATGTCACGCTGTGAGGTGGCTATTTAAAAAGTTTCAGGAGATGAGAAGTGAGGGACTGGCCATCTCTAATATTGATTTTCATTCCAGTGAGGGGTTATCTGTGTGTTTATCCTTCCTAATGATGAAGTGGTATAAAAAGATAATCAAATATCATACTATGGTAGAACACCTCTTTCTATGTTCACTTTTTAGGCACGGAGAATTAAAGTTGTCTTCTTGATTATAGTATTCATTGGAATAGGGTCAGGCCTGGTATTTCCATGGTAGTCATCAGTTTTATTTCCCTCAGTGACTCTCTTATATTTTTGTTTTTGTATTTAAAGATTTATTTATTTATGCATACAAGAAATGTGGTGCAGCCCAGAGGTGCGTGGGCGGGGAGGGGGTAAGAGGATTCACCAGAGACAGAGTAGGGAACAGAACAGGCAAGTCGACTGAAACACTTTGCTGAGGGGAGCAGTGGGCGAGAAAAGGAGGGGTCTGCTGCACCATGTGGGTAGATCCCTGGATGGGGATGAAACTCATGCTGCAGTGGCCGTGGATAGCTTCATAGGTTGCGTCTTAACCCCTTGCGCCACCAGGGAGGCCCTCACTTTTGTATTTTTTTCTTTACTTGGCAACTGGAAGATTTCTTAGGAGGTGGTGGGGCATATAGCTCCAATTATTCCTAAATAAGAAGTTTCATTTTTCATAATTTTACTTTCTTCCTACTTCAATTTTACACTATTTGAATCCTTCTTCCTATCCACAGGGGCTTTTCAGCACCATTTTTAGAGGTACACAGCTAAATTAAATGTGGACACAATCTAATGTGTTATTTCTTTTGCTAAGATCACATGCTTCTAGTTATATACTGAATCAGTGTAGCTTTCTCTTTAGTCACTCTGTTGCTGTATAAATACTGTTACAGTTGAACAAAAAATGTGTAAGCATATTTTATTTTGTAGGATGATAAAACATCAAATTGATTTACAATATTTCATGAGGTTGAAATGAGTTTATCTAATTCTTGTCAAAATTGTATTATATATATTCTCAGAAACAGTTAACATTTTTAGGTCAAATTTGGAATGTTAACTTCTATATTTTTTCTACTTCAAATATTAAGGTTGATAATTTGAAGATATTAATCTTCAACTTTCAAGAAAATTGGTAGTTGGGCTAAAATAAACTATCATGTCATTTTTGGAATTAGCTATTTAATTAAAATTTTCATTCCTCTTGAAAATAGAGATGACTGACAGGCAAATTTTAACTTTCAAGAAATCACTGCATATAATGAAATCACTAAACTTAAATTACAAAAAAAAAAAGTATGGTTTGTATATTTTCAGTATTTTATCTTCACAGATAATCAAGATTTAATTGTATGGGGAAAAAATCCTATAATATGCATTTGAGAGTGGGTTACATTAAAGTTTATTATTTTAACTAATAAACAGAACGAATCCTTGACTTCTTTCTGGACTTTATCCAAATAGGTTTCCGTTTTAAAAAGTCCCCGAATGTTCTTGATAAACATTAAACATGGTTTTATTTATGCCTGCATAATAAATTAGTATTTTAAAATGACATTCAATGTTAGTTATATAAATATATAATAAAATGTTATTTATTTTTTAAAAATCTGTAGACTTCTGTCTCCTAAATTAATTGGCATGTCTAAACCAAGTTTCACATTTAACTAGTTTCTATAAACATCAGCAACAAAATATTAATTAACTTGAAAAATGCAGTATCTTGTATTGGCCACTCTGTTCTTTGTTTTTTTTTTAAATATTTATTTTTTTATTTCTTCATAGAAGAACTAGGGTATAGGCCAGAGGTGTGGAGGTGGGTGAGAGGATTCACCAGAGACAGAGTGGGGAACAGAACAGGCAGATCCACTGAAATACACTGCTGAGGGACCAGCAAACAAATAGGAGAGGTCTGCTGCACCATATGTGGGACAGGTCCCTGGTGGTGGATGGAACTTAGGCCTTTAGCCTTGTTAGCACTGAGGCATAACCCCTAGTCGACCAGGGAGGACTCCCACTCTGTTCTTTTAATCATAGAGTGGATCAAATGACCTATTAAGAGCTGAAGGAGTGTCTAAAATTCACATTTTAATATTTTTATTTTTTATTTATTATTTTTTAAAGATTTATTTTATTTTAGTTTTATTTATTTATTTATAGAAGCACTGGGTACAGTCAGAAGCGCGGGAGGGTGAGAGAATTCACCAGAGCCAGAGTGGGGAGCAGAGCAGGCAGAAGGACTGAAGTACACTGCTGAGGGGAGCAGCGGGTGGCAGGAGAGGTCTGCGCTCCATGTGGGACCCTCCTCCGGTGGCCGGGAGCAGCCGGGGATCGAACTGGCGCTGCAGAGGCTGCAGGCAGCTTCGCAATCCAGCGCTTAACCGCTGCGCCACCAGGGAGGCCCTTAATATTTTTAATTCTAAATTGTACACTTTTAAAAAATAAATAAAATGTCCTTTAAATTGAGGGAAAAAAATAACTTGAGAAATAGGCCTGTATCTATAACTGCTCATTCTGCCTCCTCCTGCAGTTATACGACTATAACCATGGAGAATATTAATGAAATCTTGAAGTAATGGAAGGGATGATGGTGTTTAAAGGGCTGAAACACCACTCAACTGAGACTCAGATGTTATGACCCTTCCTCTGATCATTGCCACGGTGATGTGATAAGGGATTTGCAGAGTTGAGCAGAAAGGAAGACGATGCAATGATGATTCTAATTTTCATGTAGATTTTCTCTGTACTTGTAGATATCCAGCATCCTTTTGCTTCCAAAACCAGAAATTGCCCCAGTGTGTTCTGCCGCTAGCCAAGTTGAAAGAAATAAACCTGGAGAGTAGAAAGAAAGATTGACAATGGTCACCACTGGTGGGCAGTAAATCAGTTGGTTAAAAATGCAATTATCGCTGTTCTTTGACTCTCAGCTCTTTTTTAGCTGTGATATTAAAAAATTATATTTAATTCCTCTGTCTTAATTTGTCAACTGTAAAATGATGATAACAGTAAAATAATCATTACTTCATCAAAATATTTTGAGGCATAGAAGAGCAAAGTACTAAAAGCAATACCTGGGGCATTGTAGGTACCAAGTTCTTATTTTTGTGCCCGGACAGACATCCATCCCCATGTCAGTTTTCATGGATAAATTGCTATACAAATAAAGTTGTTTCCTGTTTGGAAAAAAAATGTGCAAGTCAGATGTAGAAAATTTGGAAAATAAAATAACAAAATCTCAATCGTTTATAATGCCAAATCTCACAAATAGTTATTTAATTATTTAATTTACATTAAAGATATTTCTCATATATTCAGTAGACATTTACAAGTTTCCAGTGACTGCATAGTATATTTTTCCATTAAGTTATATCTATATTTATCACCTCCTCTGTAAAATGCCCTTCAATAGTGCTTATGTACTTATGTAATAGGGAACATTGTTAGGCAATACATATGCATTTAATAATATTGAGCTCAAAGCAATGTTAGCTGCTAATGGCCCTTAATAATAATTTTTCAGTAATCACTTGGAAAAATTCCATTTTACTTTAATTCCCTTTCCGTCATTAGTTGTAGATTGGAGACTCAGGTAATTGTTGAAGGATTACCCCTACTATTAGAAATTTAAATCTAAAAATAACTTTTAAATTGAAAATCAGCATAAATATTTTAACTAAATTTTTCATGTTTTTCCTTCAAGCAAATTAAGTTCTCAGAATCTCTTCTCACTTTTGTCTTCTTTCTTACAGTCTCAGTTCAATGTACTCCAAGCAAAGATTTAGTACACCCTTTCAATTCCATGATTACAATATGCACACACATTCTCATTTATCACCCTTTATACAGCTTAATAGGTCCTTTTGCCTTGAACCATCTTTTAAGATATTTATAGATGATTTTATAATAAAATAATTTCAATTTTATATCTCTGTAGGGAAATTATTCTAACTTGCAACAATGTTAAATGCAAAGCAAGTGTAAAGAACTAGAGAGCAAGCCTGTACGACTATTCAGACTTAGATTTTTATTCTTTAAATATCTCCTCTGAATTCTTCATTGGAAGAAAATTACACAGGAAGTTAATATATGCCTGAAATTTAAAGCTTTTTTTTTTATATGAGCTCTTATTTTTAATAATGTGTTGAGTTTTTTTATGTAAAGACTGGTTTCAATGAATTTGGGGATTTTTGTCTTCTGCTGCCAGTCCAAGTTCCTGATTATGAAAGCAAAGTATTTGAATATATTTCTCAGAATATGGCCCTTTGACTCCTGAAGAACTAGGGACATATTCTCTCAAATGATGGAACCTCTACTAGAATTTACTTTTCTAGGATTACTCTCCCCCCAAAAAATCAAATAAGCTTTTAACAAAATGTCCAGAGAGGGCCTCTTCTATCTGTGCCCTGCTTTGGTGTGGGGAACTAAAGTTGAATGAGGTCCTGTGGCCTCAGGAGAAAAATGCTGCCATTACTTAAAGAATGCAGATTTCCTGGTTTAGGGACCTCTTCAGAAACAATACTTTAGGAGAGAAATTTATTTTAAGGCAGACATATATCCAAAGACAAGGCTTTGTCATATGAAGTCAGCCTCTCCTGGTCTGGAAGAGTCCCTTTCTCTTTCCTATATCCTTTTCCCCAGGATACAGTGAAGGACCTGTCTAATCTTTCCTCCCTACCCTACGTTAAGAAATTGATTTTTTTTCTTTATTAAATTTAATGCTATTTTTTTTTTTACAGCTGAGATTTGTTTTATTTTTTTTAATAATAAATTTTATTTTTATATTCCCCATACAATTGCAACCCCCCCTTTCTGATCCCAATCCCTCCCCTCCCGCCCCCCCACCCCCCCAAAAAGTGTCTGTTTCACAGTTTTTTGTTGATTCTGATTTTCACTTTCTTATAGTTATTCATTTTCCTGGTCCCTTATTTAAGTTTTCTAGATTCCTGCTATGAGTGAGACCATCCGGTATTTTTCTTTTTCTTTTTGGCTTATTTCGCTGAGCATGATCCCTTCCAGCGCCATCCATGTTGCTGCAAATTGCATGTGCTTATCTTTTTTGAATGCTGAGTAATATTCCATGGTGTATATGTACCACATCTTCTTGATCCAGTCATCTATTTTTGGGCATTTGGGTTGTTTCCAAAGCTTAGCTATTGTAAACAGTGCTGCTATAAACATAGGGGTGCAGGTGCTCTTTGGAATTGATGTTTCTGTGTCCTTTGGGTAAATACCTAGGAGTGGAATTGCTGGATCATATGGAAGCTCTATGTTTAGTAGGTCAAGAAATCTCCACACAGCTCTCCATAGTGGTTGGACCAGTTTGCACTCCCACCAACAGTGCAGAATAGTTCCTTTTTCTCCACACCCTTGCCAACATTTGTTGTTGCTAGTTTTTTTAATATGTGCCATTCTCACTGGTGTAAGATGGTATCTCATGGTAGTTTTGATTTGCATTTCCCTGATTACAAGTGATGTTGAACATTTTTTCATATGTCTGTTGGCCATTTGTATTTCCTCTTCAGAGAAGTTTCTTTTTAGCTCTTCTGCCCATTTTTTGACTGGGTTATTTTCTTTGTTGTTGTTGAGTCTCATCAGCTCTTTGCAAAATCTAATGCTATTTGTATTGCTTGAACATTCTGAGTATATCCCAAAAGGTGCCTGGAACTTTTCTCTTGTGCCCCAACACTTTGATCTTATGAATTGCATTGGTTTCATTCTGGCATTGGTAGACTTTTATATTTTCTATATTCAGTAGTATGCATATACTGTTGTCAGAACTATGATAAATTGTTTTAACATACGATAAAGTACTCCAATTACTGTGACACTTTTAGTAGCCAATTCCATTCTTAATATCCATCTGATATATATATCCTTTTATCCAAAAGCTGTACATTGATTTAAATAAAAAAAATAATAGAAACATAAGGAACATGCAAGCATATGCATTTTCTACTTTTATTCATGAATATTATTTATTCTATGTCAGGAATAGAATAGGTTCCAAATTTTATATTAAATCTGTATAATTGTAATGAGGACTTAAAATTTTGCCAAGAACCAAAGTAGAGAAATCAATTAGCAATGTTTGCTGAAAGAATATTAAGGAAACTAGTGACATGTATACCATGCATTAATCATGCCCAGTGAATTCACATTCTCAGACTGAATTTCTCTCACTTTCATTTCCTCATTTGGTTCATTTTTTTCCTGTATTAGGCAAACTTCTTGCACCTGCAAGAAATAAAACTAAACTCAAAAAGGAAAAATAACTAAAAACAAATTTTGTTTGGCTAATGGAACCAGTGACATTTATGTTAAACTAGAGGCAGATGCAGGGCCTCTCTCAGATCTACCTAATCTCTCTTTTGTCTCCATGTTGCCTTCTTTCAATGCATAACCTATCCTTGTAGTGACAAACATAATGACATCTTTAGGCGTTTATATTATCAGTTTCTAAATCCTAGTAGAAAGTAACATCTTTCCTCAGTGTTATGGAATGTATTGAAAGGTACTCTCATTTCCTCAACTCAGAATGCAGTTTTGCAGTGCTATTTACAATAGGTAAAACCTGGAAACAACCCAAATGGCCAAAAATAGATGACTGGATCAAGAAGATGTGGTATATATACACAATGGAGTATTACTCAGCAAGCAAAAAAGATAAAAACATGCCATTTGCAGCAACATGGATGGAGCTGGAAGGGATCATGCTCAGTGAAATAAGCCAGAAAGAAAGAAAACAAAAACAAACAAACAAACAAAAAAAAAAAAACAGATGGTTTCACTTATGAGAGGAATTGTAGAGGATACAAATTAGGGGATCAGGAAAAAATAGTGTAATAAAGTGAAAATCAAAATCAATAGGCAACTATAAACCAGAGACTTCTGCAGAAATGGGAGAAGGGAGAAGGATCAAAACAGGGGTGGGAAGAGCACAAGGGACCATGGCAATGGTTCACAGGTGAATGGGTGGTGGGAATTTCACGGGGACTATAGCCACGATGAAAATGCATGCATTGTACAAAAATTAAAAATGATGTTAAAAATAAATAAAATAATAATTTAAAGAACCATAAAAAAACAGGATGCAGTTTTGTAGAAGGAGAAATAGTCAACAGAATAGCATGGACTAATGGTGAGAAAAAAATGGAACATCAAAGGAAATTTAGGATCTAAATTTAGATTTAAGATCCGTTTTGAGGATCTAAAAAAGGGTAAACCACAAATGCTTATTAAGACATTTTGATTTAAGTGTTCCTTTAATTTCCACTGCATTGTCTTTTTATTACTGTGTTAAAATATTATCACAGTCTTTGTCACTGTAAAGAACACTCCTAGACATATCTTATTTGGAGATTCTGCTCAGTTTCTCACAAACCAGAAATAAGATGGCAGCTTGGGACGTAATCTCATGTCACAGTCTTCTCCATGTTCACTGATCAGCTATTGTTCAGTTCCCTGTCTGTGTAGAAATGAATCCTTTAGTTTTTTGTTTGTTTGTTTGTTTGTTTTAATAGAGGCATGTTTTATTTATTTATTTGTTTGTTTTCTTTATACAAGCACTGGGTACAGTCAGAACGCGGGAGGGTGAGAGAATTCACCAGAGCCAGAGCAGGGAGCAGAGCAGGCAGAAGGACCAAAGTACACTGCTGAGGGGAGCAGCGGGCGGCAGGAGAGGTCTGCGTGCCATGTGGGACCCTCCTCTGGTGGCCGGGGAGCAGCCAGGGATCGAACCGGCGCCGCAGAGGCTGTGGGCAGTTCGCAACCCAGTGCTCAACCGCTGCGCCACCGGAGAGGTCCACTCCTTTAGTTTTTTGAGGCCTCCCACATTATCTGCCATGTGACATTGTGCTTAGTATTTACAAGACCAAAGGAAACCTATTTCTGTTTCTCCGATGCCTCTAACCTCTAGATTTGCTTTGCAAGGGCTGATCTGATTTTGTCAGGCTCAGCCAGGGTAATTTATCTTTTGATTAACTTAAAGTCAACTTATTAGTCCACAAAACTCCTTCACCTTTGCCATTGTAACATCATAACCACCAAGCACGAAACTTGGTGACAAACTTAGAATTCTGCTCATTACTTCTACTATGGCTGTCATTTATATATATGTGTGTGTCATATATATAATCAGTTCACAACTCCATGACAGAAATAGTCATGTTTACCAAAATTAGAAAAAAATATATATATTTGTAACAAGCTCATTGACACATCTTACTACTATGCCTTAACACAATACAGATTGTTTCTCATTTTTTTCCTATTCTCTGCTTTTTCCTTTCCTATTTCTACTACCCCATAATCTTAAGTCACAGTCCATTGAAAACTTCAAATATGATATTGTTTCTCTCCATTATGTAAATCTCCAAAAGAATCACTTTTAGTTTCATAATTCTTGCCTATTTTTCATAGGTGTATTCATTGATACTTATAAAAACACCCCTAATTTTGGAATCATAGGTTATGAGTTTTGTTTTCTTTTATGCTGTTTCTCTGGCACACACTCAGCCTTCCATGTTGACTCTTTAATTTATGTCTACTCTGCTTCTCTAATCTTTACCACTTTGGCTTTATTGGGTTCATAACTCCTGCCTATTTTTGTCTTATTCGTTTGATGGTTATTTTCCTTTCCAAGTCATTAATAAAAATATAATACAAGACCTTTTCACTGCATCCAGAAGAGACTGGGGTGGCCTTACCTGGTGCTACTTCTGTGAAATGAAAGAGGTTGTTGCTCCTGATCTCTTAGCGCCCTCCTTTCTGATCTTCCTTTCCTCATTACTAACCTCTCTCTCAGCTATTTTTTTTTCTCCACTCTCAAAGGCACCTTTGCATCCTGTGAGGTTTGTGTTTCTATGGAACTTTTCTTTAGACAGCAGTTCAAAACGCTTACCTGTCATCATTGTGGCTAAGTTTCACTGTTCACTGTAATGTCTCCAAGTAGCAAGTTCTATATTGATAGTCACATTTTATAATGAATATAAAGAATAATGAGACCAAGTGTACTTTTAAGGGCATGCCACAAGAAAGAAATAGGACCAGAAATAAACTTTTATTTTTGAGTTCATTCTGCAATAGTTATTTTGAGTTGTCTTTTCTCAGAGTCCAAATATAACAGAAGTGATTCCTGTACTTTTTTCCCAAATCAAATATTTTTGTAAGACTAGAGACATAGTATATTATGCACGTTGTTATTATTCACGAGTAGATGCATTCAAAATATGTGTCTTATTTGTGTTTCTAGCAGTAAAGCATTAGTTTCTCATTTTGCCACATTTTGCCAAAATTTTCCTAGGGAAATCTGACAGAGGTATGATAAAAATAAAATTACCAAGATATAGACCATCACAATTATTGTTTAAATAAGGTTCCTAGGTGATTTTATACAAGGTAAATTTTTGAAAGTACTGTCTTTTTTTTTTAATAATAAATTTTATTTTTATATTCCCCCATACAATTGCAAATGCCCCATTCTGACCCCAATCCCTCCCCTCCCGGCCCCCTCCCCCCAAAAAGTGAACCAGAGACAGAAAGTACTGTCTTAATGAATCATTGTAGCAACAACCAAAAACAGAGACAGAAAACCCCACAGTATGTTAATAAAGTATTTTATAGCATATATTAAAGAGGTTATTTTATTCCTATATACATATATTTAATTTTTCTTTCTAAATAGCCTTGCTTAATTATTCACAATATAGGATTTCTTCCTTTAGATGTCGTCACCATAGTTTTTCCACCATTAAATTTTCCAGTCTTCCAGCACTCTCCTCCATACTCTCCTTCCCTGCCCCTTCCCTACTCTTTCCCTCCCATCCCAAGTGTCTCAAATCTACAGTTTTCTTTCAAAGTCAGTCTTACAGTTTGTCTTTGATCCTTTGTTTTAGTTTCTCTAGATTCCACATACAAGTGAAACCATCCAGTAATTATTCTTCTTCTGGATCACTTCATTTATGATAATCCTTCCCAGTGCCACTCATTCATGTTCTTGCAAATGACATGAGTTTATCTTTTTGATTGCTGTGTAGTGTGTCACGATATATAGACCATATCTTATCCTGATACTTTTTGTGATTGATATTTGTAAGTATGAAATGATTTTCCTCACAAAGTCACTGACATTTTTAGTGTGAGCTGGCTTTGTGTATAACAAAATTTGAGAAAACATCTTTTATATTCTACTGAGCCTACATTTGCTTATTAAATTCCCTTAAGATCTAATATGTTAATGGCAACATAGAGAAATTTGAAATCTAAATCAAATGCTTGTTTCCTTGGAAAGTGTTAGAAGGAGTCATGCAGAGAATGTGACTGCAGGTTGACCAGCTGGACCCAGGCACTCAGAGGCTCCTCATCACCACAGTCCTTGAAATTTCCATCCCTCCAAATACTTTTGCCTAATAAGCTAGTTTAAGGATGCAGCTTAGAGAAAATATGTTGTCAAGAACATCTGGCTGTTACATAGAGTCTACTTTTCTTCTAGTCACTCAAGACAAGTCTCTTATGTAAGTTCTCTTGAGTATTAAAACCAATATTTCCCAAGTGTTGGAGGGTGTACCTCTTTTTTTTTGTTCTCTCTTTGTCCTCTATATAAAAAGCCAAGTTTCAAATTTTACCAGGGGATCTCCTGAGGTGCACATCAGCATGAACATTTAACATACCATGTAAGAAAACAATTGAAAATAACGGTGTCAATAGGATGAGATTGTCTTATATTTGAACACTAGAGTACAATAATATGCTATTTTGTATGTGTCATGAAGTTAAACAATTTTAGAGTATCCTTACCCTCAATCTGTTCTAAGCAAACATGATTTTCAACTAGTTAGAAAACTACAAACTATCATTTATGCTCCATAATTCCTTATAAAGCTCGTACACCTAAAAAAAATTAGAAAACCAGAAAGAATTTTAGCCTCAGTTCATTATTTCTTTTACAACGCTTTCTAATGCTAATGCTGTAAATGCAGTGTCTTTAAATGTAAAGTGATTTGCTTTTATTCATTATATCTTGTAATTTCTTTGTTTTGTATCATCGTGGAGGATTACAGTATACAAGGGAGTATATTACCTGCAAAAGTAAGACTAGTTTTCAACATATATTTTTACCCTAAGGCAGCAAGTTGACAAATGGATATGAATTTTGCCTCTGAGTGTTCCATAAGCTGGTATTGTCCTGACATTGCAAAGTGTTTACCACAAAAATCCTCTACATCCATCACCTAGGGCCAGCCTGTTCCTGATTCTAATTCCACTGACATTGAAATCTGAAGTTCTCTGTGAGTCATTTATCACACTTATTAAAATGTTCCATTGTGGATTAGAATAGCAATTCACTATTATTCCAGAGTGCTGCCCAAGGGGCATTCTATGCAGCAAATCTTAATGCTTTATTGAAACAGTAGTTTGGTTTTAATAAATGATTCTTCGCAAAGGTACCTTGCTTTCAATTACATAAGGTGATGTTGGCTTTTTAAATCTGGCATCTGTGCCCAAGATTATGTAAATCCCTCAATTTAATATTGCATTTGTTCTGCTCTAAAATATCCCTGATATTTTAATATGGATATGTCAATTGGATTAATTAGTCTATTGTGTAAGGAATGTATTTCTAAATTCTCCATTTTGAAATGGGATCAAGTGATCAACATATGATGAAGACTTGAAAATAACAAAAATTATTTCATTTGAAAAGAACTTTTTTTCATAACTTGAAGTACTTGCACAATAGATAGCTCATTTTTGAATAGAACTTGTTGTTTTGTGCAACATACTTTCTCCCAAACCAAAATTTGTAACTTTGACTATATGCTAGTTCAAAGCATATTTCTCTCTCTGTGTCTTCTCTCTCCCTTCCTGCCTACCTATACCCACTCAACTTTATCTCTGACAACTGATAGAAAAGGATATAAATGATTTGGTACAAATTCTAAATTCCATTTTCCTATTAGAAGATTCAGTCATTGTGACTCTGAAGAAAGAGACAGTCTTTCATTTTTGAAAGAAAAAAGATTGACTCTGTTGGGCCTGAAGGAAATCACCTAGAGCCCTCTGGGGTCTTCTCAGACTGGATTAGTAATCACAACAGTGTCAAATGGGTAAGCAGAGGGAAAACAATCCTTTTTAATCACATATGTATGAATAATTTACTCAAGAATAATGAAGTACACAAATGATATATATATATATCCTATGTTTTAGGACCCAGGGCATCAAGAAAAGTGAAAGAGATTGCATAAAATCTTTAAATAAAGGTGGTGGGGCGTGGGCTTACTTTATCTTTATTTTGAAAGTAAAGATGATATTCTTAGGTACAGCATGTGTTCCCTGATCAACTTTCAACTGGGTAGGACTCCCTCTCCCCCAAGCTACATTCTTCCAGTTCATGAAAGGGGAAAAAGTGATTACTTTTCAATTAGATAAAAGGCCAGAAGCTTAGGATGTGACATTCTCATCTTCATTAAGGGTTATTTCATTTTATATTATCTCCATACTTCTGTGTCTCTGAATTGTAGGTTTTATAGCATATGTCTGATTTCACAAAATTTCCAATTAAAAAGTAAATATAAATTCTTTTTGAATTTACCTCTTTGGAACTTAACAAGCAATAGGTCTAGTGATACTTTTGTGCTAATGTCTACAAATCTTCACAACAAATTGATGAATCTAAAGGTACTAAATGAAATTTTCATCATTTTTAATGTGTGGTAAAGACCAAAATTCTAGTAGCACTTTTACAATCCCATCTTTTTATTGCAATATAATAATAATATCTGTATTTCTGGCATTTTATCATAAACTTTGTATGAATTAGATGAATTGAAATCCAAGCCACTTATTTTGTTCTATCATAAAGAAGCAATTAGGTACCTGGTAAATGAATCTGTTTATGCAAATGTTTATTATGAAACAAAAACATGAAGAATATCCCTAATAAAAATCATTCTATTTGATATTGTTACAGGGAAGGGTGAGGGGTACCCCAGAAACTCCCAAACTTGTTTGCTAAATGGGTCCTGCTGTCTGCCGCACCAAGAAAACATACTCTAGTGCATAAGACCCTCTATGAAAAGGAATTTTAAAACAATTAATGAACAATAGAGAAAGAATGTAGTTAAAATAGTTTTCAATTAAACACCCAAAGTTAACCAAGTAGGGCTGACCTAAAACAGGGCCACTGAAGCCCAAAAGCTTGTCACAAGTCTAAGGCACTTCTGGTGGGGACCCGTAGGAAAAGGGCAGAAAGAACCAGGTAAGTCTGGAAGGAAACAGCAAAATCTACACCCACATCAAGATAAAGTCTGTCATTGCCAGGTTCCCCTTGGGTCTCTCACCATGTCTGTCTCTTTCAAGTGCCTCTTTCCATGTCCCCTGTAGTGGCAGGAAGGCATCAGAGCAGGTTCTCTATGGATCCAAGCAGATGGGTAAAGGAGAAGTCATGGAGCTCTCAGTGGATTTTTCAGGCTTTTAATGTTCTTTCTCTACCACTTGTAGTGAGGTAACCAGGGGCAGGGTAGGCAGGAGGGTCAGACAAATCTTTACTCTTTCTTTGGGCTCTCTCTGGCATTCTCTCGCAGACTCTTCCTCTCTCAGCTATTGCGCCTCCCCTCTCATAGCCATTCCCCAACGCACTCCACTATTCAGTCTTCTGCTGCACCCCTCCTCTCTGACACTGCCCTTATATGCTCAGCGTACTCAGATGTACTCAGTTAAGCATGCCCACACCATACTCCAGAGGTCCATCAGGCATGCATAGAAGACCACGGGTCTCCATCATAGATGTTAATGGTGGATGGCAATAAAAACATCATCACTTCCATTTACCTTCCATCACCCTAGTCCATGGTACAACCCCAAAGCTGAGAATTAAGTGCAGCTTCTTCGTAGATTTTCCTGTTCTTTTCCAGCACAGTCCCTTATTCTGGGATGTTTATGATGTAATTGGCAGTTGTTCTAGTATTTGTCTTAGTCATAGTCTTGGATGGAGGGTGACAGGTGTCTTCAGTATCAGCCTAGGCTTTGAGTAGAAGCCTCTTCTATGAGGAGACCCAAGTGCTCTGACTTATTCCATCTGGTTGATTCTGGTGCCAGCTGTTCTATTTTGAATCTCAGGCTTAAGACAGTTACCTCTACTCTGCACTCTCTGCCCTGTAGCTCTGTCAATTCTCACACCCACTTGTCCAGTTCAGTGGCATCTCAGGAGTCCCTGATGTTGCATGTACCCAAGTCAACAGCTGTATTGGACTCTGCACACATCTGCCCCCTCTCCTGTTGTGGGTGGCACTGCCCCTTTATCACCATAAACAAAGTTACTCAAAGATCTTCCTACCCCTATCTGCTGGATCATTGTTCCTAATGTGTGCTTTGTAGTATAGTTTGAAATCTGGAAGTGTGATTCCTCCATTCCCTTCTTTTTCTTTTTTTCCTTTTTTTCAGGAGAGCTTTGGCTATTCGGTGGTTTTGGTGGCTCCATATGAATTTCATCAATATTTGTTCTATTTCTTTGAAGAATGTCATTGAAATTTTTATTGGAATAGTATAGAATCTGTAGATTCCTTTTGATAGGATGGACATTTTGATAATGTTAATTCTTCCAATCCATGAGCAGGGGATGTCTTTCCATTTCTTTGTGTCTTCTATTTTTTTTTTTTTTAAATAATGGCCAGAGATGGCTTTTTTCCCCCTAAGATTTATTTATTTATTTATACAAGCACTGGGTACAGTCAGAAGCACGGGAGCATGAGAGAATTCACCAGAGCCAGAGCGGGGAGCAGAGCAGGCAGAAGGACCGAAGTACACTGCTGAGGGGAGCAGCGGGCGGCAGGAGAGGTCTGCGCGTCATGTGGGACCCTCCTCTGGTGGCAGGGGAGCAGCCAGGGATCGAACCGGTGCTGCAGAGGCTGTGGATAGCTTTGCAACCCAGTGCTCAACCGCTGTGCCACCGGGGAGGCCCTCTTCTATTTCTTTTAACAGTGTTTTATAGTTTTCTTTGTATAGGTCCTTTACCTCTTCTGTTAGGTTTATCCCCAAGTATTTGATTTTTTTTGTTTGTTTCAATAATAAAAGGGATGGTTTTCTTGATTTCTTCTTCAGATTTATTGTTTGTGTATAGGAAGGTTACTGATTTTTGTGTGTTGATTTTGTATCCTGCCACTTTACTAAACTGATTGGTTTAGTTTTTCTGTGGAGTTTTTGGGGTTCTCTATGTATATTATTGTATCATCTGTAAATTGTGATAGTTTGACTTCTTCCTTGCCTATTTGGATTCCTTGTACGTCTTCCTTGCATTATTGCTCTGGCAAGGACTTCCAATATTATGTTGAAAAGCAGTGGTGAAAGTGGACATCCTTGTCTTGTTCCAGATCTTAATGGAAATGCTTTCTGCTTTCCACCATTGAGAATGATATTGGCTGTGGGCTTGTTGTATATGGCCTTTATGATGTTGAGGTATGTTCCTTGTATCCCAAGAATTTCAAGGGCCTTTATCATCAATGGGTGTTGTACTTTGTCGAAAGCTTTCTCAGCATCTATTGATATTATCAGTTTTTATATTTCTTTTTGTTGATATGTTGGATTACATTGATTGATTTTCAGATGTTGAACCATCCTTGTGTTCCTGGAATAAATCCTACTTGGTTGTGGTGAATTATGGATATATTGTTGGATTCTGGTATCCAAAAATTTATTGAGGATTTTTGCATTAGTGTTCATTAGAGAGATTGGCATGTAACTTTCTATTTTTGTGTTGTCCTTGTTCGGTTTTCATATTAGTGTAATGTTGGCTTCATAGAACATGTTTGGTATTATCTCTTCCTTCTTAATTTTTTGAAAGAGTTTATGAAGGATAGGCGCTAATTCATTTCTGAATGTTTGGTGGAATTCATTTGTAAATCCATCTGGGCCTGGGCTTTTGTTTTTGGGAAGGTTTTTGATTACCATTTCAATTTCACTTGTAATTGGTCTGTTTAGGTGTTCTATTTCTTCTTTATCTAGCGTTGGGTGATTGTAGAGTTGTAGGAATTTGTCCATCTCTTCTAGATTGTTGACCTTGTTTGCATATAACTTTTCATAGTAGTTTCTGATTATTCTTTTGATTTCTGCTGTGTCTGTTATGATTTGTGATCCTATTTGTGCTTTCTTTCATTTGTGATCCTATTTATTTGTGCTTTCTCCCATTTTTCCTTTGTGAGTCTGGCTAGGGGTTTGCCTGTTTTATTTATTTTTTAGAAGCACCAACTTTTGGTTTCACTGATCTTTTGGATTGTTTTTTTCAGTTTTGATTTCATTTGTTTCTGCTTTGATTTTTATTCTACTAGTTTTGGGTTTTTTTTGTTCTCTTTCTAGTTCTTTTAGCTGTGAGATTAGGTTGTTTCTTTGAGTTCTTGTTTCTTGATGTGAGCCTGCATTGCTATATATTTTCCTCTTATTACTGCTTTTGCTGCGCCCCATACATTTAGGAAATTCATGTCCTCCTTGTCATTCAACTCAAAGTATTTGTTTTAATTTCTTCTTTGATCTCCTCATTAGTCCAGTGGTTTCCAGTAGTGTGGGTTTCAATCACCATGAGGTAGGATAGTTTCTTGCCTTCTTTTTATGGTTTCTTTCTAGTTTGATGCCTTCATGGTCAGAGGCAATGGTTGGTATGATTTCAATCTTGGTGTATCTGTTGATGTTTGTCTTGTGTCTCAGTATGTGATTGATCCTGGAGAATGATCCATGTGCGTTTGAGAAAAATGTGTACTCAGATTTTTTTGGGTTTAATGTTCTATAAATGTCTGTTAAGCCCAAGCACTCTAGATCCTTATTTAGAGCTTTAGTGTCCTTATTTTTTGTCTTGTTTATCTATCCATTATTGACAGTGGTGTGTTGAAGTCTCCTACTACATATGTGTTTTCTCTGATGTCTGTTTTCAGAGATGATAATAGATGTCTGATATATTTTGGTGCTCCTTCATTTGGTGAGTTTATGTTAATGTGTGTTATTTATTCCTGAAGTATTGTCCCCTTGATCATAATGTAGTGACTGACTGGGATTCTTTTTACATTTTTGAGTTTGAAATCTGTTTTATCTGATATAATTATAGCTGTTTTTGCCTTCTTTTTCTTTGTCCATTTGCTTGTAGGATTCTTTTCCATCCTTTTACTTTCAGTCTATTTTTATCTTTTGTAGTTAATGAGTTTCCTGGAGACAGCAAAAGGTTTGGTTTTGTTTCTTAATCCAACCTGTGACTTTGTGTCTCTTTATTAAAGAGTTTAGTCCGTTTACATTTAGAGTTAATATTGATATGTTAGCATCTATATTTGCCATTTTGTTCGTATTTTCTCTGGTTTTATTAATATATATATATATATATTTTAGTCTTATTTTGTTCTTATTCATCCCTCTGTTGGTTCTGGCTTTAGGACTCGTATTTTTTGGAGTGGGGGTTTAGTTGTAATGAAATTTTGGAGTTCCTGTTTGTCTGCAAAGGTCTTTATTCTTCATAGAGGAAGGAAAGTTTTGCATGATAGAGGATTCTTGGTTGGCATTTGTTGTCTTGAAGTCTGTTGACTATGTCCCTCCACTCTCTCCTTGCCTGTAATGTTTCTTTGGAGAAGTCTGATGTCAGCCTGACTGGCTTTCCTTTGTATGCTATCTGTTTCTTCCCTCTTGTCAGCTTCATTAATTTTTCCTTGTCTTGGATTCTTGGAAGGTTTATTGTTATGAAAGTATATTTTATCAGGTAGGAAAATAGATTAGATCTTATTTACCAAGTTGTTACCCTGATTTATGATTTGGTGATACTCATATTACTTGAGCCTTCATGTGCACCCTTGTCCACCATTCTAGTTTATATCAGTAAAGCCAACATGTGATGTTAATTTAGTCTTGAACCACCACATGTTCTTGTCCCCCAAAGCTGGAAAAAGGAATTCGCAGACTTTTTAGACAAGCAAAGAGAAGCAAACTTTATTCAAGAAAGTAAAGAACAGTTTATTCACAGGAAGAAAGCAAGTACTACCAGGTGTGCTGTACCTGGGAGAAGCAAAGAAGCCATTGTGGGCCCTGATCTAGGGGTATTTAGGCTTTCCCCCTCTCTATTCCCAAATCTCATTACCCTCCTTTGTGACTGGCTCTCTTCCAGTGGCCATGCTCCTGCAGGCAGATGTGTCCATTTTCTCAGCCTTTTATCTTAGAATTTCTCCTTTTACCTCCCCTATCCAAGGTCTTATGTCTCAAGTTTTACTCTTATTTATTCAGTCCTCTTGGACTTTTTGACCTCATCTCTGGTGTTTTGGTTAGCACCTCTTAGAATTTACTGTACTTACATCAGAAGCATCTTTAGCACTCCGAAGTCCCTGCCTGCACTGTCCCTGAAGCTGCCTACTTAACCCTAACTTCCCCTAAGACTCATTAGGGGCATTCGTACAAATGGTATCTCTCTATTTATCTAGAAGTGCTTGTGATTTTCTTTTCTTTTTTTTTTTTTTTCCTGAATCTCTGGATTATAATGATTGACTGTTCAGTGCCCTTGGTGAGACAAGCATTTAAAATCTGAAGCATTGGGGCCTCCCCGGTGGTGCAGCAGTTGAGCGCTGGGTTGCGAAGCTGCCTGCAGCCTCTGCAGCGCCGGTTCGATCCCCAGGCCGCTGGCGAGGGTCCCACATGGTGCGTAGACCTCTCCTGCCGCCCGCTGCTCCCCTCAGCAGTATACTTCGGTCCTTCTGCCTGCTCTGTTCCCCGCTCTGGTTCTGGTGAATTCTCTCACCCTCCCGCACTTCTGACTGTACCCAGTGCTTATATAAATCAATAAATAAAATCTTTAAAAAAAAATAAAATCTGAAGCATTATTCAGAAGTATCTTTGAATTCTTACAAAGCTTCCCCAGTGCCCAATTCCTTTGTCAAGGTCTATTTTCCCACCTTCCAAACAGCACTGCTGCCTCAGCTACAAGTGCCACTTCTCTTTATGTCTTTGTCGCTTCCTCCTAGAATCTCTTTGGCAAGGAGACAGTGTTTCTGAGCCAAATACTGGCAAAATGGCTCCCACTGAGTAAGAGTATGTAAGAGTAACCCTTGATTCATAGACTATACACACATCCTTGTGTCTCACATGGAGGGAGGGTAGTCTGCTCTACCCAGGTAGCTTTAGTCAACTTGATGTTTGTCTTGAGTTCACTTGTGCACATGAGTAGGCGAACTAGACTGCTTTGCAGTATTTAAAGCAGAGTAGACCATCAACTAGACTGCCTTGCAGTCTTTAAAGCAGCATATTAAATGGTGGCTACTCACTTCCAAACAGAAGCAGGGTCAGCAAAGGGTAGACAGTTAACACGGAACTGCTCTTCCCCTGCTTACTTCTCTCCTATAAGAGGAAGGGTGGGCATTGAATAGTGACGAGTGATAGTGGTGTCCTTTCTAAATGAATTGTAGTAATTCTTAGAGAAAGGCATCTGGTCCTGGTGTTGGATAATTTTACAGGCTCAATGTAGAAGATTTCACACATATTTTTTTTCAAGTATTAGTCACAAGTAGTGTAAAACTTGCATTCTGTACATCACTAATGGTAAGCTAAAGTCTGAGATGACTTGTAATGCAAATTTTCTTAAAGGAATAAGTGATGCAACCCATCTCATTACTTTACAAACAATGCCACAAATTTAATTAATAATTAAAGCTGGGGGAAGCTTGTGAAAGGAAAGTTTTTATTCAAGAGAAGAGCACTGGGCCTCCCCGCTGGCGCAGCGGTTGAGCGCTGGGTTGCGAAGCTGCCCGCAGCCTCTACAGCACTGGTTCGATCCCCAGCTGCTCCCCGGCCACTGAAGGAGGGTCCCACATGGCGCGCAGACCTCTCCTGCTGCCCACTGCTCCCCTCAGCAGTGTACTTCTGTCCTTCTGCCTGCTCTGCTCCCTGCTCTGGCTCTGGTGAATTCTCTCACCCTCCCGTGCTTCTGACTGTACCCAGTGCTTGTATAAATAAATAAATAAATCTTTAAAAAAAAAGAGAGAGAGAAGAGTACTGTTCTTAACAATGAACCTCATAAATGGCAAACATGAAACATTAAAAGCAATGCAATAGCTCAAAAGATGTGGGATGACCTAAGACAATCACCAGGGGATGACTTGGGTTCTGAAAAGATCTTCCACTTTAAGAAAAAATCATTTTATTTTCCACTCAGAAAGCAATTTCCTATTTTTAAAAGTGCATGTCTAGCTTTGACATTAAACTAATATGTATTGATTCCTATCTCTCTGGTTATACTAGAGAATATTGATTCACATGTTAAAAAAAATTATCGACACCCTTATCACAGTGTTTCTGAAATTAATATTTTAACATTTTCAGGAAAGCCCTAATCTATTCAATCAGTAGATTAATATTCTGACCTCAAAATTCACATTTGCAGAGAAAGGGTAGGGAGAAAATACCTCCAGTATATTATAGAATTTTGTCTACTCAAGTTTTCCTGTGCAATTGTTTGTCCTTTGGGCTCTTATTGCTGTGAATCTTCAATATTATGCGGAACAATTGATAGATATTTGACATGCATGCTCAGAAAAGTAGTTTTTTTCTAACTGCATGATATAGAAAGAACAAAGCATTCCTTCAAAGTACAGTATGCCAGACTCCAATTTTCTACTCTCTATTAATTTAATTCTCACAATAATCTTGTGGGATAGATTATATTTTAGAGCTGGAAAATTGAGATGCAGTGATTTCCCTAAAATAACAGCTAACAAGAGATAGAGGGAGTTTTTGAATTCATGGATTTGCTTTCAGAATCTCCTTGAACTTACCACAAAATAATGTCTGTTCCTTAGAATAGGTTTTAAGTGAAATTATTAAGATGGAGGAAGAGTTAATAAGACACCTTGTTCTCATGAATTAAAAACGGCAGCGGCATTTGGAACAGGTATGAGGTAGTTTTTGTTAGTTTTTCTAGTGAGGATATACTTATTCCAGTCCTGGTGAGTTAGTTTGTATTGAGAAGAGAATTCCCTTCCCTGAATGCATACTTAGCCTGAAATAGTCATATCATATGAACTATAACAGTCTTGTGGTTGGCACATATATAATCATATACAGTACCTCCAAAAAAGCACATATTTTTTGACATTACTTTTCCTGTTCAGCTCCACTTTAAAGCACCTGGAACCTAACTTGGTCTTTACATGTCTTTTTCTAAAAGAAATATGATTAGAAGCCCATGCTTTTTATTTGGTTGATTCAATCAAATGCATAAATGATTCTTGAGTTGAATTTCCTTCTTCAGTACCGCCTCCTCATCTGGCACAGCATCTTTCAATTTTCCTTATCACCATGTACTTTATATATGTCTAAAAGTCTTACCCCACTAGGCAGAGAGCTTCTTGGCAGCAGTAACAATGCCTGCTTATTTCTATATTCTTAATGTACTTTAATATCCAGAATGGTTTCTCATTAAATATATGTTTAATCTATTTCAGCTATTTGAATACTGTTTTCTATAAAAATATCATAAAGAGAAGTTTAGTAAATAAATATCCTAATAAATATCCTTTACTAGAACAGCATCCAATTATTTCTTCATTCATTTGACACATTTATAAAGAACTTGCTGTCAGATATTATGCTTAGCTTAAGAGATGCATTGGTTAATAAGATGTCTCCAGTTGATGACTTCAAGTAGAAAGTCATTTAGAAAAGGTAATACAAAGATTTACATGACACAAGTAACAGCCATAAAGTATGATGTTGCAATGACAGAAAAAAAATTATGGCGCTATAGGATAATTGGAGAGATGAACACCTATGGTATTGTGGCTTCTGTCCAATGGTTCCTTTCCCATTCATCTTTGCACAGGTCTTCAATGGGAGACAACCCCTTAAAGTTTGGGAGAAATACAGTAAAAAGAGTTGTTTTCATACAATGTAACTCAGCAGGTAGCCATAGCAGACACTGTCAGCTATAGAAACTTGATCCAACCTGATAAAAGCAGAATTTTCCCCTAAGTATGGGAATAGTGAAGAATGATGATTATATAGCTAATGTTTCTGAAATGAGTTTGGTAATAATAGGCACCAAATACATAAAGATAAAAATAAAACTAAATTTATTGCCAGTCATGTAACTCAGACCCAAGGAAAAACACAGATTCCAAACAATTTTGAGAGAATTTTACATATGATTGCTTTGCTACAGAGTTTTATGTACACACACATACACACAAAATCACATATATGTGTGTGTATATATATATATATTCATCATATAAGTATGCATCATATGTACTTTTTCTCAGGAAACTAAACTATAAATGAATTAGACCCTCCCTCATTGACACAGTTTAAATTATATGAATGCTAATAAAATTTCCCTGAAGATTTTAAGTTGAAATTTCCATACAATACTCAAAGCTATTATTGGCCAACACAATAGAGATGGTGTAGAGATGACTAGACACATAATCAGTTCTTAAAATACAGTTGTTGATTTGAGCTGAATCTAATTCCCAATATCACCAACATTTCCATCAAATTGTTGACAATTTTCTTAAATGGCAAAATACATATTTAAGATCCAATATTAAGACATTTATAGGCATGAAAAATTGCTCCATTTCAATATAATTAATGACATTAACATTAAGAATTGTTTTACAACCAACTTTTTAAAAATGGTAAAAAAAAAAAAAAGTTCATAAATACATTTACAGCGGTAATTTGGCCAAATCCTTATTATTTTATAAAATTCATGGCAGAAATTTTATTTCATAAATATTTACATTTACAGTTTTTGAGCCATCCTTATTATTTTATAAAATTCATGGCAGAAATTTTATTTCTAAGTATTTATTTTACAGACATATTTGTGGGTATATTAAAGACATAACTATAATATTGTTCACTGCAATTCAATTTAAAATGGATGAAAAAAATTCTAAACAACTTATATGTCTAAAAATAGGACATTGATTAAATAAATTTTCATAGACAGTTACCATATTATACTACGCAGTCATTAAATATTATGTTGTGGTATAATATTTAATGACTTGGAAAATGGTTATGAGACAGTGTTAACTGAAGAAACTGATTACAGAATAGTATATAAAGAATAATGCCATTTAATTCAGAGATATTACTTGCCTGGGGTGATTTTTCTTTCCTTATTCTGTTTAACACTCTTAATTTTTTTTTTTCTTCAATGTCTATGCTTTGCTAGTTGTGATGGGCTAGGCTCTAACATCAAAACACAGGTCCCTGTGATGAAAAAACAGCTATTTTGAGTTAAGGATTTTCCAGTACAGTAACACTGCTCACATCCAGAGTTTGGACATTTAGATAAGAACCTGAGTCTGGACTCCCACCACAGGTACCTGCTTTGCTTTCCCCTGCATACTTTTGAAAGTAACCCTGAGAGCTGAGCCCATGAAAAATTAGTGACCTGTGTAAACACCTTACAAGCATCAGGGGCTGGTTCTCTGTTCTCTCCTCTGTTTGCTTGTGACTTGTGATGGAGGAATGCCTTTCCCCAGTGTCAGCATGCCCTCCCCTCTGCCCATTTCTGAAATCTGTAGGTAACAGGTCTTTCCTTCCTTTATGTGAAAGTTTTAAAACTGCATCTTCCATCAAAATAACCCAGAGGCCACGGGTGCATGGGTGAAGGAAACTCTATGGGGACTACGCCTGAGGGGGTAGGGAGAAGCAAACATTTAAAAATTAACAATGATGTAAAAAATTAAAAAAAATAATATATATATATTAACTAGTGCCTCCTCTTTCAGCTCATAATCTGTGTATTCCTAGTTTAATATGCTAGATTTTGAGCCCAACATAATGACTTAATAAAGTGAAGATGTATTTCTGACATATGCAAATTAACTGTTTGCCCAAAGAAATTGTTGTGTCAATATTCCTCCAGTTTTCCAGGCTTCTTTAGTTTTGTGGTTCCTCTTTTCTCTGACTGCAGTATTTAGTGCAGAGAATCTGGAACATCCATCACACAAAGGCTTATCACTATCTAACTAGGCATGTGTATCACTTCTATTCATGATCCATAGGCACATGGTCCTACCAACTGCAAGAGATGTGAGAAGTAGTATCACCTGGGGCCTCTCCGGTGGCCCCTTCACAGCCACGCTGGCTGTGAAGCTGTCCCTAGCCTATGCAGTGAGGGTTCCATCCCGGCCTGCCTGAGAGATTCCCAGATGGGGCGGCAGACCTCTCCTGTCTCTCCCGCTGCTCCCCTCAGCAGTGTTTTCGGTCCGTCTGCCTGTTCTGCTCCCTGCTCTGTCTCTGGTGAATTCTCTCGCCCTCCTACACCTCTGGCCTGTACCCCAGGTTTTGCATAAAAATAAAACTTAAAAGTAGTAGTATCACCTGGACCCAGAAGTGAGGGGTAGACATTGGTGATCTCTTATAACTGAGAAGAAACAGACTTCAGTTATTATATACACACTAAACCAAAAAAACTTCAGAAGTTATATTTGTTCCCCAGCATTTCATGAATTTTTAAAGTATTTTTTACATTATGATAACATGGGTTTGTAACACTTTATGACTCAGAAATATAGGAGTCATATGTGAATCAAGAAGAATGTAAACTCACTTGGAGAGATGATAAAAATATTAACAGACCTTAAGGTGTAAAGCATGTTTGTAGTCTCAAAAGGCATATTCAATTCATTCAATTCAAAGTAACTTCTGGTCTCTGGTTTAGAGAAAGAATATGGTCTTTGTAATCAGACCATCTTGTTCAGAAAACAAATTGAAGATGAATTGCCTGGTTCTATTATACTTAACCATTTTACTGACTTTTCAGAACTTTCTTAGTCTTTACATACAGTAAAAATATTTATCAAAGAGAATTGTTATAAGGAATAAGTAGGGGGGGCCTCCCCGGTGGCGCAGTGGTTGAGCGCTGGGTTGCGAAGCTGCCCGCAGCCTCTGCGGCGCCAGTTCGATCCCCGGCTGCTCCCCAGCCACAGGAGGAGGGTCCCACATGGCAAGCAGACCTCTCCTGCCGCCCGCTGCTCCCCTCAGCAGTGTACTTCAGTCCCTCTGCCTGCTCTGCTCCCAGCCCTGGCTCTGGTGAATTCTCTCACCCTCCCGCGTTTCTGACTGTACCCAGTGCATGTATAAACAAAACAAGCAAACAAACAAATAAATAAATAAATAAAACATGCCTCTATTAAAATAAATAAATAAATAAATAAAAATAAGTAGGGGAATGCATGACAAAAACTGACATCACCATCGAAAGCATAATGAGCATTCAGAAAATATAAACTTAATGTCCTCAATATTTCCTTTGTATTACTATTTGCTAAGAACTATGTTCAAAGCACTATACCTTAAGTCTGGAATATTGAGATAATTGAATAGATAGCTACTTATTCTTGTCTTTCCTCTTCAGTGTATCTTTTACATGACTATTTTTAATAACAATACGTGTTTCTTCAAATTGTAGCATAATGGGAACAATCTCTTTTCATATGAAATTCCTTTTTTGCTTTATTTAGAAGTGAACCTGCCCATTTTATCACAAAGTGACTTTATCTGGGTAGAATATGTCCATATTGAATAGGAAAATGTGTCATATGAAGAGTTCATGTAGTAAAGAATGAAGGGGAAATACATTTTTACTGCTGTTGGTTTTGTTCATAATGACTCGATGCATTAAAATGCTCAGATTTTAATGGGTCAACAAGTGCTTTTTGACTGACCATAAAGGGCTTTTTTGATAACTATATGTCATAAGATATTCAGGGAATAATGAACCAAATCAAGAGCTTTGAGCCTTAGGTGTAATCCAGTTATGCTGGCAACAAAATTAACCACTACTTGAACCGTGCTTGCTCAGAGTCTACACCAGGTGACCATCTTGTTCTTAAATGCAGGGAACATCAACCTTGCCTGGATGGCAACACAGTGGAGCTAATGTCTATTCTTACCTTGAGGGAAAATTCATTCTTTCTGTCAAAGTGTTCTTGCCAGCCATCTGCTCAGTGAAAGTAATGCCCAACTTGTGCCATAAATATTTACACTGTTTCCTTTGGGGTCTTCCTGAAAATTCCTCCCCAAAGATATTACCACCAGGAAGAGTTAAAAACCAAATCCCTGGTTATTGAGGAGAAGCTCATTGATTTAAATATGCTAAAATGCCATGAGTGTTATGGTGGACACTACTGTTAAGGTTTAAAATGAGAGGTTGCACACTGCTTTATATGAGATAGCATATTTTGCATCAGTCTTTTTAATATTTGGGGGGAGATTAGTGTGCTTCAAAGTACTGTATAATAAGGTGATTCTCAATTGTAGTGTGTATCAAATATTTTGGAAACTTATAAAAACCCAGATAATTGGATCTAATCCACAGAGTTTCTTATTCAGTAGTATTAGAAAAAAAAATCAGAAATCAGAAATATTGTAAAAAAAAATCAGAAATATTCTGATTTTTCTATGTGTAACAACTTCCCAGGTGATATGTTGGTGGGAACACAATTGGGAAAGCTGTGATATAAAATGGAAAACAGAAAATATTAGGTATATTAGGACATTATTCAGGAAGATAAGAATATCCTGGGTCATACTATGTTTGCTGCAATTGCATCAAATACTGTATTCAGTTCAACTATATCTGCAATGACTTTTGTGGATCTTTTCAAAATTAAAAATGGATTCATCAAGCTTTATTAAAAGTTCAAATGTATTCATCCTTTTATTAAATCAAGTGAGTATACAATTTATCTACTTAAGAATGTATATGTGTAAATGTGAATATATATATATATATACAATGTGTATATATACTATATTGTGTATATGTTTGCTTATCAAAAGTAATCAACCTAATAGGACTACATTGTAAGTTTCATTTCAATTGTAAGTTTCAGACAGATGCGACTTACGGATGTTCTCTGTCAACTGATTAGTCTTCACTTTCTCATTCTGACTCTGAATAATTCACTGACTCTGTGCTCTTTTGTGAGCCCCAGAATTTAATATACAATAGCTACTTTAAAAAACATCAGTGCTATTTTTCCTTACCTCTGATCCTTTCCTTGTTTTTATGAAAAATTTTTCTTTTTAAAGATTTGATTGCAGAGAAATGCAATCATTTTGCATTTTCTTTTAGTTTTATTTTTAATGCAATTTAATTTTAATTTTAATTTTTCCTTTTCATTTTAATTTTCCTCCTTTTAGTTAACATGATTATTACATGCTAAAATTTTTGATTTTCACTCTTCACCTGGCATGTGTAGGGTGTTGCATGAATTCAACTTTTTCTGGTCTGAATTAAGACATGAGATGTTGATCTTTATAGTGCTGAACAAATGGGAAAGGTTTATAGTCCCAGAAATTTTAGTGGAATGAGAATTCTTACAAGTTTTACTCCAACTGAATAAACCTTTAGTCACAAATAATTGACTGTGATTAAGTAGAACTGGAACAGATCCTGATATTTGTACTTGTAATAATTTCCCAGGTGATGCTTATTCTTATGGGAATGGAGTTGGAAAAGCATCAATAGAAAATAGAAAATCAGAAACAAGTAATTTTATGGCAATATTTGAGGAGATAGTATGCTTTAAGACAAATGCTACCATTCTAATTCTGTTTTCTCTGGTATTTTGGAATTTTTACAAGTAAATGTACAGGTTATCTTTTCAATATTTATATTCAATTTTCTGCTAATATCACATATGAAATAAGCAATTTCATTTTTCTGATTCTTTGTATTATTAAACCACTAAAACCATCATTTGCTAGTTCATGGATAATTAAAGACTTTTTTTCATAAATATTGTGCCTTTTATAAAATTAAGACAATATTTATGATAATGCAACAAAAATAAACAAAATCCTTTATCCAATACTGTACATATAATTCAGAAATCTGCATTGTTCTTTTTTTTTTATTAGATAATAAATTTTATTGTTATATTCCCCATACAATTGCAGCGCCCCCATTCTGACCCCAATCCCTCCCCTCCCGCCCCTGCCCCCCTAAAAGTGTCTCTGGTTCATAGTTTTTTGTTGATTTTGATTTTCACTTTCTTATAGTTATTCATTTTCCTGGTCCCTTATTTAAGTTTTCTAGATTCCTGCTATGAGTGAAACCATCCGGTATTTTTCTTTTTCTTTTTGGCTCATTTCGCTGAGCATGATCCCTTCCAGCGCCATCCATGTTGCTGCAAATTGCATGTGTTTATCTTTTTTGAATGCTGAGTAATATTCCATGGTATATATGTACCACATCTTCTTGATCCAGTCATCTATTTTTGGGCATTTGGGTTGTTTCCAAAGCTTAGCTATTGTAAACAGTGCTGCTATAAACATAGGGGTGCAGGTGTTCTTTGGAATTGATGTTTCTGTGTCCTTTGGGTAAATACCTAGGAGTGGAATTGCTGGATCCTATGGAAGCTCTATGTTTAGTAGGTCCAGAAATCTCCACACAGCTTTCCACAGTGGTTGGACCAGTTTGCACTCCCACCAACAGTGCAGAAGAGTTCCTTTTTCTCCACACCCTCGCCAACATTTGTTGTTGCTAGATTTTTAATATGTGCCATTCTCACTGGTGTAAGATGGTATCTCATGGTAGTTTTGATTTGCATTTCCCTGATGACAAGTGATGTTGAACATTTTTTCATATGCCTGTTGGCCATTTGCATTTCCTCTTCAGAGAAGTTTCTTTTTAGCTCTTCTGCCCATTTTTGGACTGGATTATTTTCTTTGTTGTTGTTGAGTCTCATCAGCTCTTTGCAGATTTTTGTGATCAGTCCTTTATCATTAGTGTTGGGTGCAAAAATGTTCTCCCAGTTGGTGGGGTTTCTCTTTGTTTTTGTTATTGTCTCTTTTGCTGTGCAGAAGCTCTTTAATTTGATGTAGTCCCAGCTGTTTATCTTCGCCTTCACTATCACTGCTTTGGGTGATGTGTCTGTAAAGATGTCTTTGATGTGCAAATCACGTAGTGTTTCGCCTATATTTCCTTCTATATATTTTATGGTTTCAGGTCTTATGTCTAATTCTTTAATCCATTTTGAGTTGATTTTTGTGTATGGTGTGAGGTAGTGGTCAAGCTTCATTCTTTTGCATGTAGCGACCCAGTTTTCCCAGCACCATTTATTGAACAAACTTTCTTTGCTCCAATGCATAGTCTTTGCTCCTTTGTCAAAGATTAGTTGACCATAAATCTGTGGGTTTATTTCTGGATTTTCTATTCAATTCCATTGGTCTGTATGTCTGTTCTTGTTCCAATACCATGCAGTTTTGATGATTATGGCTTTGTAGTAGAGTTTGAAGTCTGGGAGTGTGATGCCTCCATTCCCTTCTTTTTTTTTCAGGAGAGCTTTGGCTATTCGGGGTTTTTTGTGATTCCATATGAATTTCATCAATAATTGTTCTATTTCTTTGAAGAATGACATTGAAATTTTGATTGGAATAGCATTGAATCTGTATATTGCTTTTGGAAGGATGGCCATTTTAATAATGTTTATTCTTCCAATCCATGAACAGGGGATATCTCTCCATTTCTTTGTGTCTTCTTCTATTTCTTTTAACAGTGTTTTATAGTTTTCTTTGTATAGGTCCTTTACCTCTTTTGTTAGATTTATTCCCAAATATTTGATTTTTTTTGTTTCAATAACGAAAGGGATGGTTTTTTTGAGAAATCTGCATTGTTCTAACACGTGCTTCAGTCTTCTTTTAGCTGATATTGAAATGCAAGCTTTAAATTGCTCAAATATCTAATTCAGTTCAAATATCTAATTCAGCAGTTTAATTGAGAACAGTTGAGAACATGGGGATGATGTGTCTCTGTTAGTAAACACTTTCCTTCTGTGTTCATCTATACAAGAAACACACATGGAAGCAGGGAAAATGGACCACAAAATGCATGCCTAATTGAATTAAGGAACACATTTTTTTAGGAAAAAAAATTCTCATTTTGCAAAAATCTGAAGTTAGTAAAGCTCACATCTCTGTCGGACAGAGTTTGTTATTGTGTTTGTTAGGAATTGAAAACCCTCTAAAATGTGTTAAAGTGCAGCATCTTCTTCACCAGGGGACATCAGAATTGGACTTCTCCAGAATAAAAACAGCAAAACAAACCATATGTTTAAAATTAATAGCAAGTCAAGTTGTTCACAAACATGAAAATCTGTGGACATAAAGTTTTTTTTTTTTTTTTTTTTAAGATTTAGTTATTTATTTATACAAGCACTGGGTACAGTCAGAAGCGCGGGAGGGTGAGAGAATTCACCAGAGCCAGAGCGGGGAGCAGAGCAGGCAGAAGGACCGAAGTACACTGTTGAGGGGAGCAGCGGGCGCCAGGAGAGGTCTGCGTGCTATGTAGGACCCTCCTCCGGTGGCCGGGGATCGAACTGGCGCCGTGCAGGCTGCTGGCAGCTTTGCAACCCAGCGCTCAGCCACTGTGCCACTGGGGAGGACTTGGACATAAAGTTCTTAATAATTAATAATTATCAACAAGTTCTACTTCATGGTTTTCATGTCATTAGAATAATTATTGTTTCAACAGTGCCCTCTTTATAAAAAAAAAAGTAGAAAATAAATAGTTTCAATCAAAACATCATTATTTGATTTGTGGTTAAGTGATATAATTAGAGTATATTTTGTCATTTTATCTTTCTAAGATAATGTGGAAGATAAATGTAACTACTATTCATTCTCTTTCCTGAAGTATTTGTCAATCGAATTTATAAACTGGAAAAGTAATTTTCCCTAAAATTTAAAGTTTTAGCTTTCATATATACTAGGGGAGTTTTTGTATAAATTTTGATTTTTTTTTTAAATTGTGGTCTTCCTAAGTTTTAGATCTGTTTTTACTTGTCTCAATCATCTCCTGACTGTTTCCTGCACATACGAAATCATTATCAGCATAATTTGATGATTATTCCATAATGACTACATGTTTCAATTATGCAGTGATTTTATTTATTTTATATATTTTTACATCATTTTTCATTTTTGTACAATGTATACATTTTCATCTTGGTTATATTCCCCATAAAATTCCCACCACCCTTGTTTTGATCCTACTCCCTTCTCCCCCCTGTAGCATGTCTCTGGTTTATAGTTGCCTGTTGATTTTTACTTTATTATAATCAGTTTTTTTCCTGATCCCTTATTTGGGTCTTCTAAATTCCTGGTATAAGTAAGACCATCCATTATTATTCTTTTTCTTTCTGGTTTATTTCACTAAGCATGATCCTTTCAAGCTCCTTCCATGTTGCTGCAAATGGCATGAGTTTATCTTTTTGATTGCTAAGTAATATTCCATTATGAATATATACCACATCTTCTTGATCCAGTCATCTATTTTTGGACATTTTGGTTGTTTCCATAGCTTACCTATTGCAAATAGTTCTGCAATAAACATAGTGGTGCAGGTGTCCTTTGAATTAATATTTTTGTTTTGCTCATAGACATTGGTGGTTGTTAGAAGAGGGTTGGTGGCTCCATGACAACTAGTGGGTAGAGTACAGGGATGATGTTCACCTGGTAATGAATAGCAGAGTACATCCCCCCCATCATAAGAAATTATCTATCTCAATATCAATAGTGCTAAAGTTGATAAATATTATAGAAGTATCTCATTTAATGCAATTTATAGTCACAATAAATTTTGAAATCATAATGGAAACCATTCTTCCTATATATTCTTGCAGTAGTGTCAACTTTTGGTCACCTAGTCAGTCATTTCTGTTTAATTTATTCCATTTTAATTTCCTGACTTTTATGATACATCAAATACCTCACTTCATAGCAGAGAAGGAAAATTGAGGAATAAAAACAACTCAATTTTTTGAAGGAGTGTTTACTTTTTGTTGGTGGCTAGTGTGTAATTGGTACTACATATGAACACTGTTCTCATTTTTATTTGTTTAGCTTTTCTCTGATTTCATTGTAAGTCATATTTTAAATTTCTATACAATAAATGGACTTTTAAGATGACAAGATATGTCAAATTGCTGCCCATGTCTTTTCTTAAAATTTGATTTAGAAATGAGGATGTAATTACTTGGAATACATCCAGGTTAGTCATAATTCAGATGCAAAAATGTAATCACATCCTTTCTATTATTTTTGCATGAATAGAAAAAAAGAACAAAAAGGAACTGAAAATGAAAAATAATGCAAGTATGCATTTAATGGGAAGAATCGAGATACAAAACATTCAAGCATTCTATTCTAGGGTAAATTTTGATGACCAAAGTCACATCTGTAATCTAAAATCAGACCTTGGGAAATAGCCAGTGGACTATAGAAATGTATAACTAAATGTTTTATTTTCTTACATGAAGCTTAATATCATTGATATAAAATTGGTATTATATTGTTATATTACTCTGAAATTTTTCCATACCTGTCGTCTTTATTAACTATAAAAGTATATGAATTATCACTCTTCTCCTATGATAGTGAACAATCTTTGACTCTGGGGGTGATGAAAATTTCGAAGCATAGACTCTTTGTAGCCCAGTAGTTTCAAGTTTTTATAGGATAGATGAAACAATAATATATACTTCTGGGGATTTTATCTGTGTCTCCCTATCTTTACAGCTTAGATGATCTCCACAGAGAGCCTGTGCAGGAAACTTCTGTAGTTATTCACCAAGGACTAAGCTTTTAGTGCAGGAGGGGTCAATCAGAGTTCCTATTTGAGGATTTGAAATTGAGACATATATCATCAAATAATATAAACTTAAAATTTGTGAATATGTCATAGATTCTGAAATGGGTATAGGGAGCTGGAAAGGGAGTGACCAAAGAGAAAACATGAAAGCAGGCAAAGGAGCCATGGATATAAGAAATGGAGAAAGAAGCCCAGGGGTCTTGTGTTTCTCAGAAGCAAGATAAGCATGTTTATTGTATCTGTCATAAAATCCCTTAAATTTCTCCTTACAAAAATGTTACTTTCAGACTTTAAGTTAAACCATGTTATTACATGTTATTTTCCAATAAAATAATTCTAATATAGTCTATGATGATAATGTTTAATGATAATGTTTAATTACCATCATGTTCAATTATTATAATAATACATGAACGATAATGTTTAATGTTAATGTGCGAGGCACAACTAATATATTACATGATTATTTTCACTTACTGCTCCTCAAACCTACCTTATAGAAAAATGTTTCTATTTTTATCAGTAACTTAAGTACTTATATTAAACTGACCATTAAGAGAGGAAATAAAATATACCTCCAGAGTTGATATCTTACACTGATTTATTTTTTTAGATAGAACTAGATAAATATTAATGTGTATGGTTGAAAGAGTCAAAAGTTATTCAAGAGGCTTTTATGAAATGTTAAAGTTATGAGAATATAATCAATCTGCCTTCAATACCTGGAAATAGTTGCTTTGTATTATGTATTTAAATTTGTCAGATTCTAAGTAAGTGAATTCAAACACACACAGATAATAGTTCCTCAACTACTCCTCTACATTCACTAATTCATAGTCTATCCCTAAGAGCAAATACATATTGATAAAATGTATATTTTGTAAGTAGTATGTACATGTATATATATTACATATAATACAAATGTGACAGAAGATATTTCAAAATTAAGAGAAGAGACTTGCTTTCAAAAATAACAATGTCTTTTTTAAAACCCTCCTGACATATTTTTGCAAATACACATGTTTCAAATCATTATTTAGAAGAAATTGTTCATAATGAAAGCACACAGCTTAACTGAAAGCTTAATTGAAAGTAATAATATGCAAATAATAAATATGCAAAAGTGTGCTTCATTTATGTTTGTTTACATTTGAAGGATGAAAAAAATTTGAAAAGGGATTCAAAGTGATGCTATCGCATATCTTTAATACAACTACTAAAATAAACACAAATCAATGCTATAATAACCTAAAACCTCAGGTTACACATCAAGTACAGGATTCAGGCAGGCCACAAGATCTCCATCAAATATAAACTGAGATACATTCTGAAATAGGGTCGTGCTTTGGTAGAAAGACAACCGTCTTTTCTAAGACTAGGTCTATCCTCTGGCCAAGGGTAGTTGAAGCTGTAGAGATTAGAAATTGCTGGATTGGAAATTCCTGGATTTGAACCAGGAATCAAATTTTAGAAATCAACCTGATTTATTCTAGATTGTGGTAGATGCTTTCTTTGAATCACTAGCTATTGTCAGGCTCACGGAGTGAGTTGAATTGGCATACCTGACTCATATCCTGGACTACCATCCAAACTGATAAACTGAATAAATCAGGAATGATTGGGGACTTAGGTCTTCAATGTTAATTGCTCTGATGGTTAATGAGTCAAGTTGGTTAGGTTATGGTGCCCAGTTGTTTGGTCAATCATAAGTGTGCATTTTTCTTTGAAATTATTTTTTTTGATGGATCACTAGGCCCGTAGGTAGACTCTGAGGGTAATGCGGGTTATCCGGCATATTGTGGGGCCTCCTGGTATCAAAGGCCTCAGAACAAAGACTGATGTTTCCTAAAATAGAAAAAATATGCTTCAAGTCTGCAACATAGGAAACTTGCCTGAGAATTCAGACTGCTGTCCTGGGGAATTCACATTTAGGACTGACTGGAACATTAGTTCTTACCAGAATTTCCAGTGGATCAGCCTGCCACCTGAGTTTCAGACGTGCCCACCCCACACCTGATGATCCAACACCTAAAACACCTCTCTTCTCTAGCCCACCCCAGTCTGTCTAGATGAATGTTTGTTTTCTCTCCGATAGGTTCTGTTCTGATATAAAGTCTAATTCTCTGGAATATGACTAATGTGATTGCTACATTGCTGTATCTCTGCATGTCTGTGATGAAATTGATTAGCATTGGTGTCCAGTGTCCACTTTTTTTTGCCCTATTCCTTCCAGCAAGGTGAGAAGTCATGATGCTATTCTCCTTTGTGCCTTTGGCAATGGACCCCTTACTATTTTCCCCTCCTCCTGGGTCTTGATTAAGCTGATTCTCTTGCACAGAATTTTGTGCTGATAAAACAGTTGCTTTTAAAAATTTTTTTTGATAATTCACAGAATCATTTTTTGAGTTGGATCAACTAGCATTGTGTAGATTTCTATTCCGATCCCAGTGGCTACCCTCCAGCAATTGCTGCTATCCCTTTTATACCAAAAACTTTTGTGAGTCACAGAGCTCAACAAAAGATCCTTCAGCTCAACAATTCTTAAAAGATGAAATCATTTGATCAAAAAAAAGAGCATTTAAGCTTATGAACAAAGTTGAGGAACAGTTACTACCCTTGCAACTTTTGAATGTCCTTGGGTTATCAATATAACAGTAGCACTACATTGGCAACCTGTGTGTGAGTGCTGTGTATGAGTGCTGTGTGTGTGCATGCTCTAAAAACAGTCTTTAATCTGTAATGTCTATTTACTTTTCATACGATGGAAATGATGTTTCGGGTCACTAAATCCTTTTCTTAGTCACCCTTTCCTCTGCTAAGGTTCTATAATGAGAAGGAAAATTGAAAAGCATTCCCATGTTGATGTACATTGATATTTATGTGGCATGTCTCTTGATGTTTGATCAATACGCTAAATAATTTGCATAAGTAAGTACAAACTGATTCCATGATGGTTTATTTTCTCAATTCAAGGTAGTTATTTCCAGATTTAAGTCTGTAAGTCTAAACTAGTATGATTTTTACATGAAATACCATTGTTCAAATGTGTCTTCATTCTTTGTTTACAGTTAAGAAAACAAAGACAAAATATGTTGCTGAGTTGATAGTTGTCAGCAATTATGCTTTTTTTCAGAGAAATAATTATTTACTGAGAAAGGAAAGGGAGTTATAATTAATAGGTAATCCAAATTTTACCTTCAACAGTATGTCTAAAACTATGAGAAAAATATAAAATCTTGTCATGTTTTATAGTAGATTCTTTCCACAATTGTGTCGACCTGGACAAAATTCCCTTTCTCACCTCACTATCCCAAAACGTATCCAAGTGACGCATCACATTACTAAGCCACAGTGAACTTCTCATGACTTACTGATTATTATATCCCTGCTTTTCTCTTTTCCTAAAATGTCTCTAGTCTTCTCCTATAAAAATATATTTTAATGTTTTTTTTAAGATTCAGTTGTAATGACATTTTTAGGATCAAGGCTCATTTCACATCCCAACATAAAACATACTGTCAACATATTTTTACTGTAGTGGTAGAATATATAAGATCTCCATTTCTTAAAGAGGCTTCTGTTTAAAATATTTCCCTCCATTGAATGAAGAACAGATCCCACTCATATTATCCATATGAAATAAGATATGTTTTGTCTTCCTCATACCACCTTAATAGATTGAGTTACTTTATGGAATATACATAAAGTTAAAAGTAATGATGAATATTAAGAAAATCAAATATATTAGTATTTTATGACTTAAAGTTTTCCACATTTACTTTAATAATAATTTTACTGATGTTCTTGTCCAAACATATATGTTTTGTTCCCTCACAAAAAATTCAAAGTAGTTTTGATACCAGGATAAGTATAGTAATGTAAAGAATAATTTTTATGGACTCTATAGGGATTCAAAGATTTATTATTTAACTTAAATCTATGGTTTTAAGCTTAGTTAAGGATTGAGAATTGTATTTTAGCTGACACATTAAATCTTTATGATTTGAAGCATTTTTGATATTTCTCTGATGAAAAATTCCAATCACTTTTGGTTCAATTTACTTTTTTCTATTAATAAATAGATAGAACCTATTTTCATATGGTTATTGATCATTAGAATTTCCAGTTATGACACATGCTTTTCAAATGTTTTTCCATTTGTATTTTTCTTTGTACTTACAAGAACTGATGTGTTTTGTCTGCTATATTCCACAAATATTTTCTTCAAAATTTGGTTCTCTAGAAGAGAGAAGTTTTGTCTATGTATATTCTTTGTCTTTTCCTTTCTGGTTTTTGAATTTATTATTTTATTTAGTTTTAGATGATCTATCCCCAAAACATGAACTATTTTTGGTTTTATGGTTTCAAGATTTTTAAACATTTTTATCTTAGAAAATATGAGACAATTTCTTTAATATATATAATTTTATTTTCTGAAAGATAGTATAAGTAAATTCAATTGGTTAAGATTTTTCTAAAATAAACTTAAGAATTCCCCAAGCAGGAAAAAGACAAGCACAACAAGACTGAATCACCCGTCTCTTTATCCCTGATTTTCTTTCTCTCTACTTCCCTTCGACATGATCTTCATCTGCTTATACCACTAACTAGCTCTTTCTTCAAAATAGGGGAAGGAAGAGGAGTTAGGCACTGGTTCTGGACTCTTTTCATTCATTTTCTAGAAATTGCTGCATCAGAATAACCACTTCATATAAATTTTTAAAGTTTCTCTATGCAATAATGCTAAAGGATTTGAAATGCATCATTTTCCTAACTTTGGGCCAAATAAACCTGGTTTCTATAATATATTAATCTTACTTTAGGAACAACAAATGTGCTGAAATAAGTTAAGAAACTTTGCATTTTAAATCTCTCTCTTGGAGATTTAAAGTGTATTAAATACAAAGAGAAATCCCACAGTGAAAAAACAACCTGTTTTTTAAGATTGTTCAATTTCTAAACAGAAAGTCATTTTTGCAAGAGATGGCTTATTTCTCTGCACAACATGTAACAATTTTCCTTTAATTCTGGTATGGATCTTCTCTAGCAAAAGAGAGAATTCTTTTCTCAATTATACTGTACTTAGAAAAAAGGGGGGAACTGATATCAGTTGTCTTGTTGTGCTTCTACGGGCCCCACTATTTTGTGTCTAGTAGAGAAAAGTAACATCTGAGTATGTAATAGTCACTATAAACCCATGACTTTGTAAACAAAAAGAAAAAAACACTTTGGAGAGAATGACAACTTAGATAATTAAATAGAAGAATATAAGAGCAGTGAGATTTGTTACCATGTTCCAGGTTTCCTAGCTTATGACTATGAAATAACTTTTCTATTTAACCACAAATTCTATTGAAACAACTCTTGGCTGGATTAATGGTTTGTGTTCTCTACCCATCTCATTGCTAGAAATACCCAAACAGTGCTTCACCACAAGCCTATAAACTGGTCAGTTAGCTGGAGATCCCCCAACATCCAGAATGCTTCGCTCCTGACCTCTATTTATCAGAGGCCACTATCAGTGAAATTCCCAACATCATGGTCCCCACAATCCACAGCATTTATACTGAGCAACCCATTCCAAATATCCTATGCAGAGTGATTCAAGTTTAGAAAGGCTTCCTCCTGACTCTGGGTCCTGATCATTCTTTTCTTAGAGCATATACTTTAGAAACTTGCCACCAGGGCCTCCCTAGTAGCCTAAGGGTTAAGTTTCAGTGCTGTCACTGCTAGAGCCTGAGCTGAATCCCCAGCCAGGGAGCTATCCACATAGCACAGCAGACCTTTCCTATCTCACCTGCTGCTCTCCTTAGCAGTGTATTTCAGTAAATCTGTCTGTTCTGCTCCCCATTCTCTCTGGTGAATCCTCTCACCATCCCACCATCACCCCCAACCCCACACCTCTGGTCCTCTGGCTTACACCCCAGTTCTTCAACATAAACACACACACACAAAGTACTAAAGAGAAACTTGCCAGTATAACTCCCCTCTCTCTGTGTGATGTTTATCT
Organism: Talpa occidentalis; assembly: GCF_014898055.3. Taxonomy (NCBI): domain Eukaryota; kingdom Metazoa; phylum Chordata; class Mammalia; order Eulipotyphla; family Talpidae; genus Talpa; species Talpa occidentalis. The sequence goes on from NW_023604972.1 coordinate 15,688,320, forward strand.
TTTGAAAGGCCTTTTAAAGATTTATTTATTTATTTGTACAAGCACTGGGTACAGTCAGAAGCGCGGGAGGGTGAGAGAATTCACCAGAGCCAGAGCAGAGCAGGCAGACTGACGAAGTACACTGCTGAGGGGAGCAGCGGGCAGCAGGAGAGGTCTGGCGCCATGTGGGACCCTTGCCCGGTGGCCGGGGATCAAACCGGCACTGCAGAGGCTGTGGGCAGCACAACCCAGTGCTCAACTGCTGCACCACCGGGGAAGCCCCTCTTTCCAGTTTTATAACAAAGGAAAAATCTAGCTCAAGGATCTGAGATCCATCTCTCTAAAATGGCAACATAAACAAGGAGAACAGTCCTTAATTGAAATTTTCTTTGAATTTCTTAATGATTGAAAATTATTTAACTGCACATAAACACTTTTTTTTTAATTCAAAGATGGTCATTTTATTTTCAGTCTGAATTGTTTGGACAGCTTTTAGTTATCTTTGGGAAATGATCCTCTTTGGGTTAAGGGCAGAATAAATGATCCTCTAATGCCATATGCATAGAATAGATTTTTACATGAACGCAGATACATCTCAGGTCATATTCCTCTATTTCATGCAACAAAAGATCTCAGGGAATTGCCTGTGGGAACTTAGTAGCTGCTTCACCAAACGCTCAGCATTAGAAGATGAGCTACAAGTGTTTTACTTGGGACAATTTTACAGACAAAAATACAAAAATATTCTCATGTGACTCTATTTTACTTTTTTATTTATTTTTTATTTTATATTCCCCATATAATTGCAACCCCCTGATTTTGACCCCAATTCCTCCTTTCCCTCCCCCCCCAAAAGTGTGTCTCTGGTTCATAGTTGTTTGTTGATTTTGATTTTTTCTTTCTTATAGTTATTCTTTATCCTGGTCCGTATTTAGGTTTTCTAGATTCCTGCTATGAGTGAAACTATCTGGTATTTTTCTTTTTCTTTCTGGCTTATTTCGCTGAGCATGATCCCTTCCAGCGCCATCCATGTTGCTGCAAATGGCATGTGTTTATCTTATTTGAATGCTGAGTATTTTACTTTTTTTAAATTTTTATTGAAGTGTCCTGTTATATCCTTGGCTCTTTACCTCCACACACACACTCCCACCCACACACAGGATGTGGCCACTGGCCTCTGAAAGTGTTTTGCATTGTCAAATTGCTACTATATGAATGCCCAGTATTTGTTTTTATAGTTTGGATTTTTCAAAGTCCCTCTTTTTTATTGAAAATGGCATTTCATCCATTTTTATGGCTACATAATAGGTGTGAATAGACTAATTTCTTAATCCAATATCTATTAAGGGGTACATAGTTTAGTCTCCAAGTATTCATAGTTTTCCATTTTTTTAATAGTTGATTTCTAACTTTATGGTAACTTTAAATATTTCCTTTCAGTCCTTTTGTTCTTACAATTTTTCTGCTGACATGTTATTAGTGCTCCCCTATAGGTTACCCTTTTTCCTCTTGATGATCATAATATTCTTTTTCATCGGTTTTCAACAGCTTTAATATAATATCTATTTGTGTGTGTCTGTCTTGTATTATTTAGTTTGGAACTCTTTGGCCTCCTGGATCATTCTATCTGGTTCATTTCCCAGATTCAGATGGTTTTCAGTTATTTCTTTAATATGTCTTCTATGTCTTTTTCCCTCCCTTTTTCTGGGACTCTCATAATACAGACATTATTTCTCTTCAGCTTGTGCCAAGGGGAACTACACTATATTCATTTTTAACTCATTTCTTTACATTGTTCTAGTTTTATGTTCTCTAATACTGCATTTTTGAGCTCATTAATTCTGTCCATTGCTTTTTTTTTGTCTCCTGTTTCCTGCCTTCAATTGTATTTTTAAAATCCAACATTGTGTTTCTGAACTCCATCATTTCTAATTGTGACTGGCTCATCTGATCTTTATTCCTTTATTGTTCTATATCCTACTTTTTTTTTTTTATTCTAAATGATATGTTGGTACTCTCCTGCAGTTGTGCTGCAGTGGAACTTGGTGTTATTATTCCAGCATTTCTGGTGTATGCACTGTCTTCTCATTGTTTTAAAAATTTTAATGGGTTATAATAGAGGTAGATGTTCAGACTGTTGCCTTTGAACCTGTTGAAGTAATTGAGGGTGGCTACTGGTGAGGGGTAGTAGGTATAACAGAGGGCTGGAGCAGTAGAACCCTAACAGACCACCTCCAGGAAACTCAGAAATTGAACATCCTGCTGTGCTGTGGGAGCCAGGGTGGTGTGATGGGGGTTCACATTGATCCCTTTCCAGGCCAGCTCTTAGATGTTAGTGTCTCATGCCCATTTCCAATGCCCATTTCCAATGTTTTCAGTATTACATGCAGCTCTGGGCATGGATTATAATTGATATGTGGTGGTGGGCCATGAGGTCTTCTCTTGTCTTTTCCAGCAAAGGGACTTCCATATGGCTACTATTGACAGGTGCTTAAGTTCCAGGTTATTCAAGCATTGCTTTGTTCCCATTTAGTCCTGTGCTAGAGTGTAGAAGGTGTTTTGAATATCTCAGTCTGGATTTCAAGTAGTTTCTTCTATGAGGAACCCAGGTGCCTTGGTCTGCTTTTCCTTGTTGATTTATTTATTTATTTATTTAAAGATTTATTTATTTATTTATACAAGCACTCAGGTACAGTCAGAAGCATGGGAGAGTGAGAGAATTCACCAGAGCCAGAGAGGGGAACAGAACAGGCAGACCGACGAAATACACTACTGAGGGGAGCCGCGGGCGCAGCAGGAGAGGTCTGCTCGCCATGTGGGACTCTCGCTGGTGGCCGGGGATCGAACCAGCGCTGCAGAGGCTGCGGGCAGCTTCGCAACCCAGAGCTCAACTGCTGCGCCACCAGGGAGGTCCAATTCATTGTTGATTAGACTTCTACTGCTTCGTTGAGCCTGAGGCTTTGTATTGACAGCCTCAGGCTCAACACAGAAATCCCTGCTCTGCACCCCCACACCCTGTAGCTCTTAAACAGTAAATCCTCTGTCCTGTGTACCAACCGATGCACCCCCTTGTCTAGTGCAGTGCCTGGTCTTTGGAGTCCCCAGTGATGGCGTGGGCCCCAGTCAATGGGGGGGGGGGCGGTTCTGCATAGCAGTTACTCCTCAGTCTTTGAGTTGCACTGCCCAATTGACACTATCAACAAATCTACGGAACGTTTTTCCTACTCTCTCCAGTGCTCTGGTGTATGCTGAGGGTGCCCTTTTTTTCCCTCAGGGTCATTTGATTTGTTTTACTGCAGTGTAGCTGTGAGGATCTGAGGAGGTGAGCAGGTATCTTCACTCAGCTGCTATCTTGCCAGACTTGATGATTATTTTTGTGAACAATCTTACTCTATTGGTGGTGCTTAATATTTGTAAAGGATTTTAAAAGTATGTTCCATATTAGCAAAATTATAATAACAACAGCAATAACAAAAAGTGGTTAAAAAAGTGATAAAAGTATTGTCATCTATTATTACATAAGCATATTCATAGTCACTTGATAAGATGTCCTTTTTGGACTTGCACTTGAGTCTGTATATTCTGATGTTTAATTTAGTGCTCCTTTCCCTCTTGTTTCATGACCATTTTTTTTTTTATTTTTATTTTTTTAAGATTTATTTATTTATTTATTTATACAAGCACTGGGTACAGTCAGAAGCGCGGGAGGGTGAGAGAATTCACCAAGCCAGAGCGGGGAGCAGAGCAGGCAGAAGGACCGAAGCACACTGCTGAGGGGAGCAGCGGGCGGCAGGAGAGGTCTGTGCGCCATGTGGGACCCTCCTCCGGTGGCCGGGGAGCAGCCGGGAATCGAACCGGCGTCGCAGAGGCTGCGGGCAGCTTCGCAACCCAGCGCTCAACCACTGTGCCACCGGGGAGGCCCTTCATGAAAATTTATTAAAAAGTTAAAAACGGGTCTCCACGGTGGCACAGCGGTTGAGCGCTGGGTTGCGAAGCTGCCAGAATCCTCTGCAGCACAGGTTCCATCCCCAGCCGCCAGGCGAGGGTCCCACTTGGCGCGCAGACCTCTCCTGCCGCCCGCTGCTCCCCTCAGCAGTGTACTTCATCAGTCTGCCTGTTCTACTCTCCGCTCTGGCTCTGGTGAATTCTCTCACCCTCCCGTGCCTCTGACTGTCCCCAGTGCTTGTATAAATAAATAAATAAATCTTTAAAAAAAATAAAAATAAATAAAAAGTTAATAACACCTTACACCATTGTATATTACGCTTGCAAAGAAATCTACTTAGTGGGAAATCAGGTTTATCACTGTAACGGAATGCTTTAAGTCATTTATTATATACTATAATGTACATGCACATATATGACCTATAAAAGGAATATATAGGTTCCTTTGTTATTATATTAGCTATTCTAGCATGTTTAAACATATCCATTAACACAGGGCTTATTTATTTCAACCAACTCTTATTATTTTATATCAATTCTACATCTGTGAATTATGTTGTAAATTTTCTTTTTCACAAATGAATCTCATTCATAATTTACTTAACTGCTCTGGATCTTAAAGGAATCCACATCCTATTGCTTTGCAGGGTATGACAATACTAGGTACTTAGGAAGTTACTGAAAAAGTGATTTTGAAATTTTAGTTTAAAAAGAAAAACATTTTATTGTAAAGTTACACTAAAAAAAAAAAAAAACCTGGATGTTCAGTTACAAGAATATTTATCCAGTCTGAATTATTTGCCTCTCCAATTTCACCTTTTAGAAGTACTGATATCAATGTTATAAGCACCATAGAAATGACACTCTCATATAATTTTGACAAAGAAAAGAGTTCCAGTCAATGCTTGAACCCCATTAACTTTTTCACTTATTATTATTTTATCTTTGTCCCAGCCATGTCTTTGTAAATCACAGTGTTCCAAGCCTCAAGTTCTTATAGATAGTAAGAACAATTTGAGCTATTACCTATTCTACTCCATAGTTTCAGTAAAGCCAATAAACTTTTTAGCTGACAATCTCCAAGTTTGGATAGATAAATGTGATGTGAGGGAATAAGACAATTGGAAAGTATCCTAAGAAACCAGTAGATAAAACTTTTGATTCTTACAGGGGAAGAAAATTAATTTTCCTCCTAATCTTTCAGGTTCTTTACCCTACAGTAAAGACATATTAAAAGGAGAAATACAAACAAAAGTGTAATATAATAATTTGTCTGCATCATACATGTGTACATGGGAGCAACTCAGGAAAACTAGCTCCCTGAAGTGCCTTAAGCCACCACCCTAAATACTATCTTCAGAGTGTGAGCTGTTGAGTTTGTTTTGTCTATTTCATTTTGGTGCTTTTTTTCTACCTCTCTGTGTTGCTTTCTCATACACATGCATAGATCAGTAGTCAGCTCAAGAACTGAATGTCACCCCCTCTGTGTTTCAGCATTTCACTCTCTTTGATGTCTGTCCCCCAAGCAGCTGTCTCATCTCTGTACAGCAATCTCTTGTATGCGCAGCATTTTCTTCTCTTACTGAAATAATAATAAAAAAAAACACTACCTTGAAAATTATATTTCCTTTGAACTAGTCAAAATTCTCACTCTTCTCGATTGCAGGAAACTGCTCTGCTCATATAGGTTTTACCTCACTCCATTGCAGAATGAAAACTCTAGCCAGTAAGCTGGATTAGTCACCTAATTTGCTTCTCACTCTCAGGGATCACTTTCCTCTCTTCCCTATTTGCAAATTAAAAAAAAAATGTGTTGTATGGTTTATGTTTTAGTTTTCTAGACATAGACAACTAAATCTGGTCCCTGTTATTCCATCATGATTAGAAGCAGAAGGCTCAAGTTTGCTTTGACTGTAGGTATCTGAAGATGCTCTGCACAAAAGTGAATTGGTCAATGAACATTAAGATTTAAGTACATAGATGGTTAGTGGGAAAGAATGAGAGGTGATTTGATAGAAGACTGTAACACTCTTCGTCTAAGGTTCAGTTTGATTCTATCAGTGTTAACACAATCACATATTATGTTTAAATTTTAATATCTAAGCAGATTGGAGGAAGGAGATGGTATCTTTTAAATAGCTGAGAGTTTTCTAGAATTTAAATTCTTATATACTCTTTGACTTAAATTTCTTCATAGCCTGTACTATATGCATTTTTATTGAAAATATATAAATGTATCCTACCTTTAAGCAAAGTAAATATAAAATAATGTAAATGTTTATACATAAACTAAGTACCCTCTTCTATTAGAAAAGAAGACATGAAATAAACACATTTGCAGAAAATAATTTTTCCTCTATCAGTATATCCTTATAACACAAAATGTGAAAAACGCTTGAGGTAGAGTGCACATAATTTTATTCTGCTATTTACTTTGTGAGAAATTGATTCAATGAAAATAAATGGCCCAAAGTGCCACAATAAAAGAGTCAGTAGTATGCTTTTAAAATACAGCTAAATATTCAATACTATCACCTTCAGACTTTCTCTTCTACTACATCTCAAAGGTGACTACTATTCCTATCCCTGCTATTGCTGCTACTCTGTTTTAAATAAGACATAACTCTAGTCTAGTACTAGTTAAATTAGAATCAAACTTGATTTAACCATATTCACAAAATATATTTTACATCTAAGTATACAACTTGTTATATTTTACTAAATATGTCTACAAAGCAATGGTGTTAAACTTTAAAATGGTCATTACCTTACAAAAATTAAAATCATATCTACTCCATATCTTTAACAAAGTTTGAATAGCAGCCTAAGAAAACACATCTTATACTTCTTACAGTTGAAGACATATTTCTTTTATTCACTTTTCGCTATAAATATATAAACCATTCTTGTTTCTAGAAATTCAGAAAGACTGCTTATATATGATATCTTTGAGGATAATTGGGTTTAAATGGTCATAGTCACTAAATGAATTTGATTATCAGACTAATTATCATAGACTCTTCTTGCTTGTTTGGAAAATTCCAAAATGGATATTCCACAGTCTATAAATAAGGTATTAAGAAGACACTGAAATGTGAGTGAAAATCAAATGTCAAGCTTATTAAAGGTATAAAATATTTATAAAAGTGGATAATTAAAATTTTAATAGTAAATAAAAAATACTGAAAACCATAAAAATGACAAATATAATTCATAATCTAAGAAGTAAAAGATTCTCATAAAAAGCTCTATTAAATCACAAAAAGACTAGAAAACAAATAAAGGAACAAAGGAAAAAAGCAACAAACAGAAGATAGTAATTAATAAGGTAGTCATTAATCTAATTATATAAGGAATAATCACATAGAAAGTTAATGGTCTAAATGCACCAATGAAAAAATATTGTTGGTGGTTAAAAAAAAAAATGAATCAGCTGGAGGATTCTGGCAAGATGGTAGCAGAGTAAAAAGTGTCGGTTAACCTCCTCCACATTCACTACAAAATTACAGCAAATCATAGACAACAGCCCATTAAACACAAAGGATGACTATCACATATGTCAGAAGCAATAAAAAGGTGGAAAGGGGTAGAAAAACTGTAATTAAACTGTTTAGAGCAGCACAACCCACGATAGAGAGAGGTAGCTGCTCTAAGAAGCTCTTCTGCTGCTGTTAACTTAAGGGTGCAGGGTTCCATTGAGGACTTCAGAGGCAATGCATTGAAGGAGCTGCACAGTGTTAACTTTCAGGATAGAGGCTGTCCCACGGCAGAAATGTATTGGAGTATGAATGGAGAGTGGTGATTGCTGGCTTGAGGCTGAGTCTCCCAAACTAGAACATTTGGCACCCAAACTGGTCCAGAAGAGCCAGCTTTGATCACCTGTGTCTCCTTATGGACGAGGCTATTATTTGCAGCCTGTGGCTGTGCTATGGAAAACACCTGTCTTACCTGGAGCCAAAACAGAGGCAAAAACTGAAATGTTTTCATGAACCAGAATTTGTAGCACCTGGATCTTAACAACAGGAACAGGTACCCCAGGGTGAATCTTTGTACTTGAAAAGCAAAGAGAACAACTACCAGTTTGTGGAACTCTCTCAAATGCAGTCCCCAGCCAGTGCTACATGTATTGCTCAACCAACAGCCTAATGTCTGAGACTGGCATGAGACTGTTCAAGATGTTTTGGTTGAGGAGTTGGCCTAGGCGAGGGGTTTATGGGAATTTTCCACTTATAGTCCATTGGTTAGGAGCATAGGTGACCACCTAGACAACCAATTGATGTAAGAATAGGGGTCAGTCTTGTGATACTGAGTCTTTAGCCTGTGATTATGCAGTTAATTGCTTGAAGTTTATGTGAGAAAAAAAAACAGGAAAAAATAAGAACAAATCTTTTTAAGCTAAAAAACTATTAGAGATCAAATGGAGATTAGTTTGAAATAATATGATAGAAGTCATAAAAATGAAATAATAATTGAAATAATATAATAGACACCATTAAAGAAACAAAAATTTCTATATAGACATTTGACAAACACATGCTACTCATAATCTGCTTAGACAACTGCACTTCTTTAAATTTTTGTTGAATATGCTACCTGTTATACCCACCTAATATTCAGACTACTACAGTCAGAAAGAAAACTGACAGACTGCAAAATGCTAATGTACTTTGGAAGTAATTGAATTTGTTAAAGCTATATATTTTTTCCATTTAAATGAGTAATGAGGGCCTCCCCTGGTGGCGCAGCTGTTGAGTGCTGGGCTGTGAAGCTACCTGCAGCCTTTGCAGCGCCGGTTCGATCCCCGGCCCCGGCGAGGATCCACATGGCGCGCAGACCTCTCCTGCCACCCGCTGCTCCCCTCAGCAGTGTACTTTGTCAGTCTGCCTGTTCTGCTCTCCACTCTGGCTCTGGTGAATTCTTTCACCCTCCAGTGCTTCTGAATATACCCAGTGCTTGTATAAATAAATAAATCTTTAAAAAATAAATAAATAAATGAGTAATGAAAATTTGAGAAAACTAAATTTGAGAAAAAATTCAGCGAACCTCTTCATGCCTTTTAGTCAGAACCTGTACAAAAAATATTTTACTCTGTAGTTTTATGACATCACTATGTCATTGCTATGATTTTTATGCTTATAATGATGTAAAACCCACTAAATCATTCTAAAACTTCACAACAATAACTTTTTAAAAAGCTACAGTGATGGCAGAGGTTGCTTTTAACCAAACAAGTATCATAGTGCTCAATTTCCCATTGCCATTTAGTTTTTTGTTTTATGTACTACACTAATATTGTACATTATTATTGTTATTTTTAGTCGTAGTAGTAATTTTGGTTTTGCTATTATTGCCTTTTGCAATTGGTATAAAATACTGTCAGAAAGCATTTATTTTGTTTGTCTTATTGTATTTGACAAAACAAAATAAATATTTTAGTATGCAAAAATGTATTTTTAATTTCCTATTTTATTCTAGAGCAATTGTACTTCCTTTAGGATTAAATTTTCTTACCAACATATATTTTGTTTGCTGCCAGCATTTTTTAGACTCAAAGTGTTCTATCATCTCTCCTTTCACTTACTCAACAGTTAATCACTTTAGGCTTAGCATCATTTATTTATAAACTAGAATATCATATCCTGAGGCACTGTATCACAAGAACTGTTAAAGTTTAAATGACAGAAATTGAAAGAACAAGAGAGGATACAAAAATAAAGCACTGAATGAGGATTTCCATTATATGAATATATTAAACAGTCATGTTTTCAAGTGTCTTTGATGTCTGTTACCATTTATCAAACACATTATCCAGATGAAATATTCAGTGACTGACTCTACTAACTTACTCATTTTTAACATGAGTCTTGTATGAAATTTTCAAGAAAAAGTCACTATACTTTTTATAATCAAACATTAATTATATAAGAACAGAATCTTTAATATCCCGTGTGTGTGTTCATAACACTGGCACTCAATGTGGAAAACACTCTTCCCACATCCATGGCAAACTCTCTTGAGTGAAATATAAAATGAGTTTGTTTTAATCTAAAAAAATCTGAAAACAAACTTTCAGGAAGTCAGTGAAACAACAAATGAGGGTGAATTTGGAATCAGAATTTAACAACTATCAACTTTGTTATTAACTATGATTAAATGAGTTTCACTGTAATACTTTTTTTTCTTCATTTGTACACATCCCCTCCATTTACCATATATAAGGGAAATAAATAAATATTTCTCCTCATGAGTTATGTATTATAGTTGTTGGGAAAGTGGGTAGTTATTTAGATTGGCAGGTAGTTAAAAAGATGGATAGATATGTGATAGATAGGTAGATGAATAGATACATTAAGTTGTTTCTCTTGGCAAATAATACAATAAAAAGAAAAAATGATGGTCAAATAATTCAGATGAAGCCCCTTTAAAGAGAAATTGACTGCTAATTTAGCAATTTTAATACCAGCAGACAAAATTCTGGAGAATGAGTCTTAAGATAAAGGGAACATACTGGGTAAAATCTTTGCAGTGGGAATGCATTTGCTAAAGTAGAGGGGGTAAGGGGACTCCCTGGTGGCTCAAGGAGTTAAGCACTGCACTGTGAAGCAATCTGTAGCCTCTGCCGCATGGGTTCGATCCCTGGCTGACCAGGGGGCAACCCCCTGGTGAAGCAGACCTCTCCTGTCTTGCCCAGACCTCTCCTGTATTTGGTCGGTCTGCCTGTTCTTTATTTATGCATATAAGAGCTGGGGTACAGGCCAGAGATGCGGGGGGTGAGAGGATTCACCAGAGACAGTCAGTAGCAGAACAAGCAGAATGACTGAAACACACCACTGAGGGGAGTAGAGGGAGAGACAGGGGAGGTCAGCTGTGCCATGTGGGTAGCTCCATGGCCAGGGATTGAACTCGTGCTGCAGTGCCTGCTGATATGTTTCATAGGTTGCATCTTAACCCTTTGTGCCACGAGGGAGGCCCAAATTTGATTGAGTGATTCTAATTGAGATTTTGAGAATATTAAGTAAAAACATCTGGAAATAGAGGTGGTCAATAAATATTAAATTTCCTTTCATACAAGTATACATTTTTTAAAATTTTACACAGACAGTTTGGATTAATAAAAGGACAATTCTACACACTGAAGACTCTTTTCTCTATGACCTCTTGAGTATGTGATCTGTGCCAAAGGGATTAAAAGTCTCTGCAAGCACCTTCTCTCTTCAAAAACACTTTCACTATCTTATTTCTTCTACAACTAACATGTCTCCCCATTTACTTTACAAAATGAGAGGGTTAAGTTTAAATATAAGATGAATATTTAATAGTTAAAAAGCCACAAGTACTAAGTGCTATCTAAATAGGAATATATCATAAGATATATATCTATATCATCCAAATATGAATGTTCTAAACTTCATTTAGTTTTTTACAGCAAGACATGTTGTTAAAATACTTGATGTTCCATGTTCCATTTGTTCAAAGGAGAATTATAACAGGTCAGAGTCAAGCTGTACTTTTAAAATTATTACTAATCTTATGAATTTCATAAAGCTATTTAGCAAAATTTGCATAGATCTCACCTATTTAGGCTAATTTCATTATTAGATTTGATGTACTATCCATAATATTAGCACATTTTGCATATGGGTATTTGTATGATATGAATATAAATCTTATACTATCATCATGTAATATCAAAAAATATATAATGTCTAGAAATAGAAAACACCTCTGATTTTTCTCTACACCTGTAGAGAGGAATTTTAAGACCTTAGAGTCATTCGCTACATTTGTGATATTAACACCATTTTGTAGGTTATTATTTTTTATATTTCATGTTCAAACAACTTCCTCAAAAAACTATCAGATTTTATATAATCAAGTGGACATAACTATCTTCTTTCTTTCCATTCAAATATGAGTGTTCTTTTCCACTATTTGGGAAGGAGGTGGGGTAGATACACATTGTTATTGCTTTTGGATCATTGAATAAGATGGCGAGGACTGAATTGAGTTGCTTATCCCAAATGTAGAGATTTTTGGTTTGCCCAGTTGAAAGTCAGTTGGCACATACTATGTGTGAGAGAGGAGAATCCAACCCACAAAAGAAGACTTATACCAGGGAGTGAGACACTCCTGAATCCCATTTTTTTTTCCCTCTATCAACAGTATGACTCTTCCCTAGCCTTCCTTGAAGTTAGTTGTGACCACAGTAAATAAGAGGATATCAATGCGACAGGCCCAGAATTAAGTCATGACTCCCAAACCTGGTCCTTAAAATTGGTCATGAGTTCCTCTAAATTTTATTCCTTTTCCATCCTCTGGAACTGAAGCTCAAAGAAGATGGAATCATGAATGAAGGGACCTCGTGGATAACCGAGTGGCAATTTAAAGGGGGTGAATGGATTGGGGAGGTAGTCAATCTACACTTGATTTTTTTTAATTAAAAAATAATTTGATTATGATAATATTAGTTAACAGCATTGTATAGGTTATAGGTGAACAATTTCTCACTTCATTAACTCTATATATCACACCATCCCTGCCACCAAATATCTACTTACCACCCAGGACCAATCAATTGGCCCCACTATCTATCCTTCTGATTTATTCCACTAAACATATCCTCTGAAGGTCCATACACATTGTCACAAATGCAAAGATTTAATTATTTTAAAGGCTGAGTAGTATTCTATTGTGTATGTGTACCACATCTTCAGTATCCAATAATTCATTGTTGAGCATTTAGGTAGTTTTCATATCTTGGCTATTGTGAATAGTACTACAATAAACACAGGGTGCATGTATCTTTTTGAATAAGTGTCTTTATATTCTTCAGGTAAATATTCAGAAGTGAAGTTTCTAGATTATGTGGTGGTTCTATGATTAATTTTTGGAGGAGTCTCTCTATTGTTTTCCATAGTGACTGCATCAATGTAAATTGGTACATTCCCACCAAAAGTAGGTGAAGTTTCATTTTTCTATACAACCTCACCAACTTTTATTGTTTTTTTTTGACTTTCTGATAATAGCCATTTTAACACTGTGATGTTAAAATCTCATTGTGGTTTACATTTGCATTTCCCTAATGATAAATGATATGGAGTATCTTTTCATGTGTCTTTTGTCCATCTGTATGTCTTCTTGGTGAAATGACCATATAGATCCTGTGTCTATATTTAATTGTTTTGTATGATTTATTTGTTGCTGAGTTGGATGAGTTTATTTTGTGCATTAGCCCTTTGTTTGATGTTTGTTTTCAAATGGCTTCTCCCATTCAGTTGGCTGCCATTTTCATTTTAACAATGGTTGTGCCAAAACTTTTTAGTTTGCTGTAATTCCATTTGTCTGTATTCTCTTTTGTTTCTCTTGATGCAGGTGATAACTCCAAAAAGACATTACTAAGGCCAATGTTAAGGAGCTTATCACCTGCTTTCTTCTATGTATTTTATGGTTTCGGATCTTCAAGTCTGTAATCCATTTTGAATTAATCTTAGTATATGGTGTAAGATGGTGGTCTAGTTTCATTCTTTTGATGTGGTTGTCCAGTGTTCCAACCACCATTGATTAAAGAATGTTTTCTTTCTCCTTTGAATGCTTTTGGCCCCTTTGTCATAGATTAGTTGTTCATATGTTTTATTTCTGGATATCAATTCTAATCCATTAATCTGTATTCCTATTATTTTTTTTTACATATTGTTCATTTTTATTTTTTTTATTTTTTGAAAGATTTGTTTATGCATACAAGAGCTGGGGTACAGGCCAGAGATGTAGGGAGTAAGAGGACTCACCAGAGACAGAGTGGGGAACAGAACAGGCAGACTGACTGAGATGCACTGCTGATGGGAGCAGGGGTTGAGACAGGAGAGGTCTGCTTTGCTCTGTGGGTTTCCTTCTGGCTGGGGATCGAACTCCTGCTGCAGAGGCTGCGGATTTCTTCATAGTGCGGTGCTTAACCCCTTGCACCATCAGGGAGGCCCTATTGTTCATTTTAAAACAATATTTGCTTCCCCCTACCCCTTCAGGTGTAGTCCTCATAGAGTTTCCTTCACCAATGTACCCCTGTACCATCACAGTCCCATGTGCTCCTCCCTCCCTCTTTCTGCTGCCTCTCCCTCCTATACTTGATTCAAAAGCTTAGTGTTTAAGTCTTTAATAGTTGGGAGCATAATTGTGAAAGTAGTTTTTTCAATAGTTGAAAGAGAAACAAAACTCTTAACTTCTAAGAAGGTAGGTAAAATGCATATATTTTTAATTTCTCTGTCTAAAATATCTTTATGATTATTGGCACGTAGAGAGTACTTGATGGATTTATAATTGTCAGACTAACTGAATGGAGGAAGAATAGATGAATGTCTACCAAGAGTACATTTGATTAAGTAAATGTCACTCCAGCATACTCTGGAGTCATGTCTGATTAAGTTCATGTATTACTGAGTTTATCCATTACAAGCAAGCATGTGACAATAAAATCAAACACAAATAGTGTCCTTATGTGGTATTAATTTCCTATTGCTCTAACAATTGGCTAGAACAAATCGCCGTAAACTAGGTGACTTAAAATAACACAAATTTATTGCTTTATAGTGTTGTAGTTCACTGGGCTGAAAACAAGGCATTTTTAGGACTGAGTTCCTTCTGGAGGGTCATGAGAATCTGTTCCATCTTCTAGATGTCACCCACATTCTTTGGCTCATATTCTCTTTTCTCTCTCTTCAAACCAACAACTGAGGTTGAGTCCTTACATCGTGTTATTCTAACCGCCCCTCCTGTGCATGATTCCACTTTCAAGGATCCTTGGACTATATGGTCCCACGTACATAATACAGGATAATATCTCTACTGAAAGGTTAGCTGATTAGCTATTTAATTCTACCTAGAAATTTAATTTTCCTTTGCCATGTAAAGTAACATATTCACAGGGTTTCAGAAATAGGATGTGGACATTTATAGGAGGATGTTATTCTGATTCCTACTATTCTCTTATGTATAAGAGTTTAGTATATTTAATGAAATTCATAAAGCACCATAATCAAGAATCTTCATAAAAAGTCACAGACTTTCACAGGGCATAACAGTCTAGCTTTGTTGATTTCTATTTTTGCAAGCCCCTAAAGGAAGGTATAGAAAAAGTTAAAGAAGTAAAAAGCTGAAGCTGTGCTTCACATTCATTTTGAACATATTTGGAGTCTCCCTGTATTATGCAGGATCAGCGTAGTTAATGAATTTTCCATCTGTTCTTGCTTGTTATCTTACCAATCTATTATATATTCATGCACTTAAAACAGCTGAAATATTCTCTTGCTGGAGGCTGCAATGTACCTTTGTAATGCAGGGGATGATTTTGAGATATTTTCAGTTCCTATTGTAATGGCCTAGGAAGTGTCTGGAGTGGCATCAGATTTCACATTCATTCATCCTTGTTCACTCAGAAACCCATTTAGCTTGGGGCAAATGGGACCTATTCTCTTTCACATTGCTGACACTATCGAAGAGCCAAATGATGAAGGATCCTGCAGCTTTTGTTCTTCAATTCCCCAAATCCCATGTTTATACCATGGCTTTTTTCATTGGAGGAAAGTTGGTCTATGGAAAAACTACCTCAGATTTCACAGTCACGTGCACTTCCTGATCCTCCGCATTTGTGTTACAAGCTTGACTCTATCCCATATTTGGTTTATTTTCAGCATATTTCTCAATTTCTCTTCTAAATAAAGGGATGTTTATAAATATTGAGATATATACCCATCAGTTAATTGAAACTTTGAATGACAGAGAAAATTGTTGCGTATTCTTGGGCACAATTTGGAGAGAGCTTCAAGGCAGAAATTCTCCAAAAAACAACCTCCAAGTGAGTGAGCACCAAAATTAACAGGAGTGGGAAAGCATTCTTTGTTTTGTTTGTTTGTTGCTTATTTTTTTAATTGAGATAATATTGGTATACCTGCATCAGCTAGTACCACCATAGTGACCCCCTCCCCACCACCAACTCATCTCTATTCCACCACTCTAGACTATTGTGCTACCTTCCCTCTTTTTTTTACCACCCCCCCCCCACCACCACACTTCATAAGGTGGAAAAATATCACTTGACCTCTAGGTGAAGTCTCCTACTTCAAATAAAGCAGGTTCCTAAGGTCAAATCTAAAGTAAAACAACATTTGAGCTCACTGGTTAGATTTTTTTCAATCGAAATTAGTGGGTCAAGCCTATTGCTGGCATGTAGATGAATCAGTGCAAAGGGCCAGTAATAATTGAGTATGCAAAAGGTTTAGAATTTACCTGTAGTCAGAAAACCAGGGCTGAGGAAAAGCTACCTTAGAATTCCTGGGAAAGAGTTAGCTCTACTGGTGAAATTTTGAGTTCTGTCATGTTTTAAGATAGCAGGCTGAACATTTTTTTTGTTTTCTTAAATTGACAGTTTCAGACCATTTGTGTATCCATTTGGTTTCTTTATATTATACTATGCAGAAAACTAAACTGAGTCTTAATCCCATGATTTACAAAGGAAATTTCTTTCTCAGAATATAGTATTTAGGCTCACAAAGACTTAGTTGGTTAGTCTTTTGGGAGCTATTTGCATTTTTTTGAACATCTGACACTGTCAGTTCAGGCTGCTTTAGTCTATCTTTAGAAATATACTTATTTGAGAAGTTACTCTGGGAGATGATGTCAGGGAGAAAAAAGTTTTTTTTTTTTTTTTTTTTTTTTCCCCAAATATTTTCTTGCAGTATTATGTAGAAAAATGCTGAGCTTGGTTATTTATTCACACAAAATTGAACTTCCTACTGGCAAATTGTTCATAATGTACCAAAACCTTACAAGGAAAATGATACAAATACAAAAATTTATTTTCAAATCCCTAAAAAATAATCTTTTTATTTTTTCCCTCAAAGACCAATGGTCTCAGGACCATCTTATTTTTGAAGTTTTCATGAAAATTGTCTTGAGACTGTTTTTATGAAATATACTTTCAAACTGAGGTAGAAACATACCAATTTATGCATTTGTAATTATTGTCAGTTTATGGAGAAAGGAGGTTGAAATAACTTTTGAACTTCCATTATATATGAGGCATACTGGTAGTTATTATAATTAATCTTCACAATGACTATGGTATTGTGTATTATTATACCTAATTTAAAGATAAACATACTGAGAAATTGCAGTGATTTGTATGAGTGTGCACCAGGATGGAATTCCTGATCAGCTTGATTTTAAATGCAAGCTCTAATACTCTGCCCTGTCTCCTTCCCTATAATGTACCGGTTTGCTCAATGCCCCACCCTGAACATGGGACAGCTATCCAAGAAAAAAGCATTTTGTCCACCCAACTATTTTTATTTTTTTTTAAGATTTTTATTTATTTATGCGTACAGGCCAGAGGTGCAGGGGGTGAGAGGATTCACCAGAAAAGAGTGGGGAACAGAACAGGCAGACTGACTGAAATACAATGTTGAGGGCAAGACAGGAGAGGTCTGCTGTGCCTTCTGGGTTGCTCCCTGGCCCTCTGGGGATCGGAGTCCTGCTACAGAGGTTGCGGATTGCTTCATAGTGCTGTGCTTAACCCTTGCACCACCAGGGAGGCCCCCCTGACTAATTTTAAAAGGTAGATAATATATATGTGTGTGTACGTGTGTGTATTTAAGATATGTATGGTTTAAAGGAACAATAAAAGCAAGAACTTTGTGCTGATCTCCCATTTAAGGAATAGAAAGTTACCAATGTTTTTAAAGAAGCCCTTGAACCCATCTCAAATGCATAACTCTGACAGAGAGAGCAACAATCCTGAGTGTAGTTTTAATCACTGTTTTATTTATAATTTTATAGTATATGTAAGTATACCTCAAAATATATAAGGCACAATAATGATTTTATTGATATATATATATACACACACACATATATATGTCCATCCATAGCTGAGTCATGTGTGTTTCCCTTAAACTCCCTTCTCAAAATGTTACTGGTGAGGTATTTATAATTGTGAGTATGCATATCTGTGTGTAATACTCTGAATTATTGTTTAAAAAGTTTTTCTTCATGGTTCCTGGTACAGAGTCACTAAAACTTATGAAATTCCCTAGTGATGAGAGATATAAAGGTGTTTTTCATTATGTTATTGAGGTGACTTTTAGAAATTCCCTTAAGTGGGGAGGTTGGTTGCTACAGGAACCAATCATGATTAGAGTGTTAAAATTTTCAGTCAATGCTTCCCAACCTCTGGAGAGAGAACAGGGACTGGGACTTGACTCAGTCATCAATGGCTAATGATTTAATAAATTATACCTAATTAATGGTGCCTCCATAAAAAGCCTAAAGGAGGGGTTAAGAGACCTTCCAGGTTGGTGAATCAAAATGCCTTAGAAGCCAGTTCAAACTCCTCAAGAACAGAAATTTTGGTATTTATTTTGTATCATCAAGACTGGGTTCCTTCTGCAGGCTCTTCAGAATTTATTATGTACTTCCTTTGTATTTCTTTATCTGACTCTTTCCAACTGCTTTACAGTTGTATATACTAAGTCCCCACCAACTAAATTCATACTTGCAAGATTATTGAGGAAAGAAATAGCAAGGAGATGTCTGGTCTTGGTGAGGGGAGGTAAGAGAAATTAAAAGTTCTTTAAAAAACATACTAAATAATTTACTGAGAAACCAACTAAAAAGTTAGGTGTATATTACCACCATTGTTACCAACTACATTTTTTATCAACTCTTGAGGGATGAAGAAATGAATAATTTAAAAGCAGTAACTTAACATGTAGGCAAGATTGAAAAAAATATTGAAATACAGCTTGGTTCTAGTTGTAATTAATGCCACAGCATTTATAGCTTCTTGCATAATGAATTGTATGGACACATTTTTGCTGATGTTCTTACAAGGTTCTTACAAGGTGGTGATTCATTTCAGAAGGTGATGGCCTTGGAGATCTATTATTGGTTTAACCTCAAAGATATATAAAATCTATTTATATCAAGATTTAATAAGAGTGTACATTAGATAACTTCATGAACCTTAACACTGATATATAAAATGTAATTTAATAATTTGATCTATTTGGGTGAGCTCTTTATGGTGGAAATTAAGTGAAGGACATTTGCCTGTTGGTTTTGTTCTTGTCCGAGGGCAAATATGGTTATGAAGTTCTGGAGGCAGTAATCAGTCTCATCGATGTATATTGGAAACTGGACTCAACTGAATTTGAGGGGTCATTTCTGGAAGCACAACTTGCAGTCTATTTCCTCAGACTCTCAAAATGTGTTTGTTTTCCAAGCATATTTATATGTATTAAATAACTTCTCTATTTAAATCAGTTTGTATCTTCTTCATCAAACATTGGATATTTTAGGATGTTAAAAGTCTCACTAGGAAGAAGACTTGTGATTAAAGTCTTGAAAGAGCTGAAGTAGCTAACTATGTGGCAAGGGGTTTCCCAGAAGAGAACAGCATGCACCAAAAATTATGCATAATGAGGCAGGAAGATATCCCTCATGTTTATAACTTTTCCTAGGAAATTAGGTTGTCATATTGTACTTAACATCCAACACCCTGAATGTACAATCCAGCATGGTAGAGATGAGCTCCTGACACATCTGTATCGAAGGCCAGATGAAAGGAAGTACAGGAAAGATGAGGGAATATTAGAGACTAACAACCAGACCTTTTAAGCCCACAAGTAGATTCACTTGTCCTTGGGATCCAAAGCAGTAATGTCTGTCTGAACAGAGCCACAGTCATTGATGAAGGACCCCAAATACCATCATCACAGCACTGGCTTTGGAGACTGAGGATATAAAGTAAAACATGGGAGACAGTGTCAGAAATGTGAGCACTTTACCTAAGATGTCACTTAGGTTAGGTCTGTGGTATTATCTTGGAAATGAGTTACTGAAGTAGGGTAGAGGACAAAATCCTTAGACAAGAGATTCTGGATCAGAGTTAATGATACTGATTAACAGATGCTGAATTCATCCAATTTTATTAATGCAATAATGTTAGAGAGAAATGATTGAGCCGGGAGGTAAAAATCTAAAAGGAGTAGGATTGGTTTAGTACTCCAGGAGTTAGAAGATGACAGATATGGGAAAGTGAAGGTGAGAGTTTAGTTTGTGGCATGAGATTAAAAGTTGTAGGCATATCAGGAAAATAGAAATACAGTTTAAAAGTGATAAAGAAAATTAAACATCCACCAACTCCAGGCTTAGTGTTGTAGCTGACCCCATGTGACACCATGTCCCAAAGGGGACCTGGATTCCATTTAGTACCAGAAGATAGAGATGCTCAGAGAAGGAATTAAATCTATCATGGGTTTTGATGATGTCTGAGATCCAAAGAAAAGAAGTGTCACTGATACTAAAATATCCTGACTTTTGCTCCAGTGCCATCAGTTTGGCTTATTCCTTTACTATTATCAGTTAATCTAGGTTACTTATTTTTTTGCTCTATAAGTAATTCTTAAAACAAACAACTGCTTTTTGTCAGTAGGGATTGTTATATAATTTTGGTCATTTAATTGTATTCTACAGCGTTCATTAATCTGCACCTACAGTCACAAAATAAATAGAAATGACATAGATTTTGCAAGTCTATTTAAGGAATTAAAACTCTGCAATAATTTATGACAAGAAGGGAGAATAAACTATGAAACCTTCATGTCAAATGATGTGAAAGCGTCCTCATCTGTGCTTAGCCCAAGCTCTGCCAGCGTAAAAATACTCCATCTCCTTTATGCAGGGAGTCTGGAATCAACCCAGTCATTTTTGCAGCAACTGACACAGTCTGCCTCATGTGCAGTAATTGAGAGATCCAGATGAATCTCCCTATAAGCACAGTAGAACTGCCTGGAAACAATCACATCATGGAAATCTTGAAGACAGTCAATTAATATTTCTATCTCAGGAAGCATCAGACACAAGGTTTCCCAAGATAGAAACTTCAGAGCCAACTTTGACTCCTGATGGCTCCCTCATATCTTACATCCCATCATTCACTTATTAATCCTTTCCCTTGAATATCTCTTGAATCTGGCTTTTCCTCTCCATTTCCACTGCCAGTGCCTTAGTTCAGGGCTTCATTATCTGTTCCCTGTAACTTTTCAATGGTCTCCATTATAGATTGGTAAATCTTCAGCAAATCTTTTCCTCACTGTAGTCCATACTCTATACTGCAATAGACTCATTGTCTCAGAAAAGTATTTGGTGTAGGCTGTTGTCTGTTTTCTTGGAACTCCTGTTGAACTAGTCAGGATTGTACACAGGAATTTAATTATTGAATATATGCCTTATTTTCTGAATTCAGTAATAAGCATCTCAATGGAAAGCTTACTCTACTCTCATAGTGCCCAGTGCAATGGTGAATACAAGTAAGTAGGTGCTTAATGCACAGTTGGATAATTAATTGTTTTGCTGTGGGCAAGATTTCAGCATTTGAGAGAATGCCAGTTATCTTTTTGTTGGCATCCATCTAAATCTTTCCTGGCAAAAGTCTTGTGCCTCCATTGTAGTGGAAGATGCCAAGGACATTTTCTTCTTCAGACAATTATTAAGGCTTTGAATATATGTACTGATTTAGGAATCTCCCTGGTGGGGGTGGGGGTGTAACAGTACACTTTTCTTTGCATCCATGTGAAATAACATTTAATTTTGCATTTTACATGAAATTATGATTAAATATATTTTAAACAATTTAATGGTATTTTCAAATTGTTAACCTAGCCCTTTCCATGAACTTGAAATACAGACCTTGTTCTCAGATATTGACTATGTTTTTCAGAAATCAGTCACTTATTAATGACACCTGGTGTAGTTTCATTGTGAACTTACTCATATGTATTTTACTCAGAAAATGCAGGGTAATCTATAACTCTATAGATGTTAACTAATGAGCTATGTTTACAGTCACCTGTCTTTCCTATACAGTATTTTCCATTTCTGAGCTCCATCACTCAAACTTCAACCATAATCCCATCAACCACATTATCCTCAGGAAAGATTGAAACATGACAGAGAGAAAGGTGGTGCCTAAAAACTATGCATAACCTTGGATGCAGGTCTGAACATTTGGACTCTGTTAGCAAGTACTATTCATTTCCCCCATCTCTTCTCTGGCTGTTTTACATTGAATTAACCATATAATTTCAACATTTTACTTCTGTGCTTGAACATTTTCTGTTCTCTGGGGTAGCTTATATGAAGACTACCGTGGTGTTAAGGACAATTTCCACTTGATAACTATTGAACAAAAAAATGCCAAACAAAGGGATGGTCTATAGTTGATGATTAATAAATGACTGAACATTAAGATAATGTTCAGGGCCTCCCCTGGTGGTGCAGCGGTTGAGCGATGGACTGAGAAGCTGCCTGCAGCCACTGCAGCGCCAGTTCAATCCCCAGCCACTGGGTGAGGGTCCCACATGACGCACAGACCTCTCCAGCCGCCCGCTGCTCCCCTCAGCAGTGTGCTTTGGTCCTTCTGCCTGCTCTGCTCCCCGCTCTGGCTCTGGTGAATTCTCTCACCCTCCCGCGCTTCTGACTGTACCCAGTGCTTGTATACATAAATAAAAATAATTAATTAATTAAAAAAATGTTCAGACCTGGTATCTTAGCTTAGTCAGATTCTTTAAAAGGGACAAATTTTCCCTCCAAGCAATATGTGACTGTGTCTGGAGACATTTCTGATTGTTAGTATAAAAGAGATCCTGTTGGTATCTAGTGGGTAGAGATCAGGGATGCTGCTGTTAAACATCTTATAATACACACTCTCCTAACACAAAGAATTGTCAAGTCCATATTGCAATCTCCGTGCATAAACCACTATATGATAAACCACTATATAAAATTTTCATGCTCCTTTATCTTCATTCACAAGTATAAGATCAATCTGGATGAATCTTATGAAGTTTGGATGAGCTAAATTTTACTTGAGGTTTTATTTTTTAAAAAGATTTATTTATTATTTATACAAGCATTGGGTACAGTCAGAAGTGCGGGAGGGTGAGAGAATTCACCAGAGCCAGAGCGGGGAGCAGAGCAGGCAGAAGGACCGAAGTACACTGCTGAGGGGAGCAGCGGGCGGCAGGAGAAGTTTGCGTGCCATGCGGGACCCTCCTCCTGTGGCCAGGGAGCAGCCGGGGATCAAACTGGTGCTGCAGAGGCTGCGGGCAGCTTCGCAACCCAGCGCTCAACCTCTGCGCCACCAGGGAGGCCCAACTTGAAGTTTTATTTACTATAAAATGCATTTCCTAATGATTTTGAAATCATCTATTCATCCAATTGGCCCAGTGACTGTTAAATATGCTACGGTTGTAAGAGATGTCTATAGCATAACTACATCCCAGTGATTGAAATTCAATGCTGAATATTTATTATAAAAAGTAGGAGAAAACAGATTATTACTCTGCTTTCACTCTTTTCATTAGTTATCAGAAAAATCTTCCTTATTACTCATACTTGAAAAATATTATATATGCATTAAAATTTCTAAGAATTTGAGACATTCATAGTTTAGTTGTGATGCACTAATTGGTTGAAAGTCATCTGAAAGACCAGATTTAGTAGGGACTAATGGATAATTGCCAAACTTATTCAGCTATAGAGAAAATTTTTGTCTTCAGAACAAATTTCATCTTGCCAATGTAGCATGAGAAAGAAAGATTTTTGTATTAGGATTAGACAGTTTTGTAGGAGGAAGAGAGAATGCTGTCTCAGAATTTTTCCATTTGGCATTTCACACTTTATTTTCCTTTTTCTTTCATTAGTTTATATTACGTGCTGAGAAAAAAATACAACAACCTTAGGAGATAGCGTGATGTGCATGTGTGTGAGAGGGGAGCAAACCAAGTTGAGGGAGGGGTGGAATCTCAGAACAAAAGAGAATGACATAATAACTAAGAATACAGGTAAAGGTATGCTTCTTTTTGGTTTCTTTTTTTCTGGAAAACTGTCCTTGTCAATATGCCTAAAGCCTGGTCTGCCCATCTGCCTATCTTCAGGACAGAGGCTGAGTATGAAATGAGAAAAGCCAAACAGAAGATGAGTCTTTGGGTGAACAAGTAGGTACAGTAATTGTCAAACTGTTTCCTTAGGGTAAATACTTCAAATGACAGGCCTAGTCATTCTCCCTCCTCATCTATGTAGATCACAAAGCAAAACAAAAATTTAAAAGAAACAATTTCTATTGTTCTGAAATAATGAATAGAGCCTGTGATAGCAGAGCAGTCCAAGAGGTATTAGAGCATTTATATTTATAAAATTGTCTGTTTCAAAGAGAAGGCACATAAGGATACCATTAATAAAAATCTGCCTAAATACCTGCTCTTTTAAATAGCATAATCAGCATTTAATCCTTGCTCTCTCTCATTAAGACTGGATTCGAATCCCACTTCATTCCACTACACTTACTTTTTGTGAAGGCTTTATTTCCAACCCAATTCACGCTCATCTCACTTCATTTCAGTGCCCTCAGATCATACCTGTTCTTCAAGATTTAGCTCAAGCTATATTAATGGCTGCAGTTAAACTCAGTCCAAACTCATTTCTCCTGGTCTGAACTACCAAAGGGCATTGGTTTGAAACATTCACATCATTAAAATTTTAAACAAACTATTTTTCTTTCCTACTAAATTGCATACTTACTAGCATGAGCCAGGCTTCATGCCATATAATGTTCAAATGCTTTATTTCTGATGTTAAAGGCTCTCTGCAGTAGAGTCCTACACATGGTCCACCAAGCTTGTTGTGTGGATTAATTGAGACTAATATAAGTGACTGTACCTTGCATGATGATGGACATAAAAGAGCATGAGAGCAGAATGAAGATTCCTGTGTTTAATATGTGAGAGAAGCAGGGAAGAGAGAGTAAGAGCAAAGTGGAGTGGGATATACAGGGGGGAGAGAGCGGGGGGAGACAGGGAAGAGAGAGAGCTTTGTTCACCATTACAAAAGGAAATACTTTTTCTTCTTTTTGCCTGAAAAATGGGGGAAAAGTCAAATAACTATCCCCAGGCGGGAATATTTTCTAAATTATTTTCTTTTCATAAGGAAAGGGAGAATTCATGAGGTCTACTGCTTCTTCAGGGGACAGAGATTTGCCACTGGCTTAGGACGCAGAGATACTTCATCAAGTAAATAAGAGGCCACGATGGCATCGTAGTGGCAGGGAGTTTCAGAGAAGATCAGGAGAGAACTTGTGGTATGGGGAGTTAGTGGCATTGCTGACTGAAGGTGACTCAAATGTTGACTTCAGTTGTTAACGGTGCTACAGAAAGTTGGGGAGTCTGCCAGGTTTCTCATGGGGAAAAATAATGGCATTCATAGGTTAGGTTCCAGCAATTACACCTTATATGTTTGGCCAAATACATCATTTGGGGATGACTCACATCCAATTGACTGTCCGCAGGCCGACTGCCAAGCAAGCATCTGTTCTATATGTCAGTTTAGACTTATACAAGTGTAATTGTGTCTAATTTTTCATCATCCTCTGCGAATGCTTGAAAGTTTCTAATGTGTTTTTGTTTATCCATATTTCCTACCCATCTATTTTTTGGATCTCTACATCAATATTTAAAGTGGTTTTGTGTAAAAGAAAAGATACTTCCATAGACTCTGCATCTTTTTCCTTCAGCCTTAACTATCAGCATCAATGAGTGTTCCTATCACATTATTTTCTGTGCTAGCACTTGGTAACTTAGTAACATTTATTGACTTGAAGTCATTTTAAGGAGATGTAAAAACATCATCAAATGTATTTTCTGACTCACATTCAAGATTAGAATGACATTTTAGAAAATTGAACGCTGAAGATTCATGAAATAGTCACTTGCTGATGGCTTACTAGTTAAGGAAATATTATGCTATACTTAACATTTTTTAAAATATACATGGTGTCCTCTCTTTTGCATCCAAAGATGGGGCCCACATTTATAAATTCTCATTAAACAGTTGTTAAATTGGATAGAATTTGAGCATTAATCCTTATGTAACTAGAAAAATTAACCTAGGAGCTATGTTCCCAGTAGATGAATGGATCCAAATCAGAACTGTTGAGTCTAATTTAATGTGGACTTATCTCTGGACATAAACCAAGTAGTGATTTTTAATCTATATGATTGTAAGGGGAGGCTGGAGAAAATGAAAGATGGGTATGCCAAAAATCTCAAAACTATGCCCACTCCTCCTCCTATCCTTCAGAGAGTGTCTAAATAGACATATTTCATGTTTGTGCCCAAAACTGTTAAAATGGGCAGAATTCAGAGAAAAGGAACCTGAGATTATAGCTAAGTATCCCACTTAAACGTTAGCTAGAATGGCATTTGTGTATTAATGCATATGTTTGTAATTTTTTGATTTCTGAAAAAAAGTAAGTAAAATCAAATGGTAAGGTTATATTTATTGCATCGTAATTGGGGGAGTGTTAATTTCATAAGAAGCCCAATGAGATTGTTTGACTTGCATCAGTTATCTACATAACTGACAACTTCAAAATTTAGTGGTTGACTGGGCTGAAAGGGATTGCTTGAGTCTCTGATTCAGCGCTAGTCAGAGAGCAGCTGAGATCAGAGCCGTCTGGTGGCTCCCTGGGAATATTTGGACACTGAGCAGGCAGGCCTCCCTTTCTTTGTTGTGTCGTATACTTTCCCTGTCATCTTTCTATTTTGGCTGAACTATTTACATGGTAACTCAGGGATTCCAAAAGCATCCTTAAGGTTTAAAAGAAAAAGTGACACAGTGTCCCATCACCATCTTCTGTTGATTGAAACAGGTCAAGGATCACTGTACAGTCATCAGGAGAGACAGCAATTGTGGCTCACTGAGGTCACTGTTTAGAAACTAGCTACTAATAGGAATTGTTCAAATCTCCTTCAATTGAAGTGCTCCAGGAGAATGTAGGGGAATATGTTGACATGAGGGAAAGAAACAGCATATGGCTTAAGCAGTGAGACAATTAGTCACACATATGTGGTTACTTCCCCTGCAAGAATTCATTCCTTTTGCAGTTCAATGTATTATAATTTTCATGAAATATCTTATGTTACATGTCAAAGCAACTTTTCCATTGACTTCTGCCTGGTAATTGTTTTCATAGAAATATTGCTGCTCAACATATTCCCTTTTGCTGAGTCTCAAAACAAATGTGATGGGATAACAATGAAACTGGCCATTCTATCTAGTAATATTGTGGGCCCTAAAATCCCTGAACGTTATGCTGAAGGCATTTATCCCAAACATATATTAAAACAAAGAGAAATCACATTTTAAGTAAAGGTCTAAAATGTCACACCCCAGAGAGAAATGATTTTCATTGATATGCAAAAAACAAGCTTAGGTTTTTCTTCTATGACTGAGTAGAAGAAATTGAGAAGCAACATGAAGTCATGAATGAAGTATGGTATTGAGGGAATGTGCAGACTAATAGGTTAAGGAAAGCCCCCTCAAAAATACAGAAAATCAATACTTCACTTCCTGTTTTCTATATTATTTTTTTAGAGTAATTTTCCTCAGAGGTGTGCTATGGTGGGAGAGCACAAGGGAGGAGAACATTAGAGCTAATGATTTGGTGAATGTTGACATTGATGATAGAAACTTTCAGGTTCTTCAAAGAATAGTTCTCTTATCCCTTTCTGTGTACCTAATGGAGAGAGAGAGAGAGAGAGAGAGAATGTGTGTGTGTGTGTGTGTGTGTATGTGCTGAAAGTTTGGTATATGTTTACCTACATCCAGAAAGTACTGAGGAAGAGGAGGAGGTTGTGGGTCCTTCAGTTACCTGGAAATCCTCTCTGAATCCCCCAATCCTCAGCCCCATGTCTCCTAAACATGTGCTGAAACTGCTATGGTGGACTCTTTGTATTCTCTAAAGAACTGTCCTCTGTCATTTGGCAGGGGAGTGAGTTGGGTAGGGAGCAGCTCATCATAGTTGCTTGGCTGTGTCAGGCAATAAAGTGACACATCAGCATTTCCCACAGTGGACTTCACTTTCCCGCTGTTCCTCATAAAAAAGCTTCAACCAATCTTTTTACTTTCAAACCCCTGTCCTACCTTTACTCTCTGTGGGCCAGGTGTGTGTAAAAGCTTAAGTTCTGAAGAGGTTTTGTGGAGCAAATTGACTTAGTTCACTCTCCTCCTCTGAAGTCAAATTATACCTTCTTCACATTTTTAGGTCAGTTTTTACTCTTCTATCTGCATTACTGTAGCCAAAATATTTTGTCTGATATAATTATGGCCATTGATATCTAATTCCTTTGTTTTATTTACAAGTAGCCCTTCAGCAGGTTTTTGGAAGGATCAATGATCAACGTTTTCAAATCGAGTTGTTTTCAACCATTATTCTTTTTGCTGTGTGCTCTTAGATTGTTTCTTAAATTTGAAAAGTTAATTCTAAACTAAAAAAAAAAAAAGTCAATCTCTCTTCTGATTGAACATTAATTCAAATTTCCTTGGTAACTTTTTCTGAAAGTTTTGTTTTTTTTTTATTTTACAGTTAGTTTTTTTCTTTTATATTTTAGAAGTAACAAGTACATTATTAGAAAAATAATCCAATATTGATCACAAACTCAGTATTTTTTTATTTGTAACAAATAAAAAGCTAACAAGAGCAGTGTAAGACTTTTCTAGTAATATTTTTTATCACTCTTTTAATTAAATGAAGAGATGCTGACCTAGAAACTGCTTTAGTAGTATATTGAAGACAAATATTCTAAAAACACTACCAAATAGTTCATTCTGGGAGATTATTTGATACTTCCTGACTTCTATTTTCTTATATTCATTTCAGGTCTCAGATTAGATTGATATTATTTGTGATAGCTATGGTTTGAAATTATAGTTTTATGACAGTGGAAAATTGTGCTTCAGGATTCATTATTGAGCAGCTAAAATAATTGGTTCAGTATTGTAAAAATATAGCTTAATATCAATGAAAACTGAAAAGAAGTTTCATAATTTATGTTATACTTATATTAAAGTGATTATTGGTAAAGAATAGTTCAGTGCTTTTATTTTTAAAGATTTATTTATACTAGAACTGGGGTACAGACCAGATACATGGAAGGATGAGAGGATTCACCAGAGACAGAGTGGGGAACAGAACAGGCAGACTGACGAAATACACTGCTGAGGGGAGCAGCAGGCGAGACAGGAGCGGTGTGCTGCACCATGTGGGATTCTCGCTGGCTGGCCGGGATCGAACTCATGTTGCAGAGGCTGCGGACAGCTTCACAGCACGGCGCTCAACCCGCTGCGCCACCAGGGAGACCCAGTTCAGTGCTTTTATATAGTCATTATGTAGTTACAAGAAGTAACCAGTAGATTATTAGAAAAATAATCAACAAACAACCAACATGGGCAGCAAAACTATTGTAAGATGCAGTTGGGTTCTTTTATGGATAAGGGAGTGAAATGCTGAGAGTCCAGGTAATTAAGATATTTCAAAATATCTTAACCATACCAACATATTATGAATCTGATTTACATGTAACTAAAATTGCTCATACATGATTGAAAAAGTATAATTGCCTAACAAGAGCCACAGTCTTAATTTTTATAATAAAGTATTACTTTTACTGCATAGGTTTGTTGTAGTTGACTTTATTTTGGTGATCCTTTCTTGGCACAGAATGTACATTAATGTTATATATTCCTCATATATTAGTCCCTTAATTGTATAATGTGCATTTCCATCTCTTGTTACCTTTTTTAGCTGTAATTTTATTTTTATTGGCTTTAAGTATAGCTGTTTCTGCTTTTAGGGTCCCATTTGCTTCTAAGATTGTTTTCCAACAATTTACTTTGAGACTGTATTTTATCTTTGGTGCTCAGAAAAATATTAACTGTCCATGTATAACATAAGAATTGTATGAAATGTGAAGACCAATGATACAATAAGTATGCAAGTTTTTCATAGACACCTCAAAAACCAATTCAACCATAAACTCTAATTTTTCTAGATAGGAGTTTTATCCTTGTCCAATGTATTTTCCACTTACGATCATCTTGACACTCATTTAGATTTCTTTTCCATCTTAAAATCTTATAAAATGAAAACACAGTTGAACAGTTATAAGAGACAAGTAGTATCAGAGAGGAACTGAAAGCAAAGGAAAAATTGCAATGTTAATTTTAATTATTGCACAGAATATATGTGGACCCTCAGAGCTGATGATAAATATATTTTTTAAAGAGATTATTATTTATTTATACAAGAACTGGATTACAGGCCAGATGTGTGGGAAGGTGAGAGGATTCACCAGAGACAGAGCGGGGAACAGAACAGGCAGACTGATGAAATACACTGCTGAGGGGAGCAGCAGGTGAGACAGGAGAGGTCTACCGCGCCATGTGGGAATCCTCACAGCCGGTGGGGATCAAAGCGGCACTGCAGAGGCTGTGGACAGCTTCACAGCACTGCCCTGCACCACCAGGGACGCCCAATAAATATATTTTTATTAAAAGAATCACAGTTACCAATCACTTTAGGAGGCCTCCCTGGTGGCCTAGAAGCTAAGTGTCAGCTCTGTCACTACTGCAGCCTAAACTCAATCCCCGGCCAGGAAGCTAACCCATATATGGTGAAGCAGACCTTCCCTGTCTCTTCCACTTCTCTTAGAAGTGTATTTCAGTAAAAATCCACCTGTTTTGCTCCACACTCTCTCTGGTGAATCCTCTCACCACCATCCCGCCACCCACACCTCTGGTCTATAACCCAGTTCTTCTATACACACAAGCAACAACAACAACACACAATTACTTTCTTGTTGTCACTGTTTTTTTCACATGAAAAATTGTTGCTTTTAGAAGAAAGCCAGAAATCCAATTCAAATTACAAGGGAAATTATTTTACACAAATATTTCATATGTTAATGATTATCTCCCAACGTAAGATGGGCTTCCTGAATATAACAGATACAGAATAGCGGTATCTGTTAAAACCACAGATTTTAGCATTGTGGCCTAATGTTGTGCATAATCTAGGTAGTTCTGGGCTAAAGTAAAAAATCTGACTCTCGGGGAATCATAAAAATAACCCTGGTTCACATCATGATTTAATAATTTACAATGGTGCCATGTTAATTTTTTAATCACTTTCTATACTGTTTGGGGTTTATTTTTTGCTTATTTATTAAGGACAGCCATTACATAATTTGACAAACTGATTAAGCATATGATATTTAAAATTCAGGGCATGAAATCTTAGCTCTACAACATCGGTGTCCTTTTAACAACTATTTTCATTTCTAGGGTTTCTTTTAATAGTAGACATACTTTTTTGAGGTAACAACTGAAAGACACATTATCATTGAACAGTGGTTCTACCTTCTCTTTGTCATCCATTAGCTATGGAATACTATTCTGAGAAGGAGCTCTATTATTTTTTGCACATTTTATTGTCTGAACCAAAATTAAAGTTACTTCATAGAAGACAGAAGTTCTTAAACTTCTAATCCTTAGTTGTTTTTGTTTTTTTCCTGAAGCTTGTGGTTTTCATATATTTGTCTTTAGTTATGTTTTCTTATCTACATCCTTTATGCATTTCATTTAAGTTTTCAAAAGTTGAACTTGTTAGCGAGCTTCCTGGCCTTTACTTTGCTTTATGTGTGTTCTCTATTTTTGCCATAAAAACAAATTTTAATTGCAGAACCAGAAATATGTTTATGAGAGCTTCACAACACTCTTGAGGTATTTTTCCTTTGCTAGTTTCAAATAACCCCATTGCATTCCTGAGTCATATTTCTTCCCATTGTGTTCATGTTTGTCTCTTCTTATTACTCTTTCCCAACAGCCATAATAAGCTTGCAAGGTTTCCACAGACACTTCAAAAACCAGTTCAATTTAAACTTGTTCTACACAATTGTTTTTCTCTTTTCCCAGTTTGTTATATTTATACTTATTATCATTTCAGCATTCATTTGATTTATTTTCCATCTTCAAAATCCTATAAAAACAGCAGCTATATCAAACTAAGAATGTCTGCATAGTGAAAGACACTATCATTAAAATGAAAAGAAACCTTGTTTAATGGTAGAAAACACTTGCACATCATGCATTTGATAAGGGGTATCATCTAAAATCTGCAAATAACTCTCACAATGCAAACAAATTTGTTGGAGCACTGATGGGGAGCAGACTTTGAAAGTGTTTATCTGTAGAGGTTTGAACCTATAACTCCCAGAGCAGATATGTAACCCTACTTTACATCAATAAATGTAATTAGGGAAAACCAAAATCTGAATGGAAGAACTTCTCCAAATAATACTAATGTGAGTAGTCACTTATTCACTAATATTTGTAGTTCTTCCAACACCTCACACAGTCTTGATGGTCAAACATCTTCATACTGCAGATCTCAAATTAAGCTCCCTCCAATGAGGCCTTTCTTCATTTATTACATTCTTCATTATAGTGCCTTGCTTTTCTACGCTTGTATTAAATCCAGTGCAGGGTGCCAAAATAGCAATTATTACATATCTTGTAATTACTAAATTCTATGTACAAAAACTTGGTAAATTCAGAGTATGTGATTCTATCTTTACATTTACATAGACTGGCACATCAGAAGTCAAATATACCACTATAAAAATGAAAATTTAAATTTATGGTTCAATTGAGTAGCATTATAATACTATTTACTTTATTGCAAACTTAACTAAGAGCTCTTAAAAAGCAAATTAATTATCACCATTTCTTTAGAAACTTGGACAAGATGCATCAAAAGTTATAAGAAAAATTCCAGGGAGAGAATACTTATCTACTATATTCACAGCATCTAAAAAACAAAGCCATCTGGTATAAAGAATTACAGCCAAAAACTGGCAAAACAATTGGTTTGACAACCTTGACATAAAAGCTACTTATTTTATTCCCAATGCCAATTTTGCTTCTCTTACCAGTTCAAAATCACATCTCTTTGGGAATGGTATTTAGTCTTATTGAAATCTGATATACAGGATAAACCTCATCACAACAGGAATTAATGTGAATATATTTATTCAAGGTGCCAAACTTTAATGGCAGAACTGTCCATAATATAACTTGCCAAGTAGATATGAACGATACAAACTAATAAGTGTAGGGAAGAGTATTAACCAATAGAATCTGTGACACAGGCACAGTGTAGATAGCAAGAGCTAACACCAAGAATTTGTAAGCACCCAGGTTCTTAATCATTTTTTTTGCTGTTATTTCCTGTGAAAATTATTTTTTCTCTTGCTATGACTTATGGAAGTTAGTAAAGGAGCTTAACAAATTTGCACGTGTAATCTATATTATTTAATCTTTATCCCTACTTCAGAACATCAACCTTATATAGCAGGAAAATGAAAATGGCTAAACCATTTCTGTATTACTTCAAAGACATCATTTGATATCTTTCTAATAATAATACCATGATATAAATCATTGGCACAGATAGTTCTTCAATGCAAAAATCAGTGACCTTAATTTTTGCCTTTTTCCTTTATGTTCATGATGAATGAAGTCTAATATAAAAGAAAGCAATGACTTCTTGTTTTAAAAGGAAAAGACTTATTCTGTGATTTACAATTCCTTGAAACAGATAACAATAGCAATCTAGGAATAGTAAAGAAAATTTAGACAATAATGCTCAGGGCTAAGCAGAGGCGGATTCCAAGAGAAAGACAATATTAACCTTTCAGATATATAAATTGTCCCACTCATCTGCAAAAGGAGTCACTATTCTCTGTTCTTCATTAAACAGCTAGGAATAATGATTCTGAGAACAGATAAAAAATAAATCAGAGTATAGCTCTTTTGGGGGGACATTGGTTTTCATTGACCTCTGCCTACTCAAAAAGCTTCAGGTTTTGGTTCACATATACTTAAATTTTTATCCATAATTATGAAATGTTCTCACATTTTATGGTCATTTGTAAGCCCTAAAATACTTTTATATAATTTATGTGAAGCTATCAGGATGGAAATGAATAAGAATTTCTTTTGCCATTGAACTGAGATGTAATTTATTTCATTGAGTTAGAATATGGAATAATTCTGTTGTATGAGTTAATTCAGTATCAAGTGTTTAAAGAGACCATTTATTATTTTCTTCATTTCAGTCCAGTAAAATTTCCTAATTTAAAATACAAATCCATTTATCTAAATGTAAATATGAAAACATGCACATTGAATGCTTTCTAGTCCCAGGCTCTGTGTTAAATATGGGCTTACGACATCCTTCCACCACCAGATCTTTAAGGTCAATATTACTACCACAGGAGGAGACTGAGGGTTTAGAAAAATTAAACCACTTGTCCAAGTGTGTGCAGCTACTAAGTGTAAAATCTAGGATTAGTACATTATTTTTTTCTTACACTTAATAAACACCCATGCTGTCAGTCCACATGAATTCACTGAAAATTTGTTTGAAATTAAGTTCTAGTGGCAAGAAAATTTATGCCATCCAGAAGGAAAGTAACATAAATATGACCCCCATGAGGAACTTGTACATATACAGTATGGAATTACACAATTCTTAAATCTCCTCACACAATATTGTGAAATTGAAGTAGGTAACATAAACTGTAATTACATATAAAATATCAAGGTTTTTATGTATTGAATATTAATAAAAATATTCAATGCATTGTTTCAATTGAGAAATTAGATATTTCTTTGACTGTTTTTCTTCTTTCTAGAGAACATATGAAATTCATGAAATTTAAGAAAATAGGGTCTGGAGCCTCCCTGATGGTGCAGAGGTTAGTCTCAGGCTATCAATATATCACCAGCCACTACAGCATGAGTTCTATCCCTGGCCAGGTAGCTATCCCACCTATGGTGCAATAGACTTCTGCTCCCTTCAGCAGTGTATTTCAGTAGATCTGCCTGTTTTGCTTTCCACTGTCTTTGGCGAATCCTCTCACCTCCCCCCACCACACACACACACTTCTGGCCTACATCCCAGTTCTTGTATGCAAAAATAAATAAAATCTTAAAAAAAGAAAATAGGATCTGACACAAAAAAATCATTGATATTAAAAGTTATTTCTATAATACTTGCAATAATATATAAGACCTGAACAAGTTGTTTTTGCTTTTCTTAAGTTAGAACAAATTCCTAAGGAATACCAGAAACAGATGATAATCTGTAGTTTTTGTTCTGAACCTCCTGTTAGAGTGATGATGTTAAAAAAAAAAAAAATAGAGCGATGATTAATTGAATTGCAAATGCAAAATAAGTCATTTTCATTTCCTGGGTATTGCTGAGTCTTTAACATTAATACATAGTATAATGATATCCACTTTTATCAAGTATCCAAAAACAAAAAAGCAAACATATTAAAACTTCATAAAATCTTCTATTTTTTTTCTAATTTCCCAATAGTTATATCAGCTATTGGAATTATATATATATATATGACTCTAATAGGATATTTTTAACAGCGTAACTGCCATTGGTACATATTAGTAAACACATCAGATTAAAATGCTAATAAAGTCTAACTATAATACTCAGTATTTTTAGTTTTCACTAAAACAATATAACTGTAGTTACCACAAATAAATGTATTTGTAACTACTTTGCAAAAATGAAGTAATATCATGGATAATGATATTCCTTAGAATTATTTCCTTAACCTGCCTTTTCAATTATTAATTAAAAATAAAGTGAGTCATTCTAGATAGTTGTGTGTATTTAATTCTCCTGGTAGGTCTCTTCTTTGAATAGTATACTTAAAACATGTGCTTTGATTCTGGCAGTCTTGATCAGTCTTCTGTGGCCTGGGGATATACATGCTAGGAAATCTCATGGTTTTATGGCTTTCTTGAAGCTCTTTCAAGGAAGTTAAAATATGTTTAGATTTGGAGTCATTTGGATCAATATTCAAATTTCAGCCCTATTCATTTCTCTAAGGCATGTTAATTAGCCACTTGAACACTGATATAGTTGCAGAGGGAATGGGAGATTGATAACTATTTTGTACCTAGCTATATATCCTCAAGATATCTGATTCAAGCAAGGCTCAAGGACTCATTGAAAACATCTGTACACAAAGAAAACATGTACCTGCCCTAGAGATATAGTGAGGATTAGCATAAATCAAGTGTGAGAAAAATATCAGATAATTAATAGTAATTGAGAGAAATTACTAGGTCTGTTTCTGTCTTCTGTACTTTACCCTTCCTTCATGAATACTTTTGAGATCCTTAGATTGCTTTCCATTATATTTCTCAAGTTATGTAATTTATACAAGCTATCTATATTTTGGCCCTTTGCAAACAGTGAATAGCCCGGCGCATACTGTATTTCCTAATGACCATGTCAAATATGAATGTACAAACAATGGAGGAGATAGAATCAGCCAGAGGATGGAGCAGGTGGTCAGATAGCATGGACAAGCAAGTTTCAATAGAAAGAAGACCCAGGTTATAATAAAAGAATCTCTCCCATGATGGGTTGCACAATGTTTTCCCAGCAGAATTATATCCCATCTGTGGATAAATGACTGTGTGTGATCATTTTGATTCCTTTTCTGAATAGTAAATTTTATTATGTGTCATCATGCTTTGTTCTACCATTATGTATTGGAAGTGGAGAATTTTTTTTTTATTAGGGAGAGATAATTTGTATTTTTATTTTATGAGTTGGCTCACTATGAAGGAAACCATACACAGGCTAAATTAAAAATAAAAAAAAAAAATTTAAATACCAGGAAATTCTGGAGGTTTTTTTTTTTTTTTTAATTTTATTTTTATATTCCCCATACAATTGAAACCCCCTTATTTTGACCCCAATCCCTCCCCTCCCCACCCCCCACCTCCCATAGAGTGTCTCTGGTTCATAGTTGTTTGTTGATTTTGATATTTTCCTTTCTTATAGTTATTCATTTTCCTGGTCCCTTATGTAAGTTTTCTAGATTCCTGCTATGAGTGAGACCATCCAGGATTTTTCTTTTTCTTTCTGGCTTATTTCGCTGAGCATGATCCCTTCCAGTGCCATCCATGTTGCTGCAAATTGCATGTGTTTATCTTTTTTGAATGCTGAGTAATATTCCACGGTGTATATGTACCACATCTTCTTGATCCAGTCGTCTATTTTTGGGCATTTGGGTTGTTTCCAAAGCTTAGCTATTGTAAACAGTGCTGCTATAAACATAGGGGTGCAGGTGCTCTTTGGAATTGATGTTTCTGTGTCCTTTGGGTAAATACCTAGGAGTGGAATTGCTGGATCATATGGAAGCTCTATGTTTAGTAGGTCAAGAAATCTCCACACAGCTCTCCATAGTGGTTGGACCAGTTTGCACTCCCACCAACAGTGCAGAAGAGTTCCTTTTTCTCCACAACCTCGCCAACATTTGTTGTTGCTATTTTTTTTTTTTTAATATGTGCCATCCTCACTGGTGTAAGATGGTATCTCATTGTAGTTTTGATTAGCACTTCCCTGATTACAAGTGATGTTGAACATTTTTTCATATGCCTGTTGGCCATTTGCATTTCCTCTTCAGAGAAGTTTCTTTTTAGCTCTTCTGCCCATTTTTTGACTGGATTATTTTCTTTGTTGTTGTTGAGTCTCATCAGCTCTTTGCAGATTTTTGTGATCAGTCCTTTATCATTAGTGTTGTGTGCAGAAATATTCTCCCAGTCAGTGGGGTTTCTCTTTGTTTTTGTTGTTGTCTCTTTTGCTGTGCAGAAGCTCTTTAATTTGATGTAGTCCCAGCTGTTTATGTTTGCCTTCACTATCACTGCTTTGGGTGATGTGTCTGTAAAGATGTCTTTGATGTGCATATCACGTAGTGTTTCACCTATATTTCCTTCTATGTATTTTATGGTTTCAGGTCTTATGTCTAGTTCTTTAATCCATTTTGAGTTGATTTTTATGTATGGTGTGAGGTAGTGGTCAAGCTTCATTCTTTTGCATGTAGCGACCCAATTTTCCCAGCACCATTTATTGAGCAAACTTCCTTTGCCCCAATGCATATTCTTTGCTCCTTTGTCAAAGATTAGTTGACCATAAATCTGTGGGTTTATTTCTGGATTTTCTATTCGATTCCATTGGTCTGTGTGTCTGTTCTTCTTCCAATACCATGCAGTTTTGATGATTATGGCTTTGTAGTATAGTTTGAATTCTGGGAGTGTGATGCCTCCATTCCCTTTTTTTTTCAGGAGGCCTTTGGCTATTCGGTGTTTTTGGTGATTCCATATGAATTTCATCAATAATTGTTCTATTTCTTTGAAGAATGACATTGAAATTTTGATTGGAATAGCATTGAATCTGTATATTGCTTTTGGTAGGATGGCCATTTTAATAATGTTTATTCTTCCAATCCATGAGCAGGGGATGTCTTTTCATTTCTTTTTGTCTTCATCTATTTCTTTTAACAGTGTTTTATAGTTTTCTTTGTATAGGTCCTTTACCTCTTTTGTTAGATTTATTCCCAAGTATTTGATTTTTTTTATTTCAATATTAAAAGGGATGGTTTTTGATTTCTTCTTCTTCAGATTTATTGTTTGAGTATAGGAAGGCTACTGACTTTTGCGTGTTGATTTTGTATCCTGCCACTTTACTGAACTGATTGATATGTTGAATTAGTTTTTCTGTGGAGTTTTTGGGGTTCTCTATGTATATTATCATATCATCTGCAAATAGTGATAGTTTGACTTCTTCTTTTCCTATTTGGATTCCTTCGATGTCTTTCTCTTGTCTTATTGCTCTGGCTAGACTTCCAGTACTTCCAGTATTAAGCTATTGAAAAAGTTAGAGTTCTTGTAGTATCAGTGGCATCCTTGTCTTGTCCAGATCTTAGTGGAATTGCTTTCAGCTTTTCATTGAGAATGATACTGGCTGTTGGCTTGTCATATATGGCCTTTATGATGTTGAGGTATGTTCCTTGTATCCCAAGAATTTCAAGGGCTTTTATCATGAATGGGTGTTGCACTTTGTCGAAAGCTTTCTCAGCATCTATTGATATTATCATATGGTTTTTATATTTCTTTTTGTTGATGTGTTGGATAACGTTGATTGATTTTCGGATGTTGAACCATCCTTGTGTCCCTGGAATGAATCCTACTTGGTCGTGGTGAATTAACTTATGGATACATTGTTGGATTCTGATAGCTAAAATTTTATTGAGGATTTTTGCATCAGTGTTCATTAGGGAGATTGGCCTGTAGTTTTCCTTTTTTGTGTTGTTCTTGTTCAGTTTTGGTATTAGTGTAATGCTGGCTTCAT
Source organism: Talpa occidentalis (assembly GCF_014898055.3). NCBI lineage: Eukaryota > Metazoa > Chordata > Mammalia > Eulipotyphla > Talpidae > Talpa > Talpa occidentalis. The sequence continues at coordinate 15,727,417 of NW_023604972.1, forward strand.
AGAACATGTTTGGTATTGTCCCTTCTGTCTCAATTTTTTGGAAGAGTTTGTGAAGGATAGGCACTAATTCGTCTCTGAATGTTTGGTAGAATTCATTTGTAAATCCATCAGGTCCTGGGCTTTTGATTTTGGGGAGTTTTATGATTACCATTTCAATTTTGCTGCTTGTAATTGGTCTGTTTAGGTGTTCTATTTCTTCTTTATCTAGCTTTGGGTGATTGTAGAGTTGTAGGAATTTGTCCATCTCCTCTAGATTGTTGACCTTGTTTGCATATAACTGTTCGTAGTAGTTACTGATTATTCTTTTGATTTCTGCTGTGTCCATTGTGATTTCTCCTCTTTCATTTATGATCCTGTTTTTTGTGCTTTCTCCCTTTTTTCCTTTGTGAGCCTGGCTAGGGGTTTGTCTATTTTATTGATTTTTTTCAAAGAAACAGCTCTTGGTTTCATTGATCTTTTGGATTTTTTTTTAGTTTCAATTTCATTTTTTCTGCTTTGGTTTTCATTATTTCTTCTACTGGTTTTGGGATTTTTGTTGTTGTTCTTTTTCTAGATCTTTGAGCTTCGAGATTAGGTTGTTTCTTTGAGTTCTTTCCTGTTTCTTGATGTGAGCCTCTATTGCTACATATTTTCTTCTTTTTACTGCTTTTGGTGCACCCCATACATTTAGGAAATTGGTGTCCTCCTTGTCATTCAATTCAAAGAATTTTTTAATTTCTTCTGTGATCTCCTCATTAGTCCAGTGGTCTTCTAGTAGTGTGGTTTTCAATCTCCATAAGGTAGGAGAGTCCCTTGCCTTCTTTTTATGGTTTATTTCTAGTTTGATGCCTTCATGGTCAGAAAAGATGGTTGGTATGATTTCAATCTTGGTGTATCTGTTGATGTTTGTCTTGTGTCCCAGTATGTGATTGATCCTGGAGAATAATCCATGTGCGCTTGAGAAAAATGTGTACTCCATTTTTTTTTTTTTTTTTGGTTTTAGTGTTCTATAGATGTCTGTTAAGCCCAAGCGCTCTAGATCCTTATTTAGAGCTTTAGTGTCTTTACTTATTTTTTGTCTCGTTGATCTATCCATTGTTGATAGTGGTGTGTTGAAGTCTCCCACTACGTATGTGTTTACTCTAATGTCTGTTTTCAGAGATGACAAGAGTTGTCTGATATATTTTGGTGCTCCTTTGTTTGGTGAATATATGTTAATGAGTGTTATTTCTTCTTGAAGTATTGTCCCCTTAATCATAATGTAGTGACCGTTGGGGTCTCTTTATCTTTTTGAGTTTGAAATCTGTTTTATCTGATATAAGTATAGCTGTTTCTGCTTTCTTTTTTGGTCCATTTGCTTGTAGGATTGTTTTCCATCCTTTAACTTTGAGTCTATCTTTTGTAGCTAAATGTGTTTCCTGGAGACAGCAAGAGGTTGGGTTTTGTTTCTTAATCCAGCCTGCGACTCTGTGTCTTTTTATTGAAGAGTTTAGTCCATTTACATTTAGAGTTAATATTGATATGTTAGCATCTGTATTTGCCATTGTGTTTGTCTTTCCTTTGATTTTATTTATTGTTTTAATAACTTTTTTTTTTGGCCTTCTTTGTTATTCGTCCCTCTGAGGTTCTGGCTTTAGGACTCCTTGTAGTATTTTTTGGAGTGGGGGTTTAGTCGTAATGAAATTCCAGAGTTTCTGTTTGTCTGGGAAGGTCCTTATTCTTTCTTCATAGAGGAGGGAGAGCTTTGCGGGATAGAGTATTCTTGGTTGGCATCTGTTTTTTTTGGAGTCTGTTGACCAAGTGCCTCCACTCTCTTCTTGCCCTTAGTGTTTCTTCGGAGAAGTCTGATGTCAGCCTGATTGGTTTTCCTTTGAATGTTATCTGTTTCTTCCATCTTGTCAGCTTCATTATTTTTTCCTTGTCCTGGATTCTTGGGAGCTTTACTATTATGTGTTTTGCTATATTTTTCCTTTCGTCGTGGAAGTTTGGTGTTCTTCTTGCTTCTTGTATATCAATTTTCAGCTCCTTCACGTTTGGGACGTTCTCTTCAATTATCTCTTGAATATTTTCTCTGTTCCTACATCTCTCTCCTCTCCTTCTGGTATTCCTATAACTCTTATATTTCCTTTCCTCATGGAGTCAGATAGTTCCTGAAGTCCTTCTTCGCTTTTTTTCCTTCGTACTTCTCTTTTCTGTTTTTGGTTCTTTTTATTTCTGTGTCTTCAAGAGTACTTATCCGTTCTTCCATTTCATCTCTTCTGCTTTCATTGCTTTTCCCAGAGTTCTTTAGTGCCTCCATTAATTCTTTTTCCTGAGGAGTTGCTAGGTTGTGTGTGGTTCTTCTACTCCCTACTGTCTATTTTCTAATTTGCCGTATGCATTGGGACACTGTGTTGCTGGGACTGGCCCGCATCTTGGGTGAAATTCTCTGCTCCCCTCTGGCTCCTCCGGGAGTCTTCTGCTGGTTTCAGGCAGTCTTTACTGAGGAAAGGTCCCCGTTCTATGGGGTGTTGGTAATTTTTTTTTTTGCTGGTCGCTAGGTGGCACCTGAGATTTCTTCTAGTGTCCTTGGGGAGCTGTTTTTTTCACCCTGTGGGACGGGGAACAGAGTGGGAGTGGTGGGGAAAGCCTCAATGGCTTTGGGGTGCTGTGTCTGCCTTGTGCCCCACCGTCGTGGGAACCCACACCCTGAATTTCGTGCCCCGGGTCTCAGTTCCAAAGCCCTCAGGTCCAGGACGCAGGCTATAGCCCAGTTCAGTGTCCGCCTTTTGCACCCCGCTCCCATGTCCGGGCACCTGGTTTCTGATTACTCAGGGAGGGACATTCACCTCAGTGAGGGCCCCTGCGCATCTCCCTGCAAGCCTAGGTCGCAGACGCTGGGACCTGGGCAGCTGTGATCCACGTTTGCTTTTCAAGCGTGCCGCTTTTCCACCCAAGCTTCCCGGCTGGCCTGGGGCTGTGTGCAGCTCTCTGGGAGTCTTTGTTTTTCTCTAATGGCACCTAGAGCCGTTTGCTCACCTCCGAGGGGAATCCTGCAGGGTTCTACACAGCTCCAGTTCACAAGATGTGGTGGCTGAAATAGTTTCTTTCCACTCACAGTCCCTCTTGATGCGTAGTTTGTTCTTGTCGGTTGTTTTAGTTATTTTTAGTTTTTTCCTCCTTTCTGATGGTCAGAGAGTGCCGACTTTGTGGGTAGGGGAGGGAAGCCGGGTTCTCAGCTTTCCTCCCTTCTAGTCCTCTTTTATAGCAACTTTCTTCTTCGGGTAGTTTGCTGGAGCTGTCCGTTTATCTTCCGTGTCCCGTTCTCACTGGGACCTGCCGCTTTTCCTCCTTATTAACTTTTTTTAATGGGAGATCTTACTCGCAGCATTTCCTTGCCACCATGTTGATTAGATCTTGCAGCGAGAAGAGGGACAGGAAGAAGCCCAGCACCCAGATGCTGTGCAGCCAATAAGTCCTCCTGTCTCCCCCACGCTGGATGCTCCCTCCAGCGCTCCAGCTCTCACCTCTTCTGCTCGCGCTCTCTCTAGTAAAATGTGCCGCTCCTTTCCCTCGGTTTCCCTCTGGGCAATCGGGCTCCAGCAACCAGGATAGTGCAGGTTCCTGCCCCACAACAGCCAGTCCCAGAGCAGCCTCGCTCTCCTGCGCAAGAGCGCGCGCTAGCCCAGGTGGGGATGCTCGCAGCCTGTGCCTCCTGTAAACACGAGCCCCCTTCTCCCTCAAGCTCTCCCGCTGGGCTCCTTCCAATCCTCCTCTCCCTCACTCCCCTGCAGCTCCAACTAAATGCCAATTCTGGAGTTTTGAGATGAATTCAGTGAACTGGTAGAGAAAGCTTGATGTATTTTATGTGAGTGCTTGAAAGAGGGCTCAAACGGCTATTTGCCGAACAGAGGTTTGCATTGTGATAGGCTACTAACTCCATCAAAATTTAATTCCTTTTTGTCCTTGTCGCATGGCTCAAATACACATTTCGATTTTCACTTGTATTTAAGTGGGACTGAGTTCTAAATAGAATATTTATAGGTTAGCATTTGCTATATAATGCACCACTCCCGGGTTCAATGGGTTATTTAGTTTATTATTTTAGGAACTGACAATGTGGACTGTGATCAACTGGGAAGATTTCTTGATTTTGTTTGGTTTATTCACATATATGTGTATCTACTTTTGGAAGTTGTTTAGCTGGCAGATATGACAACAGGTAATTCTGAGCAATTTGTCTCTTATTATCTAACAAAATGTCTGAAACTTCACATTGCAGTGGAAGCAGAAGTTTCTAAGAACAAGATAATGTAAACCCCATAGCTAAACATTTTTCAGGTTCCTGCTTGTGTCCCTTGATTCAAAAAAGAAACAAACAAACAAAAAAAGAGAAACAGGGGCCTCCCCTGGGGGCTCAAGTGGTTGAACATAGCGCTGTGAAGCTGTCTGCAGCCTCTGCAGCACGAGTTCAATCCTGGCCGGCCAGGGAGATACCCATATGGCATGGCGGACCTCTCCTGTCTCACCCACTGCTCCTCTCAGTAGTGTATTTTGTCAGTCTGCCTATTCTGTTCCCCACTCTGTCTCTGGTGAATCCTCTCATCCTCCCGTACATCTGTCCTATACCCCAGTTCTTATATGCATGAATAAATCTTAAAAATAAAGAAACATTTCCAATATCAAAGTCCAAATTTGATATTGTAATGCTGTATGTGCTGCTGAAGGGAACACATTGACATTGTAATGGAGGAAACTGATAGGTCTACTGCAAAGGGGCAAACAGATAAAGATGGGAAGAATCTGTGGCCATTTTTGCAATATACACAGAAAATGAATAGAACTAGTGTATGCCACTGCCAAGCCCACTTATGAAAGCTTCCAATGCTCTTTCCATGGTTTTTCTTCCTTAAATTAACTGGATAGAGATGGTTGCATTCAGGTATCAAATTTGGTCACAAATTCCTTGCCGCTCTTTCCACTAGGATGAAAATCTCTGCAGATAATGTGAGTTGTTTTTGCAAATAAAAATCAGTTGTAGTAGTATGTGCTCCACTTCAAGGTTCAGCCTCTAAGAATCCTTATAGCTTCAGTTTTTATCCTCTTGGGACCCTGAACCACCAGAGTTTTATCTGTGTTAGAAAGACAATGTGGGGAAAAAAAATATTCCTGGTAAGCCTCTAACTGTTCCAACAATTCAATCTGAGCTGTGAGACATGTAATATAATATAGTCATTCATATGTCTGATGCATTTTTGGAGAGCCCTGAATTATTCCAGCTGTACCATCTTAGCTGATGGACAGGTGAAAATTACATTGATACTTCAGATGTTGACAGTCACATGCATGAATTAGATGAGAGCCAAAGAGTGCCAAAGAATCTTACAGGTGAATCCAGATAAATGGTAAATTGTGAACACATTTTTCAGTTTCTTTTTTAAGCCACTAATTGTTGGCATATTATTTTATGTAGCAATAGGAAACCAACGTAACTATGCTGGTGTTGGAAAATAATAGAAGATGGCAGCGCTTGCATGCCTAAATGAGTTGAATAGTAAAAACCCCAGTTCTGGGCCTCCTCGGTGGCACAGCGGGTTGAGCACCGCGCTGTGAAGCTTTCTGCAGCCTCTGCAGCGTGGGTTCTATTCCTGGCTAGCCAGGGAGATTCCCACATGGCTTGGAAGACCTCTTCTGTCACGCCCTCTGCCCCCCTCAGCAGTGTATTTTGGTCATCTGCCTATTCTGCTCCGTCTCTGATGAATCCTCTCACCCTCCTGCATCCCTGGCCTGTACCCCAGCTCTTGTATAAAAGTTAATAAATCTTAAAAAAAAAAAAAAACCAAAAAACCTCCAGTCCCATTCCAACTCTTGTAGAACTAGATATCTCAGAGTAATAAGAACAAGAGATACAATGTTATCCTATTAAGTAATTTTGGTTGTAGTATTATTTTCCTGAAACCTAGTCTACTTTAACGAAAGCTCCTATTTTCAGTGGTTAGTCTGTATTATCAGATTCTTCTTGGCCATTACCAATTCCTTTCCAATAAGTAGCTCACTTATGGTGATTTAGGACATCTAAAAATCTTCCTCATCTCCAAAAATATAGGGAATGAGGTTTTGAACACCTTAAGTGCTATTGGAAATAAAAAGGAAAGTCCTGACTGTCATCAAATTGGAAAAAAAAAAATAGAATCATTGTGAAATTGCCCACTTAACTGGTATAGTATAAAATACTTTTCCCTGTCGCATCAAAATGGAGTAAAAAAATAATTTTGAGTGGACACAAGAGAGATTGAAAAAAATTCTATGGAAAAATATCAAATGAAAATTCCAAAGCCTGCCTTCCTTTCCATAAAAATAAAGCATTTTGGCAACATTCAGACCATCCCAAGCACAATATCAAAAGATAAGCTTTAATTCTCATGCTGTGTAGCTAAATGAAATTACATAAACAAGATGAAATACCATGCTACTAGTTAGGAAATCAATGTAAACTCTTGGTGCTATCAAGTAAGCCAGCATGAAAGCAGTCAAAGACATATTCAACACTTAATCACTGTCAAATTCCCAGTGTAAATTTTCCACAAGAGCTAAGACAATATGTCCTTTCCCAGAATAAAGGGAAATCCTAGGAAAATTGGGACAATTTGGCCAAACTTTCGATGGATGTATAAATAAGTTAATAAAGAAATGCCTAAGGACATAATAGGATATGTCTACATTTATATGAACAGCTATTAGATTCAGTCTTCTCCAATAGAATTTTCTCTAATGGTAGAAATATCATATAATCTAAAGAACCTATGCAGTAGACACACTGAAAATGTGATTAATACAGCCAAGGAATTGATATTTAAATTCAATTAATTAAAATGTAGAATTGCTTACTATTTTGGGGTATTTGAGTAGAACAGGTGATGATGATAGAACTATTCAAATAAGATACCATCTTATCAAGATACAAATAGCTTTCATTTGAAGGATAATTTTCCCCTTCAATTAGTCTGTTCATTACTTTATCAAAACTATCCTGAATCTATACTTTTTTGATTAATAGGATACTAGCTGGAGTCTTGAGAGACACAAAGACCTCTCTGAAGTCTAATAGAAGAGGATATAAGTGGGTATTATATTGCTTCATGTTCACAGGAAGCAGAGTTCAGGACATAATTTTTGCCTATATATTTACCTATCAAGGTGTTTTACAATTTAGCTGCAGCCTGTCATCCCCACCTGGTTTTCAATTGTTTTGCCTAATACTCCTGATATTGTAGATGAATCTCCATATTCTGCCTGAAATTCTCACTATATCACCCCTTCTTCCTTTTCTTCTCCTCGTTATTTTTAAGAAACTCTTATTTCCTACTTTAAACTTAAACTCATGTTTTCAACATTGATCATCCTCAAAATTAACATAGAATTCATAAAAATCAGCCATTTGTCCAACTTGCTTATTGTGTAACTTTTATATATAACTCTATGGTTGACACCAGGCAAAATGAATTGATCTATGAGTGTCCACATCATTGCTGATAGATTTCCACATTCATGAATTCAAGCAACTACATGTGTTAAAGCCCTCTTTATCAAGTTTTATTGGGCTGGTGATTGGGGAGAGCACAATAGATTATGGTGGTGCTGAACAGTTCGAATGGCTTAAAAAAAAAATGGTCTGAGCAGTGCAAACCATTTCAAAACCGGTTCTGAGTGGTTCACCTAGTTCAAACCAGTTCTGACCAGTTAAAACTGGGAGGAAAAAAAAAAAAAACAATTTTGCCCTTCAAACAGGTTCTGAGAAGGGCCTCCCCGGTGGGGCAGCGGTTGAGCGCTGGGTTGGGAAGCTGCCCGCAGCCTCTGCGGCACCGGTTCGATCCCCGGCTCCCCCCCTGCCACCAGAGGAGGGTCCCACATGGCGCGCAGACCTCTCCTGCTGCCTGCTGCTCCCCTCAGCAGTGTACTTCGGTCCTTCTGCCTGCTCTGCTCCTCGCTCTGGCTCTGGTGAATTCTCTCACCCTCCTGCGCTTCTGACTGTACTCAGCGCATGTATAAACAAAACAAATAAATAAATAAAACATGCCTCTATTTAAAAAAAAAAAAAACAGGTTCTGAGAAGTTGAAAGCAGTTCTAACCGGTTCAGATTGATTCTGATCCGTTCTAACAGGCAAAAAACTAGGTTTGTCTGGTTCAAAACAATTCAGAGCAGATCAAACTGGTTCAAACTGGTTCTGACTGCTTCAAACCAGTTTTAACTAGGTCAAAGGAGTTTGACCAGTTAAAACCAGTTATGAGACATTCACCAGTCAAACCTGCTCTAACCACTTCCAACAAACAGTTCTGAGTGGTCAAACCAGTTCTGAACATTTCAAAAGGGCCTAAGCTGTTCTGACAGGTTCAAAGTGGTTCTAACTGGTTCAGATAAGTCAAAACCGGTTCTGTCTGGTTCAAAGTGGTAAAAAAATAATCAGTTTTATGCAGTTCAAACCAGTTCAGACCAGCCCATGTTGTTTTCATGAGTTCAAATTGGTAAAAATCTGGTTCTCAGCAGTTCAAACCATTTCTGAGTAATTCAAATGATTTCTGACTAGTTCAGACAGGTTTAAACTAGTTCTGACCTGTTCAAACTTCTAAACCATGTTTTGTTTGGCTTGGTTTCGTTTGGTTTTAACTGGTTCTAAGCAGTTCAAACCCTTTCTGACTGGTCCAAATAAATTTTGACTGTTTCAGACAGGTTAAAACTGGTTCTGTCAGGTTCAGATGGATAAAAAAAAAATTTTGTCAGGTTCCAACTGGTTCAGAATTATTCAAACATGTGGATCAAACCGGTTCCAACAGGTTCTGACTTGTTCAAACATGTTTTAAAAAAACAGCACTGAGTGGTTCACACTTGCTCTCACTGGTTCTGACCATTGCAAATGGGTTCTGAGTGAATCAAAGTGCTTCAAACTGGTTCTGACCAATTCAAACCAGTTTTAACTGGATCAAGCTGGTTCTGACTGTTTCAAAACTAGTTTGAGCATTTCATACCAGATCAAACTGGTTCTGACCAGTTAAAAAAGCTAAAAAAATAAAAAGGTTCTGACCATTTCAAATAAGTGCTTAATTTCTCAGACTGGTAAAAACCTGTTCTGATCAGTGCCAAGCAGTTCAAACTGACAAAAAACTGGGTCTCTCCAGTTCAGAGGAGATTGAACTGGTTCTCACCAGTTCAAATGAGTTTTAACTGGAGCCAGCTGGTTCTGATTGGTTTAAACCAATTCTTAGCAGTTCAGCCCAGTTTAAACCTGTTTTGACCAGCTAAAAATATGGTTGTGAGTGGTTAAAACTTTCTCTGACTTGTTCCCATAGGTTAAAGCTGGTTCTGACCAGTTCAAATTGGCAAAATATGATTTGTCCATTGTAAACTGGCTTTGTGTGGCCCAAACCAGTTCTGACCCATTCTGACCAGTTCAAACTTGTTTTAAGAGGAACATATCATTTCTTACCAGTTCAAACCAGTTTTGAGCAGTTCAGATTCTATCAAGCCAGTTCTGATCACTTCAAAAGAAAATACCTGCACAAAAAAATAGTATTAAAATCAATTCATGCCCCTTCAAATATGTGTGATGTAAGGCTTCTGTATAACTGAACACATTAATTGAGTAAGGAGTAATGGAGATTCACGAAGTTTTCTTTCATACATCTCTAATTCCTCTGTGATCAATTAGAATAAAAATTCTACCCTGAATGTTTGTATTAAGTTCATAAAGTCTGAAAACAACTTAATTCTCTCTAGCTTGTTTTCATTGCACAGATTTCAGAATGCCAAGCAGTTTTAGGTTAGAAAATAGTGTAACTCATGTTTGCTTCTAATTCATTAAATAAATTCTTAGCAAGTGGTTCAGCTGGTCAGTTTTGTGACAATAAATTCACTAATCTCTACTACTCCCTCACTATGTTCTGTTACCATCAAGCCTGAGTAGTATTAGATCCTTGGAGATAATAATGCCAAATAAAATTTCTGATCTGATCCAGTAATGAGAATATTGCCCTCTTTACTTTTTATTCACTTGCTAAGACATTTTAATGAGATAGTGCTTGATTCAAGAATTGAGTTATTCTGCAGAAAGAGAGGGATTTCTTCTCAGTCGGATGATTCTCAGCCTTCTCAGATAAAAACAAAAATGATGCATTAGGTAACAAATCTGAGGGACATTAATACTGAGTTAGAATTGCTGGTTTTAAATATTTTGTTAACTACTTTGTAATTCCACAAGTCCCAGCTAGTCACTACTTTCTATACACAGAATGAACAACTGGACCCATACTCAAAAATCTTTCTTTACTTGGTTCACAGTGACACTTTGTATCTGCCAAATCATTAGTTTTTCTCAACATTATATTGCCCCATATTGGGTACTAGCAGGGTACTAACTAGTTTTAGTATTGTGTACTAATTCATATCTGAATTATTATTTTTTGCCTTGCTCTCTGTTGACTATTATAAACTCAGACTTACATAGGGAAATTTAATTGGAAAAATTACAATTTGTGCTAAGGATGTTTGTGGCTCTAATGTCAACAGATCCTCTCATTCATGGACTACATGCAACGGGATAAACTAAATATACATATGTACATACCCACACACATGTATGTTTTAGTTAAGTTTTCTGTCCTCTATAAAAGAATTTTCTATATTCTATAAAAACATAATGTCTGTTGGACCATAGAAGACAGTATAAACAACTCTGATTGGGGTTTATCTTTGTATTGATGTTGCTTGTACATATTTGCTATGTATGAATATATTTCTTAGAAATATTATAAATGTTAATTGTGGACTTTCTCCTTATTTATAAACTTGATATTCCTGGAGGTGGAATTTAACAATGTAAACCTTGTCAGAAGAGTACAAAATGGAAAACAGAGACTTTGGATTCAGAATCAGTATAAAAGCTCATTCATGGTTTTAAAATTAGCTGTGTGCTATGGGAAACTACATTGTATCACATCTTTCTTATTTTCAATATTATATAAATGAGAATAACAATACATATCCTACCTTTGCTGTGGGATTTGTGAGATGATACTTACAAAGGACCTTGCTGAACACTTGCTGTATTTTTTCTTCTCCGTCATAAAGGCACAAATAATATGTCATATAAACCTTAAAATCCTTTAGTATTTTTTTCCATGAAATAATGTTCAGTTTTTAATTTAACTACATAATCTGCATTGCATCAGAGGCTGTTGTCATGAGTCACCTAGTTAGGGAAACATATTCTGTTTAAAATGTCTTGATCTTCTGTGCTACCCCCACTTGTCATTAAGGTAACAGATTTGACAATGACATTAGATTGACAGTATTCAAATAGAGTGAATTCTTTGATTATGGAAAAGATATTGATGTCATTCATTTTGAAAAGTGAAAATGTAATGACTAAATTGTGCATTCTGCATTACTGAAAATACTCATTTGAGCAACATTAACTTTTTTCAGTTATTCTTGAGAAATGATGAGAGAAAACTCTGACTCATCATTGTTATTTGAATATTTAAAGCACAATAAACATGAAGAAAAGAAGAGAATGATATTTTTAAGGGAATGAGAATAAGGAGCAAAAGATCGGCTTAGGAAATGAGGTGTAGGTACCTAAATTATGAAATTATCTGGCTATATACAGATAATAAAATGTCCACTATATTAAATATACACTTGATTGTCTATTACTAAGTGTGAAAAAGTACATATTTTGCAGAAACAGATGGTTCTAATATAATAAATAGATGAGACATTTATGAGAGCTCTCACATATGATGGAAGAAACAGACTTTGAATTATTTGTTTTTATTTTATCTAAATATAATATTTGACAATTTTAGCAGACTATAGTTAGGAGATATAAGTAAAACTGCAATAAATTTTGACTTACTCTAGTTGATAACCAAATTTCTATATGACTGGATGAAAGAAGGTATTTTTTTTTAAATAATAAGTTTTATTTTTATATTCCCCCATACAATTGCAAACCCCCCATTCTGACCCCAATCCTTCCCCTCCCGCCCCCCACCCCCCAAAAAGTGTCTCTGGTTCATAGTTTTTTGTTGATTTTGATTTTTACTTTCTTATAGTTATTCATTTTCCTGGTCCCTTATTTAAGTTTTCTAGATTCCTGCTATGAGTGAGACCATCCGGTATTTTTCTTTTTCTTTTTGGCTTATTTCGCTGAGCATGATCCCTTCCAGCGCCATCCATGTTGCTGCAAATTGCATGTGTTTATCTTTTTTGAATGCTGAGTAATATTCCATGGTATATATGTACCACATCTGAAAGAAGGTATTTTTAGAATAAAAACCATGTAAGTGTAAGGCAGTTCTTGTTTAGACATTATTAAGCAAGGAATATAATAGTTTTCATTAGTTAATTGCCTATGATTTATAATGCAGTTATCCTTATCCTTTTGCCATATTGAAATTATTTTGTTTAGACTCCTATTTGTACAGTATTTAACTCTTTGGGGATAATACAAAGGTGGGGAAAATTCATTAAATTTGCATTGCTGCTGGTGATTATAAAACATTTTTTCCCATTTGTCTTGATTCTATAAAAAATTATAAATTAAAACAGTTATCATTTGTGTTGATATTAAACTTCAACTACATGCAAGTAGGACCATGTTTAAATAAACTCCTAAAGATAAATTTTATGAGGCTGTGTGAGAATATTGTTATGATTGCAGCTGTGTTTGGGATCTGAATTGGCTGATTCAGTTAGTTAAAGCAGTCAAATAATTTGGACCAAAGTATTGACAAAGTTCAAACCATCCTATACTGGAGTGCTGGAGTAGTCACTTAGGGTACTTTTATATTTTTCTCAGGTTGCTTTAAGCAGTAACACTGGCCAAAAAGGGAAAATGATGGAAATAAAGATCACCCCCAGCATTAGGAATGGGATTTTAGATTTTATACATAAGGATTGTGATAGAAATTACTGAAAGCAATAGGAAAAACTGGGGAAAATGATTAGGAAAAAAAGTCATACAAAATTCAGAATTTCTGTATGTTCTCAAGATATTTAAATGCACTTATATTTTAACATGTGCTTCCAGTTTTTCAATCTTTGTCAAACAATGTTAGTTTTTATAAATTCAACATTTGTGATAGAATGATGATTCCAAAAATAAAATGTGCACATTTTAAACTCTAGAATCTGTGAGTATGTTAGGTTACATGGAAAGGAAGAATTAAGATTGCAGACAAAATTAAGGTTGCTGTTTAGCTCACGTTGAGATGGGAAATTTATTGTAGATAACCCCAAAGTACCCAATAGCATTACAATCATCCTTGAATGTGGAAAAAGGAAGCAAAAGAGTCAATCTCAAAATCACAGGTGGGAAATATTTTTGGAATGCCCAGCTCTCCTTATTCTCAGGGATATTGTCTTGGTGCCCAGAGTTCCTGCTTGTCAGCTAAGCGTAGGGTCATGCAGGGGCTTCTCATCAAGGGCAGAAGTCCTGGTTTGAGGAACATACTGGGAAACCAGTATCTGCTGATAACAGCAGGTAGATATTAGAATAGAGATAACGTGCTTAGACTGGCAGGAATAATGGAGAACCCCCCACACCCCCCCAAAACACTAGCCTCTGTTCACTCCACACTAGTTTACATCCCACATCACATCATTCAAGGATGGACATTCCCTATTTTCTTGTCCCACCTTTATACTCAATGCTAATAAATATGCGACTGCTTTTTCATTGGGGCTGCACATTGCTTCCAGCGTAACCCCCTTAGATTTCTCATTGTTCCACTTAGACTTTGAGTATTCTTTCCCACATCCCACGCCGCTTCCAAAACTCCCACCTACAAGGCACAATACTCATCCAGTCATTGTTAACTTTGTAAATGGAAGGGGTTGATAAGTCAAGAAATGAATGTTTCTAGAAGCTGGGAAAAAAGAAAATAGAGAATTCCCACAAGAACCTTCAGAAAGTAATCATCAGTTCTGACGCCCAGATTTTAGCCTAGTGAAACTCATTTTGAACATTGACACGAGCTGTAAAGAAAATATTTGTGTTGTTTTAAAACAAAATTTATCACGATTTGTTACAATAGTGAAAGAAAACTTATATATAACACTGATATTATCTATATCCTTGATAATTTGCTCCCTGTCATTATCCTCTAGCTAATTACTTATCAATGGTGAATGATTCATTTTCAACTCCTACGTGGGGTTCATGCATTCTTTCTATTGAATTTAACAAACCACTGTATTTTACATTTTTGTATGAAGATAGATTGGTTTACAGCATTGTTTATGACTTAGAGGTATAGGATTACACCTTTCACATGTATGTTATTGCACTGCACCCACCAAAAGACACTCGTACTGCTCCACCATTGTGCAGTGCCTACTCCCCACTTTGTTTTCCCTCTCACCTTCCATACCAGTAGCCTCAATTTTAAAGTAGGATTTCTAGGATTTGCTTTTGACTTTGTTGTTTGTGACCCTTTGCTTTGTTTATCTATATTCTACATGTAAGTGAAACCATGAAATATTGGTATTTCTCCTTCTGAGTTATATTGCTTAGCTTTATCCATTCCATTTCCATCCATGTTGTCACAGATATTAAGTTTATCATTTTTTATAGCTGAGTAGTATTCCGTTGTGTATATATACCACATATATGCACATATATTCTAGTCTATATACCACATATATCTTGTCTATTCATTTGTCCTTGGGCATTAAGGCTGCTTCCATATCTTGACCAGTGTAAAGTGTCCTGCAGTGAATATAGAGTGCATATATCACTTCAAATAATTATCTCTGAATTCTTTGGGTGGATTCCTAGGAGTGGAATTTCTGGATCATATGGCAGATCTATTTTTAATAATTTGAGAAGACTCTATTTTGTTTTCCATAGCAACTGGAACAGTCTACATTACCACCAATAGAGTTCCAGTGTTCCTTTTTCTCCACAATGTCATCAACACATTTTTTCTAGTCTTTCTGATATGGGCCATTCTCATAGGTGGGGAAGGTATCTCTTTGTGGTTTTGATGCACATATCCTTGATATGTGATAATGAGCATTTTTTCATGCACTGTTGTCCATCTATACGTCTTTTTTGGGAGTGATATCTATTCAGCTCTTCTGTTAACTTTTTTTGAATGTGTTATCATTGAGATTTTTTTGTTGAGTTTTATGAGTTCTTTGTCAATCCTAGATATCAGCCTCTTATATGGTGGGCAAAAATACTCTCTCATTCAGATGGATGTCTTTTTGTTCTAGTTTCTTTCACTGGACAGAAACATTTTAATTAATGTATATTCAGTTTTTTATATTCATTTTTGTTTATCTTACTGTTGGAGAGGAATTCCCAAAGGTATCACTGGAGCCTATGTCTGGAGTGTTTTCTGTTCTTAAATCCATATCTTTACTTTTTAGTTAAAATTTGTCTAATGTGTAAGATTGTGGCCTATTGTAATGACTTTGGTAGTATTTCCTCTTTCTTAATTTGTGGGAGGAGTTTTTCATGGATAGATTGTTTTCTTTGAAGATTTGGTGGAACTCATTACTAAAATTATCAGAAGCTGGTCTTTCATTTTTTCGGAGGTGGGGGGGAGATTTGATTACTGTTTCAGTTTCATTGCTTAAATTTTGTCTGTTCAGATTCTCTATTCCTGATTCAATGTCTAAAGTATATATATATTTTAAGAGTTCATTTCTTCTAGGCTATTCAACTTACTGGCATATAAATATTCATTCCTGTGATCCTCTGTATTTCTGATATGTCTATTAAAACTTCTCCCTTGTGATTCTATTTACTGGAATTTTCTCTCTTTTTAGTTTGTGATTCTAGCTTAAAGGTCTGTCTATATTTTTTCAATTTTTTTAGTTATTTTTGTTTTCATTAATTTTTCTGACTAGCTTTTTGATTTTTATTTCAATTTGTCTTTCTGCTTCCTAAGTTTGAGGTGAAGCAAGGCAGTTACTTATCCACTAGGATGACAATAATTTCTAAAATTTAGGAATATTTTTTAATAAAATGAATGTTAGATTTAAAGATAAAATTCACTTCTATGGCAGGATAAGAGAACTTATACCTCCAACATGAAGTGAAATAAAGTCAGTAAAATTCATAAGATAAACTGAGATATTTACTTATTTTATGTGAATTTTTGATCATTTACAAGCTTATCTGATTTTTTTTTCTTTTTATGAACACAGTAAAAGACCAAATCTAGCATTTGATATTTCTAGAATTATGGACATTAAAAAGAACACATACATATACATTTTTCCTTAAAAATTTCTGAAATTCAAGCACAATTGCATTGTTTCAAATCTGTAAAGTGGATAATAGATTTCCATTAGTTGCTTGGCAACATTGTTTTATGTTCTGCAAATGAATTTCATATTGGTGATTTATTTTTAAAGCCACCTGCATAAGTTTTTGGAAACTTTAACAGGTATATTAAGTTAACTAAAGTTCCTATACACTTGAAGTGTATTGTTTCAAAGAAAATAATTAATATAATAAGCATAAGGTACATGCACAATAAATTGCCAATTTGTTAATTTACATCTTACCAATAATATTACACTCAGAAAAATGAGGTTGCACTTTATTTCTTTATACATTACAATGAAAGTAATCTTCCAGTACTGAATATAAATTCTGTATTGAAAAGGTCTCCTCTGCTTACTTTTATAGCTATATATGAAAATATGTGTATGTTTGTATATGTGTGTATAATATCAATGTGAATGTATAATATAAGCATATAGGTAACATACATACATACATATACATAGTTTATATGTGCATATGTTTGTATAAAGATATGTACGTAAGCAAGTATGTCTCTATCAATATACAGTCATATATGACTATGCATCTATATATCAATATATATAAACATGATGAAAGTGATCTTTTGATATTTTCCATTAATGATATTGTATCAAAAATTCAAAATATGATTACTTACTCTGCAAAATCATATGTAAAAATGCTTGGTTTTCTGTTATCTAAGTTGTACTTACTTTTGTTTTTAAAATTTTTGTGTCTGTTTTTACTAAGGTAACAGTGTTTTATTTTTAAGATTTTATTTATTTATTCATATAAGAACAGGTGTGTAGGCCAGAGATGCAGGGGAGTGGTGAAAGGATTCACCAGAGACAGAGAGGGGAGCAGAACAGGCAGATCTACTGAAATACACTGCTGAGGGGAGCAGCGGGTGAGACAGGAGAGGTCTGCTGTGCCATGTGATTCAGCTCCCTGGCCTGGGATAGAACTTGTGCCACAGTGGCTAGTGAAAGCTAGATAATGCTAAGACTTCAACCCCTGTGCCACCAGGGAGGCCTCAGTAATGATAGTTTAAAATGTATCTGATTCGGAAATACAGAATATCACCTTTTCAGGTGCATCTTATTGCACAAATTTGTATTTTGAACATTAGTGCTCTAAAGCAATAATCCCAGCCCAAGGAGGTGGCACAGGTTTAATATATTAGACTTCGTGTATGTGAAATCATACAGTATACATCTTTTTGCGATTAACTTATTTCATAAGCATGATCAATTGTCTTCTCCTCTTGTGACCAGTCGATCATTCCCTACTAGCTGTTCTGTAGTAGCCAGCTCTGAGTAGTGGTGTCCTTATATCCCCTCCCTCCCAGGAACAAGTCTACACATTTGCACCTGTGCACACACACGTGCTCCAGTGTCCATACTCAGGCACTCGTGCCCCATACTCATGTACCCTCTACATTAAAAAGATCAAGGCCATAGGTGATAGCCACTGAGGCCAATGGCATAAAAGCCTGACTAAATTCATATACCCTACACCATCTATAAAACTAGACCAAGAACCAGATTTCCCTACCCATAAAGTTCCCTTTTTAGAGAACTCTAAATAACTGACATTTTGACTGACATTTCGTTTTCAATGAGTTCTGAATTATTACTCATGGCTGCCAAAATTTGCCAACAGGTCAGTATCTGTAAAGATTCTAAAATTTTAACTTGTTCAAAGATCTATCTGGGTTTCCACCAAGAGGCCACAGGTCCTGATCCCCTGAATGAAACAACCAAGAAACACCCCGTACAAGGTGATCTTGTACCCAGAAGAAAGCTGGCAGGGTTATTAAAGACTCTAGCAAGAAAGAAGAGGGAAAGGGAAGGCTAGATCCCTAGAATCACCACTATCCATACCATACTTCTACTTCTCACTTGCATATTTATTACCTGGAACAAAACCTACTGTTCCATCGTTGTGATAACTGCAAAGCTTCACAGTGAATGGAAAATGCTAGATGAGGCCTGTCACCTGTGCAGAATTGGTATGGTCCATTGGGTTTACCATCTCCATAACAATAGTGACCCAAATGACCTCTCTTCATTTACTACCATGTAGAGGCTCCGTTTGGCCCTGAGTCCAGAGAATTATTTCAACAAGGCAACCTCATAATATAGGGTGTTATTACTGCATTCCTATGACTATTGAAACTATCCAAAAGTCACCTTGTGACTTCGGCAAAGTTGCTAAAACTGGAGGAGATTCCCATTCAGATATCTGGATATTTTAGACTCATACCCTCTGCTTCTAATCCCTCTCAAGAGTCTTGCTCAAGCAAAGGGTTTCCCATAACCACCTCGATAAATACCTGCCCTGATTATTTCCTTTATGGAAATAGACACAACTTTACAGGGAGTTGAAAACTCAGGGTTCCTGGCTGCTTAATATCTGGACTGTCAGTTTCTAAACTCCAGGCCCTGAAATTGTATTCTCCCAGCAATATCCTGTTTCTGTTGCTTCATCCTCTTTCCACATAACCACAGTCTAATTTCTCTGGCCCCAACCTAGTGCCAGATAATCACTGACCCTTTCCTAATCTTCAAGACTGGCAGTCACTAAGCCCTTCCCTAGAAAATTGTGGCTTCTCATGTCTTGTCCCACTTCCAGGGACAATTTTCCACTACTCTGGTGATCCACTGGGGCAATAAAATTGCATAGTCCTTTTCTGACTATTAGAAATCGGGACCCAAGTCATAATCATTTCAGGCGATCCCTCCAAAATCTAAAAGGGAAGGCCTTCTACCTATAAGGCATGGCCAGTTAAATGCTCAAAAGATGTATAAAGCTATCAGATGCAACTGTTGAGATCATTCACCTCAAATGGCTTCTCAGGTGATGTCTCCCCCCCCCCCCCCGCCCCTGTTGTAGGCATAGGTGCACTGACACCATGCCATACCACATGCAGCAAGCCCAAGTTCTTCATTGTCCTGATGGCAACTGCCAAATGGATGCCTGGTGATTGTCTTCCTATCAAGACAGTAAAAGTCCCTAATATAAACCCAAAACAGGGCACTGAAGGCCTTTGTCCTGCCATTAATGATATGTGTGAGATGGGCGTTATTAAATCCAGTCTTCTTTTTCAATAGCTCCATTTGACTGGGACTTAAGCCATTCACTAATGAATGGCCTCTCAATATTGATTATCAAAACCTAATATTAAGTTTCCCTTGACTTGGGTTCCAATTCCTAAAATTGTAAAATTGATGGAGGACATAAGGGGTCCAAGGAGAGTCCTTCATGCTCATTGACCTAAGTAATGTGTTCTTTTCCTTTCATGGAAGAATCCCAGGTTCATGCTGCTTTTATTTTTGAAGAGACTCAATATATATTTAAGGAACTCCAAATGGGTATTTGAACAAGCTTGCAATTGCACATAATGTCAATTACCTGGGTTTAAATACCTTACAAATACTATTTAGGGGATATATTGTTGATATTAAGCTGAGGGATCCCTTTGAGGAAGGAAGCAATAATGGAGGACTTGCAAACTTCTACACAGACCAACATGTCTTGGCAATCAATCCACAAAAGATCACCAGCATCATCTGTCAAGTTTGTGGGCATCATCTAGTTAACTAAGGGTTAACAAATCCCCCAAATAGTCGAATATTAACTATCACTTAACATCCACTGTAGTCAGACAGGCACAGCACTCATCTTTTCTGATTCTGGAGGCAATCCCTCACCTCTCAATAATTCTTCACCTATACAGACAATCACATGTGAATCTGCCACCTCCCATTGGTACTAAGTCCAGTGTCACATTCTGGAAGCTGCCCAGCAAGCTTGTTGTGTCTAGCAAGCCTTGCCTTTAATCCCCATGGCTACATTCCATGGGGATGTAGTCCTTGGCCACACCTCACTATGCCTCTTGGAGCATCTGGACCATAAAAGTCTGTTTATTACTTATGGGGTTTTGGTCTGACAACTCCAGCAGCATCTCCATGTCCTCCCTTTGAGTGCCAGCATTGGCATCATATTGGGCTCTTTTAATGATCAAGGCCATATATGGCCCACCTGGTACTACTATGTACCCAAGTTCCTACAGTGTTCTGGGTTAGAGATGCTTCCCAGCAGAAGCTCGGCACGGTCACTTATGCCTCCTTGGTAAAATGGAAATGGTACCTCCAGGAGAGGGCTAACCCTGGCATCATAGGTCTTTCCAAATTCCAGGAGGATGTGGCTTCCCCCATGCTCAGCCCCTTGCCCGAGAGCCATCAGTAAGTGATAGCGGCGCCCCCGCTATCTTCTTCTCTGGCTACTTGGGGAGCCCCTTGGGTCCAACTGTCTGAGATGGAAAGGGAGTCGGTGTTCGTCATCACCGATGGCAAAGCCGCCATTGTACGCAATGCAGCTCGCTGGAGGGCCTTGGGTGTCCACCCGGCCTCAAACATCTCACTGCTCAACCCAACTCAGAGGAACTTGTAGATGTTCACCAGGCCTCAGAGAGGCTAGAGAAAAGAGCCTTTTGCGGGTCGACATGTTCACAGATTGCTGGACTGTTGCCAGTTGCATTGCAGTTTGGTGTGGTCAATGATTAAGAGAGAATTTTCTCAGGCAATACAAGCCCCTCTTGGGCAGCCAGATATGGAAGGATTTTACAGATTTACTAATACCTAGCATTGTTATTCACAGTTCCATTCACACTAACTGCACTACACCAGAAGCCATTTCAAAAATATTGCAGACTCCCTGACTAAGCTTTCCCCACCACTCCCAGCACAGACAACTCAGGGCCATGGTTCTTCCTATCAGATTGTGGAATGAACCCGAACAACCTTGAGTCATCAAGGGCTTCACACAAGGGGATAACCTCCTTCTTCTCAGTGGCAGTCTAGTTAACCCCTAGTTAACTAGATGTTGTGAAGACAGTGCATCCTCTGCTCCTAAACTAAACAATGGGGTCTGTCCCGATGGGAACACTGTTAGAAACTCATCATCAGTCCACTGTGTTGTTCTACTGAGGTCTCCAGATTTGCTGTCACAATCATTGTTATTGGACTCCTCTTGGTGACCTTCATTGGAAATTCCTCTTCAAAATATGCAATCTTTCCTTACAAAAATGACCGTCATTCCCTTTGGATCACCAGACATTATTGACTGACCAGGATAAGTACCTTACTTCTCAACAGTGAAGATGCCAACATAATATTCTTTGGAACTTGCATCTAGATCCCCAGAAGGCTGACCTCTTTCAGCCTTATAATAACTTTTAAAAACAAATCAAAAATCCTCTCCTTAAATTAGTTTAAGAGGTACCTGAATGTATGGAACTCTTTCTCCAGTCCCTTATTTGCTGATTTCTTGCCCCAGGCCTTACTACCCCACATACCAATTACCATAAAATCTGTTACATAACTTTCAGGTATTTTTTTGAATTATAATATTTTGATATTGATAATGAAGAAAGTAAAACCTAACCAAAGTGGATAAAAAAATACTCACAAAATGGCGACTATCTTTGATGCTTTAAGGGGCCTCAATAGTCATTGAATCATTTCCTTTTTTTAATTTCCTCAATACGGAAAGAATCACTTTAGACACAGAGTAAAGGCAATTACTGTTCAAAAGTAACACTTTCTATATCTGATACCAAAAAATGACATTTATGGAATGTTAGTTGAATTTTCAGCTTTCAAAAATAATGAAATTCAAAGTAATATCACTCAAAGCACTGTTAAGAGTTCTTACTGATATACAAGATAAGCTGGTATAAAATCTATTAAGACATGTCTTACAGAGAGAAATTTTATTGATTAATATTAAATGTGTTTAACATTACCTCCACAAGTCAGAAAATATTTCCCTTATGCTTATTTTGTAGAAGAGATTAGTCACTGCCAGTTGTTGGTCTTTTGTGTCTTTGAGATAAAAGTCAATTGATAACTAAAAAAGCCTCAAAGACATGTTGTGAAACACATTTTAGGCTGGTATAGCCAAAATTTAGTATCTTTTACAAAAATAACTACTTAAAATGCATTCTATTTACCATAATACTTATGTTGATATTAAAATAGTTCATTTTGTCAATAAATTACAAAACAAAGACATACAGGATAGATATTAGTATAACAATTCAAAGTAATATATTTATTCATTGAAAAGCTCTTCATATATTGTACTTTTTGGTGATACATCCTGGGGTAGAGAGAGGAACAAGGCATTGATCTTAATCTTGATATCTCACTACCACCAACAGTGTGGAAGTCAGCCTCCCAGTTGACCGCCAATGATTCACAACTGTCAATATCCATGCATTTGCTTAATTTCTTCCCACATTGAACAGCTCTGTCAGTAAGCTATTGTAAAATATGACAAAGTTAGATCATAAAAGACATTACAACTTTTACCTTGTATTTTGCTATCACTTGCTCCAGGAGAAAGCAGCTGCAATATTGTGAGGCTACTAAACCAACCCTGGTGGGTCTGAGGCCTCTTCACAACACCCACTAAGAAACTGGGGCCTCCTACTAACAGTCTTATGATTAAGTCATCTTGGAATAAGGCCCTCCAGCCATAGTTAAGCCTTCAGCTACTTCAGTCCCAGCTGGCACATTAGCTTCAACCACATGAGAGATCTGACTGCCAGCACAAACCAGTTATACTGCTCTTAAATTACTGACTTAGAGAAAAATGACATAGTATAGTTGGAATTAATTCTCTAAATTTTGAGGCTAATTTGTTTTGTGGCAGTAATTAACAGAGTACATTTTTATACATATAAATACATGCACACTACTATTGAGGTGCTAGCATAAATATGCTATGTATATGAAGATGCATGGAGAAAAGAGACATACATAGTCCAAAAAAAAAAAATTGCACTTATTAGGAAAATGTGTGAAGTAAACACATTTTATTTCTCAAGGAGAAATTACCGTGGGTGATACAGATTTTCTAGAAAATGATGCACACAATAAATTCTTCTCACGCACTCCATCATGCCAAAGAGTGTTAGACATGGATTCATGCCCACTGATGCACAGCAGGATAAAAATTAGAGGATGTTTAACCAGGTGTCTCAAGGGCTGTCCACCATTCCTGTTAAGCAAAATGTTCCAGAAAGTTCCTTTCAGACTGTTTGCATTAATGAATAGATGATGTCTAAAACCATATGGGATTCTGTATTTCACTTAATTAAAATTAACTGCCCCATGAATGATTAATGCTTAGTCTGAATTTTTCAGTTTCTGTATTACTGAGATACCAAACAATGGAACACATCTACTTTCCATGTTACTTTTCAACCCCCAATTTAAATAATTAAATAATACAGTAATTAATTACTGTATCTGTTTTCTTTTACTGAATACAAGTGTTCATTTTTAAACATTCAATATTTACTGAAGAAATTTCCGGCATCTCTAATAATGTTAATTTCACTTGGAAACATGACCATATGATAATAGGGATTAAACTAAAATTTGATTTGTTTTTGTTTTCTGCCATTAAAAAGGTATAGGTAGCATTCACTACATTTTGAATAGTTAAAGCTAAAATAGGTAACTTTGCAAAATGATTAGTTGTTTTCTTCATAAAGTAATTATTTTCTAAAAATATTTACTGCTATGTACAAGAGATTATAGCTTCCAAAATTGTAAATTCTTTAAAAAGTTCCTATTCTGGGGCCTCCCTGGTGGCACAGGGGTTGAGACACAACCTATGAAGCTATCCGCAGCCACTGCAGCAAGAGTTCAATCCCCAGCCAGGGAGATACCCACAGGACACAGCAGACCTCTCCCAACTCACCCACTGATCCTCTCAGCAGTGTATTTTGTCACTCAGCCTGTTCTGTTCCCCACTCTGTCTCTGGTGAATCCTCTTACCCTCCTACATATCTGGCCTACTGTACCCCAGTTCTTGTATGCATAAATAAATCTTTTAAAAAAATTCCTACTCTGGGAAAGGGAATGTAGCAATAATCTAGAACTATAAAGTGATGTTCAGGACTATAAAATAGTTTCATTCATGACAGGCTGGATCAGGGTTTATTTCCCTTGAGAGACATGGCCTCTTTAACATGTAAATTAACATTCACAAAATACTAATTGGTTCTATGTGTGAAATTTTTGGCCAATTAGTTGTAAATGTATTTTCAAATATATTTTTAGCAAATTGTATTATTTAAGTAAACTACTCAAATACACCATTTTGGCTCATTAGTTCAATGCCCTCAAACTCAGTCAACCAATTTAGATTAAACCTCATTTATAATAAAGTTAATGAGACCAAGACTTGAGTCTACTTGAGCATCTCAATTTTGTACCCAGACAAGCTTGGCCCCATTTTTGTTTTATTTGTGTATAGCAATGCTTATGAATAAATTGGCAAAATGTGATATATAATCTTTCCAGACAAATTCACTTATGCTTTAAAAAGATGGGCCAGTAACTTAATGAATTGGCATTACATGCTTATGTATCTTCTGCTTTCAATTTGCATTTTAAATAAGCAATATAAGTACTTATTTGTAAGAATGGGATAGTACTATATGGTTTGATTATGAAAAGTAGTCTCCTATCCCCAAACCCTGATCACAATTGTCCTGTTCCTGAGAGGCTCAGACTTATGTTTCTTAGTATTTACCTCCATATTTTTAAATGATTACTACTATTACAAGTTTTCTCAAATTTAGGTATTTTATATAAGAAAGCCCTTGAAGCCTCTGACACATCCCCCAAAGAATTATCACTCTTTCTTCCCATCTTTTCAAGAATTTTATATAGAAAAAGTTGTCAATTTTTTTTTTCTCTATTTACCGCAGTGTAGTGATTCAACTACTAATCACTGGAGTAGGCAGAACTGATTATAAAGAAGATCTCTCAAGATTCTTGCCCTTGGTTATTCACTCAAACACTAATTTAGATACTGCTATGGAGTGATTTTACAGACAAAATTAAGGTTACTTCCCATTAAAATAAAATTATACTGTATTATTTGGAGAACCACATGTAATGATATGAGTCTTTCAAATTAAAAGAGGAAGGCAGAAGTTTCACTCAAAGAGATGTAGCAGGAAAACAAGACAAAAATGGAGGACAGATATTTATTTTTTTATTATTTTTTATTTTTTTAATCATGGTTCATTTTTAAACAATATTTTCTTCTCCCCACCCCTTCAAGTATAGTCCCCATAGTTTCCTTCACCAATGCACCTGTGCACCATCACCTCAGTCCCCTGTGCTCCTCTCGCCTTCTCCCTGATCCCTCTCCATCCTCCTCCCCTGCAGCATGTTTCTGATTTCAGTTTTTGCTTTGTTGTGTTTTTTTCACTGTTACCATTTTTTAACACTGATGTCTTATTTGATTCCCTTATATTCCTGCTACAAGTGAAGCCATTTGATATTTTTCTTTTTCCTTCTGGCTTATTTTCTGAGCATAAATCCTTCTGGCTCCATCCACATTGCTGTGAATGGCATGAGTTTATCTTTTTTGATTGCTGAAAATATTCCATTGTGTATATATACCACAACTTCCGATCCAGTCATCTATTTTTGGCCATTTGGGTTGTTTCCAGGTTTTACCTATTGTAAACAGTGCTGCAATAAACATAGGGGTACAGGTGTTCTTTTCAATCAATATTTTTGTGTCCTTTGGGTAGATCCCTAGGAGTGGAATTACCGGGTCATATGGTAGCTCCATTTTTAGTAGACTGAGGAACCTCCAGACAGCTTTCCATAGTGGTTGGACCAGTTTGCACTCCCACAAGCAAAAAGGAGAGTTCCTTTTTCATCACATCCTCATCAACATATGTTGTTGCTAGATTTTTTGATCTGTGCCATTTTTGATCTGAAAGGTGGTAAATCACTGTGGTTTTGAGTTGTATTTCCCTCATGATAAGGGATGTTGAACCTTTTTTTCATATGCCTGTCAGCCATTTGCATTTCCTCCTTGGAGATATGTCCTTTAAGATTTCTTGATTGGATTGTTTATTTTGTTTTTGTTGTGTGAGTTCTTTGTATATCTTTGTGATAAGACCCTTATCAGTTGTATGGAGCAAAAATTTTTTCCCAGTCAGTGGGGTGTCTCTCTGTTTTGGTAAATGTCTCTTTTGCATACAGAAGCTTTTCAGTTTGATGTAATCCCAGGTGTTTATCTTTTCCTTGACTTTCTTTGCTTTGGATGATGAGTCTTTAAAGATGTTACTGAGATATATCTTGTAGTGTTTTACCTATATTTTCTCCTATGTATTTTATGGTTTCAGGTCTTATGTCTTTTACCCATTTTGAGTTGATTTTTGTGCATGGTGAGAGGCAGTGCTCTAGTTTCATTTTTTTGTATGTGGTCGTACAATTTTCCCAGCACCATTTATTGAACAAACTGGGAGGACATATATTTAGACCTCAATTGTTGGATTTAGATATCCAGGGAAGCAGAAACCTAAGAAATTAGGTGGTATCTAGAAGCTAAGAATGGACCTTGCCAAAAACCATCAAGGGAACAATGATTTCTGTCCTACAAATTGGACTCTACAAATACCTGAGTGAACCTATCGTGAATCTGTAGATTTCCCTCTATATCATTTGGATTAAGTTCAGCAAACCAATTCATTGATTTTAATCCCACAGAGGTCTTGCACAAATTCTTAGGACCCAACCAATTCCATGCACTTCTAGCCACAGAAATATGAGATAACAAATGGATGCATGAGTTTGTGATGATTTTGTTACAGCAGCAACAGAAACCTGATATCTTCATTATTGAGACACATCACACAATTTAATAATTTATATATATATTTATATATACACACAGAATACAGACTATAATACCTATTATATACCACATAATATAATATGTAATATAATATGATTGCTTTCAGAAAACAATCCTATGTTCCAGTTTAATGCATATGATGTCTCTTTTGGTGATGCCAGGTGTCCCCAAGTCTGAAGTGTCTCTAGTGGAAAGTAACGAAAGAGTAAATTGTCCCCTACCTTATTGTAAAAGGAGAGGGGTTTGATATCAGAAAGAAAGAAAAATGTTTGAAGGTTTAATTGTATATTTTCAATTAATCCTACTCTTTTAAGCCTCCCTACATACAATACTTCCACTTTCAGAGATATCAGTGCCTCCAATGCTGAAGATTTTTGAAGGTTTGATAGCAATTTTTTTTTTCTTCATGTTGCTTCCTGCCTTGAAAGTAATTGGACTTGATTTTAACATGCTATATTAATCTGTCTCTATTCACTTTTTTTTTTTTAATTTTGTTGACATTGCTTTTCCAGTGTCATAGCTCCATGTATGCTGTTCTTTTTGGACTTTTATTTTTTGTATTTATTACATTTTATTTTTGAAATTTTTTTAATGGAAACAAGCTAAACACTTGCATTCAAACTATTATTGTTCTTGGCTTTGCAACTTGTAGGAATGTGAGCAAATAAATTTCTGTTGTTCACTTGATCTTTGATATTTTGTTATAACAACCCTGATATATGATGCTAATACAAAGAGGTCATTTTATATCACTTCATATTTCTTAAATATCTTTCTCATAATTGTAACAAACAGATCTTTCTCAGTCATAATTGTTCCATTTCATTCAGGATACCATAACTGACTTGCTACTCTAGAAAATGTATAAACTGTCTCCTGGATATTTGTCAACACTCATCAGTTCTTTTTATTATTATTTTGAAGTAACATTGTATTATAACATTATGTGTGTTTCAGGTGTACAGAACTATAAATCATCATCTGTATATTCTATACTAAGTTCAACACTAAAACATACTTATCCATTACCATACAATTCTATATACTTATGTATTTTAACATAATATACATTCTAGATATGCATCATTAAAAGTCAACATTTGTATCTACTACATTAAGTTCACCACCAAAGGTCCATTTCTATGCTTCCACATGCATTTCTCTGTGTTTGTCAAGTTTTTATCCTCCTATGAAGACAAATTGTTAAATAGATTTTAGGACTTATTTATAGATCTTTGACAAGGCAGCCTTAAAATTTATGACTCAGCCTTTCATGTTCATCATGCAGGAATCATTTTCACATGCCCTGCTTTATAACAGAGACATAATGAAGTAATGGGCTAGGGTTTCCCTTCTGGGTCTAGTAGAATCCTAATCACATCCTCAGTAAAGTGTCTTTAACTTTTCTTTCTAAAATATTTTCCATCATCTGCTTCTCTCCTTCAACTTGGTTCACCAGCTTTTTATGTCACCTGGTGTCAGAAAAATACCAGGAAAGTACTTAGGTAAGAGATTTCAATCTCAAAGTGCATGTTTAGATTTCTTCTTCAGATTTAATTTTATGTGTATATTATTTTGACCAATGTTATATTTTATTAAATGAACCAAGTTATGTAACTTTAGGTTTTTTTTACAGTCCCTTGAAAAATCTGTGAGTCTGGATATAAGTACTAACTTAAATTCTTATGGAGATAAATAACACTCCCAACTTTCTTTCAGCATTTTCTTTATACAATGAATGTGTGTATACTTAAAAGTTAGTCTGGCTTGTTTCTCATAGTTTTCTGTTTCATCTGAGTTTACAATATTAATTTATTATCAAAATATTTGCATTATCATGATTGCCACAAAGAGTTATATAAATTAGATACCAAAAAACTCTGGATGATTGAGAAGGTGACAATTACCCAGCTTTGTTCATTGCACAACTAATACAACTATATGTAACAATCCTTGTATCTAACTTTCTCCTGTCAAAAAATGCCTTTCCCTTTAAAAATAAATATTCTTAGTGCAAAGGAACACAACACCTTGCCTACCTTCTTAGAAATGAAGAAGGTAAAAATATTAGAACAACAGAAAGTACAATAATATTTCTATAATTATCCTGCCACAGTTTTATATATATGAATGTATTCTTGTGAGTATAAATTTTTAGCAAAATGATTGCAAAAGACTGAAAATATATGTAAAATTTCATGAGGTAGTTATGGAATTTTCTAGACAGAGAAGTGATCTGAAAGAAACATCAAAAAAAAAAAAAAGATAGACTGACCAATGCAATGAAGAGCATAGGCGTGACAGATAGAAGGTCAAAGTTCTTATTCTTAATCTTCCTAGGATGCATCAACCTTATCTGTTAAGCAGGATTAAGCTAAGTGATTATTAAGCACTCATTTTATGTTTAGATTCTTTGGTTATAATAAGTAGGACATACTCTTTCAATTTCTAACTCCCAAAGAATGCAATTGACTAGTGAATGTTTTTTTATGGTTGTTTTTAAAAGGCGCTTTCAGCAGGATGATGTTTGTGCTCAGAGCAATCTTATACAGACTTACTCTACTTGTATTATTCTCGTTTATGATAAAAGAGTCTATGGCTTGATTTTTTTTTTCTCTGTAAACCACCGCAGATTTAATTTCCCTTTAAGCAGCAGAGTAATAACACACTCTCCTTCACCTCTCAGCTTGAACAGATTGAGAATTTTAATGGGGAAAACATTCTGTGCAGGTAGGGAAAGCCCAGGAGGCTCCAGTAAAGGAGCCCTAAGTGTAGTAAGAGAGATGTAACATTGGTGAAGTTCTACTATTTGGCTTCTAGGGAAAATCCATTCTTTCTAAATTCTCAGTTATTCCTCCTGCCTTTCAACCTACTTTCATTTCCCTGTATCCTTATCTACTCAG
The DNA here is from genome assembly GCF_014898055.3 of Talpa occidentalis. NCBI lineage: Eukaryota > Metazoa > Chordata > Mammalia > Eulipotyphla > Talpidae > Talpa > Talpa occidentalis. The sequence continues at coordinate 15,757,344 of NW_023604972.1, forward strand.
TACTCAATAGCAGCCAGCCATTTCATGACTTCCCTTGATCTAAACCTTTTTCCTGCAGACTTTATGTTTTTCATTTTTACAGACTCTGAAGGCATTGAAATTATAATTGAGTCTTCAGAAGAGAATTAAAATAATAATTGCCTAACATTTTAAGGTGGCAATGGAAACACGTTTTGATGGTTTATAATTGACAATCACCATTAAATTCTATAATTTATTAAATACCTTTTACAAAATTTATACCAACAAGTAAAAGGAAATAAAAAAGTATAAAATTCAAAGTTAAACATGATAAAATATTGACAAGACATATCATTTTGATGAGATTCTAATTATGTCTGCTTTTAGATGAATGTTCTAGTGTAACGAAGAAAAATAAAGCAAACTGTGGCAGAGATTCTATGCATGAACATGAGTTTAGTATGGACAGTGAATCTATAACAAAGGAGTCTAGAGTATACAATGCAGAAGGGAAAAAGTCTCTTCAAACAAATGGTATTGGGTAAACTGCACAGCCATATACAGAAAAATGAAGCTAGATCACTGTCTTACAACATACAAAACAATTAGCTCAAAATGAATCAGAGTGGGTGACTTTTGGTGGGTGTGGTATGGTAATGTACATCTGAAATAGTGTGAAGCTATATGTATACAGTGTTATAAACCATTGTTACATAAATTAAAAAAAAATCACAAAACTTGGATTCAAGACCTAAAATCATGCAAAACATTACAATATATTGATGTTTTGGGGAACTCTAATCCATTTGTAAGGGGGGAAAAAGCAGTAATAAGTGGGACTACAAACTAACATGAATATCTTCATGCCTGTTGTCTGGGAGTGGGGAAAGGGTAACCGCTATTTTGTTAAGAGTTGGAATCTACAAAAAACAAACAGAACTATTACCCAAGTCTTCCCTGGAAGTTGCAAACATACAGTAGACTCCAAAGTCTCAAAATGGTTACATTGGACATGACCTGTCAATGTGATTGTTTTCTAGAGACCCTTTCCTGGTACTCAGGAAAACCCAAAATCCCAACATTCTCAAGTCCTCTAATAGAATTTCTTATAATAAATAGTCTTCTATTTTGCTATTTTTTTGATGGATGACTATTTCTAGAAATCTCAGATCAAATATGACACTTTCACCTTTTAATTTCTATAAAGCTACTTGTTTTGCATAATTTGATAGGTATTTGCCACAAAAACTTTCATTATTTTCTTAATTATTTTTATGAGCTCCATATAGGCAAAGAAAGTGTCATTTTTTTCTTAGTGGGTGTTGTGGACTAAGGGTATCATTATGTTAATTATCTTAGCATAGGAACATAATTTTGAATGATCTAAGCAAGCCCTAAATTCAATTACAATATTTTTCGTAAGAAGGAACAGGATATTTGACCACATAGAAACAAAGAGAACAATGTGACCTTGATGAGAGAGATTGGAGAGATGTATTCACAAATCAGGAAATACTGATGCCATCAGAACTGAAGGGAGTCAGGAATGGTACCTCTCCCAGAGAAGTGAAGGGAACATAGTTTTGCCAAAACATTTATTTCAGTGCAGATATTTGTTTCAGACTTTTTGGCCTTCTGCACTGTAACATAATAAACTTCTGTTGTTTTATGCCACTAAAATTGTGTTAAATTTTTATAACAATAAGAAACCAATATTGTAAACAAAGATCTTTATTTTATTTTCGTAGGGGAATACTCAATGTTCTTTGGGATTTATATATTCCCCGGAGATTCTGAGAACTTCAATATTACATAGAAATTTGCTTGAGTTAATAAAAATGTGTTGAAATCTGACCTCAATATATTTTTTGTTAATTTTGAAAATATATTTTAGCAATATAATTGCAAATGTAATCATGCTATAAGTATCAGTATGCTATTTGTTTTTATATCTTTATTTAATGTAAGACACACTTTAGCACTTTTCCATAAATAATGAAATTCCAATTTAATGTATGAGCCATACAAAATTTCATGCTACTGTGAGATGTTCCTTTCTACCCATCAGAGTTTCATTTTGACAGGGTTAACTTCTTGGTCCACTTTGATGTATGCAATTACTTGAATTTTTAGAATAATTTACTTCTATTATCTCATAAAATGCCAATTGAAAAATAAACATGATAATGGCAGATATCGTAGACCTATGTATTATTATAGACTTGCTTAGTCATATCAACATAGAATGATGGTCTCTCGGGTCATGGGGACATGTAACTTAAGAGTAGACCTTTTATTTAGTTATTTATTAATAATTTAATGTGAATGTTGTTTAAAAGAAGTCTCATGGTCTCTGTTGAATAACAGCTAATATATAATCATGTGACTGATAAATACCCAAGCTATAATGAAAAATCTTTATGAATGACTTATGAGAAAGAGTATGTTCTTCTTAAAAAATGAATGTGATATACAAGCTTTCCTTTATCTCTGGCTTGGATCTTCCCTCCCCCCCCACCCCCCCACCCCCCCCCACCCCCCCACCACTGAAAGGATATAGGTCAGAAAGTGCTCCAGCCACCTTGTGGCTTTGAGGGAAGTGCCAGGAATATCACACATGCCTATAGGCAGCCTTGGCTTTGCTAAGGGGCTGAATAAAATCATCATAGATTTGCCCTACTTCTAGATTTTAAATATAAGTTGATAAACTTTTTCTTCCTTCTCTATAGTCTTCTATTACAGTTTCTCTTGTTTCAGGAATTCATAAACTTACAGTAATGTAGACAAAGATTGCAATTACTATGCATGATAAAACCTGTGAAAATTTAAACCCTAAAATGAAGAATCTAACTGAGCCTAGTTTATTAATTCTATGTTCAAATATGATAGAAAAGAAGCAGATTAAAGATCTTATTTTAACAGCAACGTTAAAATAGCATTGCTGTTTGATTTTAAAATTTAAGGCATAATTATGAATTTGATATTATTTTCACTTGTAAATAGAAAATATTTTTTATAATAGACTATATATATATACACCTGAATATATAAACATGTGATAATAAAAGTTCATGTTCAATTCTCTTGATAGACATATATGGTTTATATTTTGTATAATTATGTGAATATATATTGAAAGCAAACGCAATTGTTATCGCTTCTGTTTTATCTTCTATCATTTCTCTAAAGTTTCTAAAATTTTCAGACACTCTGCTTGTTCTGATAGTGATATATTATTAAACAGAAAAAAGCTTATGTTCTGCACCGAGTCATAGTGCATAAACAGTGATTCTAGGTAATTTTGATGTATCTTAGTAAAACAAAATGAAGCAATTTCTTTCTCTATAATGTGTCTAGATGTATAGCATCCCAAGATCAACCAAAAGAAAAGTTAAAATTAGCAACTATTTTCCCACAAAGGCAATATTTTCAGAATGCAAAATGAGTACAAAAGTTCCTTAAGTCATTCATTAAATCTGAAATTGTCCATTTCCTATTTATTTTTTTTTTGAAAAGTACTTCTAACTACTGAACTTTATTACTGTTTTTTGAGTTTGTTTTCTCCCCTTTTCCAGGATTATAATCATAGTTTCTTTTATTCCTTAACCTGTGGAGAGAAAAGTTTTTGTGTCTCTCCTTCTAACTGGGTTCTATGTCTGTTGTTTAATAAGAGCAAAAATGAAGATGCTTCATTCATCTCACAGCCCTTGGGTACTCCAGCTCACAGTGTTGTAAGTCAGCCTGCCTGACTTTCCTTTAGGGACCTCACTGCACTAATGAGCACTCAGGTGTAATTCATTGGAAGAAATTTTGCAGGTGGAAATTGTTTGCTACTATGGTGAGAATGAGCATACTATTCCAGAGCAAAATGATTTATTACAACTTTTTGCAATACCAGCAAAATGGTTCATACTTGCCAATTTTTGCTTCATGTGCAAAACTGTTTTTAACAGAAGTAGCCATATTCTTGATATTAATTATTTTAGTATTTCCAAACAATATAAGTTCTCAAAAAAGTTTGGGCGCTCCTTAGAACTAGTTGTTCTTGAAACAATATCACAGTGGTAGGAATCTTTTGATAGAAGGCTTTAAAAAAAAAAATTAACCCTGCTTTAAAATATCCCAAAAATAGCACAATCTTAGCTACACAAGAAGATGAAATCTACTTCAAGCATATGAATATATATGCAAGGACTTTCTATTAATTAATCCAAACTACCTCAAATTGCTTATATTCTGCTGCTTGCTGGTGTGATATCTCCTTAACACATTTATAACAATTTTTTTTTGCTTTTGATATTGCTACCTTGAAATTTGGATTGTTCCTTGCAGATTTTATGTTTAAAATATTTATTTTGGCAGTTGTAGATATAATATATTTGTTTCATTATTATCATTTCTTTAATATTTATAATCAAAATATCAGTGGTACAAAGAATCCAGTCTGCCATTTTTAAAAAAATGCTAGCTATCTTTTTTTTTTTGAACAGTTCAATAGAGCAATGTCATAAATATCCTGCTTTTCATAAATTTCCTGCTTTTATCCCAATAAGTTTCTAAAGAAATATTAATAACATTCTGTATTTTGGATCAGTCAGACTTCTATCAAATAAATGGTGATCAGTTTGCATTTTCTTTCAATTTTCAAAAACATAAAGTTTGTAGTTCAGGCAGGAGGAAGAATCTCTTCACAATAAGATCCCTCATTTGCATGAGTTTTTAATAATTTATACTCATGATAACTTTGAAACTTCCTCTGGAAAGGTTTACAAACATTGATCCACACACATACTGAATTGGGTTCAGTGTTAATGTTAACCTTTCTAAGTTGATGACTGCACTTATGCCCACTATCAATCCAGGGACCTATACTCGACAGCTTTGGTCTAGTCTAACACACTAGCCACTGGAGTGGCTGGTTCACCCCAATCACTAAGGACAGATTGCCCACTGGTTACCAGATTTTTATAAATGGGGCATAAATAAATTCTGGTGCTAGCTCCAGTTTTGACACTGACTGAATCTGAAACTAGGAACTTTGTTTCATTTCTTCGGGTTTCTGGTTCTGAACTATATAATTAAGGAATTATGCATTAGAACATACTATTGAAATAGTGTATCTATATTTGGGTTGTTAGGAACCACATATTTGGAGTTTTATTTTTTTTTTTTAAGAATACTTAGAATGAGTTACAATACACCTGATGAAGGTGATGAAGGCAGAAATACTTACTATTTTATTCACAGATTTATTTCAAATGTCTCTATGTTCAATAAATGTTGAACAAATGATGAAGGAGTTGTCAAAACACATTAATGATAAAGTCAAGATTGTCTTTTTTTCTTTTTAAAGATTTATTTATTTATACAAGCACTGGGTACAGTCAGAATCACGGGAGGGTGAGAGAATTCACCAGAGCCAGAGCAGAAGGACTGAAGTACACTGCTGAGGGGAGCAGTGGGTGGCAGGAGAGGTCTGCACACCATATGGGACCCTCGCCCAGCAGCTGGTCGGGGATTGAACTGGCGCTGCAGAGGCTGCAGGCAGCTTTGCAACCCAGAGCTCAACCACTGCACCACCGGAGAGGCCCAAGATTGTCTTTTTTTAAAGAGTCATTCTTTACACACCCACTGATTGAAAAGTAATACTGATTTCCTTCCAACAGAACTGTCAAGAATAGGCAGGTCACCAATGTGATCTCAGTGAATTTGGAACATAGGATGGAAAAGTTTTTGCATCACACAATCATTATATGGTGGTGGTGATGATCATGATGGTAGATAATACCTAAAGATATGTTTCAAGATGTTTTTATTCTTTATTTTATTTTTAAATATATTTTTAATTGAGGTAATATTTGGATACCCCAATCAGGTGTTGCTACCATAGCACACTCACCACCAAATCCCCCATAGTCCATTATCATAGTTCACTGTGCTCCTTCCCTCTTCGTTCTTATCTCTCTTTCCTCCCCACTATGAGTGCTTCTGTTTTTTAGTCAAAAGTTTTTATTATTATGATAACCAGATGAAATGTATTTTTAGTATCATTTTTAACAGAAGAAAATTGAAACACAGACAGGTTTACTTGCTCCAGATAATAAAACATCCCAGATCAAACACACACATACACTTCTTAAATAACATTGTAGGTGACTCTGTTTAAGGAAAAATTACTGTATACCCATGTGCCCTATCCAGCACTGTTTCCATTGTGAGAAAGAGTCAAGACTCATCTTTGCTCTAATTCAAGGAAGAAATACTTTCACTTGGGAGCAGTGTAAATACAGTAATTAAACATAGCCAACATATTCTGCAACTAACTGTTTTATATGTTTGCTCATCTCTCTAACATCTGGCTTCATTGACTATACAATTTAGGTCTCATACTTGAATCTGCAATGTGTGGTTTTGTTGAGGTATATAAATAAAACCTGGCTTTACTCAGAGGCATAGTTAGAAAATAGGGGGGGATATTTTAATAGTCTGTTTTGATAATTTTGGGATATTATAGTAAAACTGGACAAATGACAGTTTTTGAGAGCTTCATTGCAATTTGGAAGATAGAATATGTCAATAAAATGTTCCTACTTATAATCTTTTGGTCCAGCTTGATCTTTCACTCATGCATGATTTTGTAACATCATAAATTTCATTGGTCACTTGGGAAATGTTTATTTCATTGAGTTCTCTTCAGCACACTTACTGTGATTTTCTTAAGACATGTCAGAAGGCTTGACAATGCAAGGTCACATCCTACCTCTCAATCACATTGCAGTTTTCTAATGATTTCACAGTTCTTGGAAGTCAGAGATCAGTATCATATACTCTCATCATTGATAAATCCACACAATTCACATCAGAACTAAACCCCAATGAAAACAAATAGAAAAGAATATTGTATGTTCAGTGTTACAGCATATTTTTAAAAAATGTTCATATTTCCCTTAAACAGGAAGCTAAATAATTACACACTTTTCTAACTGAATAATATTCTTTGGTACATACATTTCAAAATGTTCACAACTGACTTACCCATCTTGAATTTCTAAAACAAAATATCAGCGACTTGGTGACAGAAGAAACAAGGTAATTTTTCACAATTCTGGAGTATGAGAAGTTTAAGATCCAGGTGCCTGCAGTTTGGTTCCTAGAAGAGTGCTTCTCCTGACTTACAAATAGTTGCCTGCTTACCAAGTCCTCACATGGACTTTTCTCTGCCCATGGGGAGAAAGAGAGGGAGAGAAAACTAGATCTCTTGTTACTGCTACAAAGCCTCCAATACCAAGGGATTAGTACTCTACCTTGAAGACCTCTAAACCTCCTGTAAGCTCTATCTCTGAAAACAGATTCAGAGGGATTCATCATAGGAATCTTTAGGGATGAAAATTTAATCCACAGACTGAGTCTTACCTATTTTACTTAAAAATCTTCACATTTAGATAACATGAATCCTTGAATACTGAAAAATTTTGTGAAGAAGAATTTAAAACGTATCATGATGAATAATTTTCAATTTTATAGGACATAGTAAGTCTTTACTTTTTTAAATGATTAGAACATCAAACTTTCTTAGCTTGCTTTTGGATAGCTATATTTAGATTTGAAAATTCCATGACATTAGGTAGAGATTGTTTCTGTAATCGTCACAAAACTACAAAAGTTGTTGGCATAAACTTATAGTAATTAAATTCCCATTTATAGAAATTCTTGTGTTTGAACTGAAAATGTTCTATTTCCATAAAACCTCAATATGCAGAATCTTAGTTTTTTTGCAGAATCTTATTATCCATGTTACTACCCAAATGTTTAAAAGCTCAGACTGTGAAAGCATAGTTATATAGTCAATTTCCATTTAAGCCAAGAGCTTTAATAGAAGCATCAAATGTGCTATTTACTGCATTAGTACTTTTGCAAGTCTTCTTGAAAGAAAGCTTTTAGCTTCCTGTTTTACAACTATATTAAAGCCAATTATAGAAAAGCTCACTCAATTTTTGGATCAAAACTCATTGCCAGTAAGTCAATTATCCTGGTTAAATTATGCTTTGAAAGGAAGGCGCTGTGCTTAGCGGTGTTGGGCCTCAACCTAAGAAGCTTCCCAGGTATAATTTGAAATTGGCTCCCTTGCTGATAAAGGGCAGGGGAAGACTTAAGACAGAGGCAGACCACTCCAATGCCATGGGATTAGGACTCTACCTTTATGACCTCTATTCTAGAACTAAACTGAATTTTATAATTTATCAACTCTGGCAGCCTTGTTAGAAAAAAAAATACCAGGAAGAAAATAGGAGATAGATACCCCTATCATAAGTATGCTTCAACTGGGAGTGCATAGAAATTCAGGAACTAAACACTAAACCCGAATCTGCATTTTAACAAGAATATTTGTTCAGGACAGGTCTCTCAGAAGCTCTAACATCTGAACTAAATCTGAGACAGTCTTACGGATACATATATAAGATCTGGAGAATATTTCAGACAAATATGTCAGCTGCAAAGGCTTTGAAATAGGAATGGTTTGACATGTTCAGAAAATAGAAAGGCTTTTGTCACTTGAATGTGGCAAGTAAAGATAAAATGAAAAGGTCACAAGAAACTGACATGCAGGTCAATCTCTGACATGAAAAAGAACATTGATTTATACTAGCTGCAACTGGATAAACTATTAGTGGCTCCTAATCAAACAAGTAACATATAATTTCATTTTTTAAAGGACACACTGTGAAGAATAGATTGTAAAACTGAATAAGTGAAAACAAGGAATTTATTTTAGGATACAAATGAGATAAGAGTAGTTTGCTCAATAGTTGTGGTAATACATAGAAAGAAATAGAAACCCTGAATATTTTATACGTTTCATAGGAATTAATACTGGTAGAGTCGATGTGAGAGGTAAGGGAAGGAGATGAATCAAGCATACCTCTGGCATTTGGAATTTAGTCAAATGGTATTATTTGGGGTTCAGTGAAATGATGTTCCTGAAATGAAGATAGCAAGAGAAAGAAAGTTTTACAGGTGAGTATATTAAAAACTCTATAAACATGCAAAGTTTAAGATATATTTTACACTTAAAAAATGGTACAAGGAAATGTGGTATAAGGCTCAATTCAGGAAAAGTCAGATAAATGTAGATCATCTGACTGGGATTTTATGCAATGTCAGAGGCTTTGATGAAACTCCTTCTAAAAGAGTTTGTACATATTTCAGTAAAATCCACTTGTTCTGCTTCCCACTCTGTCTCTGGTGAATCCTCTTACCCTCTGCACCTCTGGCCTATATCCCAGTTCTTCTATGCAAAAATAAATAAATCATAAAGAGAAAAAAAATAAAAGAGTTTGTACAGAGATAATAGAAATTATTGCTATTATTATTTTGTTAATTTTTTATTTGCTTTTGCATGGAACAGGGATATAGGACAGATGTTGGCGGAGGTGGGGGGTGAGAGGATTCACCAGAGGAAAAATGGGGAGCAAAATAGGCAGATCTACTGAAATACACTGCTGAGGAGAAAAGCAGGCAAGACAGGAAAGGCCTGCTGCTCCAACTATATTAATATTAATATAATTAATTCTATATTAATATTCGATCCTGGCTGGGGATCAAACTCAGGCCATGGAGGTGACAGTACTGAGACTTAACTCCTAGGCCACCACGGAGGCCCAAGTTTTTCTACCCTTGATCTAGAACCATGGAGAGAAAATAAAGGAGTCTGTCCCAGATAAATACGAAACCTCTAGATAAGTCCTGGACTAAACTTATCGCCAAGCTTCTTTCAGATGAATAAGAAATAAACTGGGGATTAGTTCCAGTTACATTAATTTTATTTTTAATATTATTTAATTTGATAACTGTCTTCAAATCTTTAATGATAAATGTGGAATTTATCACTGATAACAAATATTGTAAAAGTTCTTTATTAAAAACTAATATACTTAAATGTTTACCATGTCAACATTTTGCCATATGTCATTTATTTTACTTCAAAGGAGAATTTAAGAACTTTTTTGGTAATTTATTTTGAAGTCTCATTTTGTTAACACTCATTAGAAAACTGCTAATTAGGAGGGAAAGAAGTGAGAATTTTAAGACAACTATTAATAACCTTCCTCTTCCTCTAACATGATTTTCTTGATTTTCAATGAGCCAATATTTGCAGTGATCCAAAAACATTCTGAGAATGTAGTCATTACTGTAAATATCCCACAGCAAGATATAAATTCTACTAATTACCGTATGTCAAGTTTTCGATCTCCCTACTCAGAAACAAGTTATCCATTTATTTTTCTGTTCTTAATGCCAGAGATAATATTTCCCATATAAATACTTACTATGCTTTCATTTAATAGAATATTCAGAATGGTGACTGAGTTTTCTAGCATTTTATCTAAAATGTTATTAACATCTGGAGGGATCTTCATTGATATTGAACAAATGCTACATTAAGTTTTAGTGTTATTGAATCTTACAGTAGATCAAATAACATCCCAATCTACATCAGACAAATGCTGTGGTTACAAAATTTACAGTGGTATCGCAGCATAGTTCCATAATTACACATTTATTTAACCAATTAAGCATGAAAGTGGCATTATTGTCAGAGATATGATATATGACCTGAACATAATTTGGTTAATGAGAAACAAGTAATGCCTGCTAAGTAGGGCAGGTATTCTTTTAGCAGAAGCCTGCTAATTGCCCCTGACATATGTCAAATTGAATGGTCTTATGTAAAAAAAAAAAAAATGCTGAGTAGATAAATCATGTGAAAATAGGCCTTTTCTTTTTATTTATAAAATGTTTGTAAGCATTTAGCTCTGGGAAGTTGAAAATAAAGCAGTTTGGTATAGATACTAGTTGCAGACATTGTGCAAATTCTCCGGTGTACTCTGTCAATGATAAATAACTGCTGCCATTTCAGGTTTTTGTCTGTTATGAACTTCTAGAGGAAAAAAATCTTTACTCCCAATTTCTAATTATCTGTACTCCCAAATGTATCCACCCACAGAATCCCCTGGCTTAAGTTGGAGCCAAGTCTTAACACATAAAATCACTTTAACTCCCTCAACCCTTTCTCCTTATAAATAAGACAATCAACATTTTACCTGAAAATGAGAAAAATCATGAAAGTGACCGATTTTTTAAGACTATTGTAGGATTTTGATGAAGTTCTATTTACTGGTTGACAAAGAATTAATGCATACATAAACAGTCCAGGAATTTGGGGTGGGGCATTTCAATGGGATTTCTGCTAGGAATGAAAACATCAGATTAAAAATGCAAATCAACTTTATTGATCAAAACCAAAAAACATTCTGATGATTCAGCTTGTAGTCTGGAGACTGAAAATAATTCATTGTGATTTCTAGAGCCTCGATTTGTGTTCTAACCAGCTTGCATTTAAACTTGGAAATGGTCTGCGAAATACTAATTTTGAACTCATTTTTTCCTTTAAATATTCTTTGATGTGTGATTTAAGATAGTTGTTTCTAAAATTCCATGTTAAGGCAGCAATTGAGTAGGGAATAGAGATTATGGTATTACAGTTTTATGCATTCTAGATTTAGCATATTGGTGAATTTAAACAGTTTCTCTGAAACTTCATGGTGATGAAATGTTCTATATTATCACACACATATATTACTCTCCTTATCTATTCTTTATATACCTTTCCTGGCATCACTCAAAATATGATCATGTTTTCTCTAAAATATGATATGTTCAATTCGTAGGAAAAGTGCAATGGGTGGATTAGAAACTAAAACAATTTGTCAGTCTTACAGTAGTTTAGAATTTACTTAAAAGCAATAAAATTATTTTGACAAAGTAATAGATCCCATAATTTTATATGTCTAGCTTTAGTTGGCTTGGTTGGAATATAAAATAATTTTTGATACTTGAAAATTGTAAAAGATGGTTAAACATTAAATTTATTAAATATCTTGCTTTATGTTCCTGGATAATTAGTTTTCTCCCCACAGGTAAATATTATAAGGCATAATGTAATCATTTATTTTCATATTCTTTCAGAGTGGGGTAAACATGGCCAAAGAAATTAAAAATATTTCTGTTGCTCATTTTCTCATTTTATATGTTAGAAATAGCAAAGAATTAATACTTTTTCTATGGCACCTAATGCAATTCCCTTTCATTTGTTCTATTACTATTGTGTACTAAAACTTCAAATCATTTATAACTAAGTTACATTTTATGAGAAATATAGTGTGCTCATCTGGGAAGAAATAAAGGCATACCACTATGATTTTTTAAATCAAGAATTCGTCCCTGTCTTCCATTTCTTGTGATAAATTAAGAAATTGCGTTCTGAACTCTTCATTTGTTATTTCCCAACAATATTTTATTGAAAATCTATGACTCAAGTATTGGTGCTATTTCTAATTGAGGGTTTTTTTGGTTTTTTTTTTTTTTTAACTCTAGCTAGTCTGAAGAGAAGTTTTTAAGTCCTAAGGCTTCTCTGACTTCAATAAATAGAAAATTCTATGTGCATTTTTAATTATATTTGTAGTCTAGCCTTACTCAAACTATTCATATCTATTTATAATCATTTTTCAACCATATTCCTCAGTTTAAGGAACTCTGAATCTTCATACAAAGATGGTAGATCCTGATCATTCCATTTTCCAATCTCATGCTTGAGTTTCACATTTGTCTTGAATTTCCTCTATATTTACTATCTTAATTTACATCAACTTTTCAATGCCTTTTATATCTCTCTTGGCATTTGTTACTGGCTATTTTTTAATTTAAATATTTTATTTTATATAATTCTTACATCTTTTTTCATCTTTGCACAATGTATGCACCTCCTCCCTTATTTTGACTCTAGTCCTTCCTTTCCCTGCCCCTCCCTCCCACCACCCCCATAGTGTGTCTCTGGTTTATAGTTGGTTGTTGATTTTGATTTTTACTTTGTATTGATTAGTCTTTTTCCTGGTCCCTTATTTAGGTTTTCCAAATTCCTGCTATGAGTGAGACCATCCAGTATTTTTCTTTTTCTTTCTGACTTATTTCACTGAGCATGATCCCCTCTCGCTCCATCCATATTGCTGCAAACTCTGCATGTGTTTATCTTTTTTGATTGCTGAGTAACATTCCATTGTGTATATGTACCACATCTTCTGGCTATTCTACTGCATAATTCATTCCCAAAGATCCTATGGAAATTGAAATCTCATCTCTTACAAAATTTCTAAATCTTTCTTTTCCCAACATTTTTTAAATGTTCATATGCCCTGTGATTAGTAATCTCAGTTGTCTTATTCCTTCCTTGACTTATTTTCAGGATATTCTTGATGAAAAGTATGATGAGTCAGTGGATGTGAAAAAAGGTGAACAGAATGTATGTTTTATATTTTAGGAAGATAGATCTGTAGAGGTTTATGGAAGAGAAAAGATGTGAGATCTCTGTCCCCTAATCATTCAAAACTGAGTTTAGAGATTAAGGACATAAAAATGCTAGCAGTAGCAAACTCTGACAATGCTAGGCTACAACAGAATTTATGCAAGGAACTCTAAAGCACTGAACATGTCCTTCTTACTAAAGTTGGCAGATTAGTGAGGTAGAAGTTCTATCTAACAGATATCTTGGGGAATCATAAAGTCTAAGAACCAAGAACAACTGGAAGTAGTCAACGCCCTTTGATTATTAGAGATTTTGAAAATGTTTTTCATGCATTCAGTTATGCATTCCTGTTTATACACTATACAGAGATATGAAAATAAACTTCACAAATTGTATTTATTTGAAAGGTTCAAATTTTGCAAGAAAAGATATATGTGTGCAAACAACACAATACAAATTAAAAGGGATATGTCCTACAAGATATGTGGACATTCAAACATGGGAATAGAACTTACCCCTAAACGTATTCAAAAACTGAATCTGTGCTGCCAAAAGATTAGTTTATATAATTTCTTGGATATTCTATTTCATATTGCTTCTCCATTCAACCATTTTTCTTTAAATATCAAGAAATAGTAGACAAAAGAGGATTTGGCTTATATCACAATTCCTTTAATATTTGGAAGACTGACATGGTTTTAAACACACATGAATTTCAATTATTTTAAAAGTGTTGAAAATTTGTCAAAGTCCTGTGACCCTGGAAAACATCAATGAGTGCAAAATCCCTTACCATTACTTATTCCAGGATGTACCTAATTGAAAAACACCACACTCCCCCAATATAAGTAAGATGGCTCTCAAGAAACATACAAGTAGTAATGAAGAGAATAAATGCTAAATATATTTGGTTCATGATAATTTGAAAATTATATTTCTGTAGTGGATGGTTCATGCAGGGAAGTGTCAGAAAATGAGTGTCTATGGTCCAGAATAAAAGGGAGTTTAAATTCCAGTACAAGTGTTTTTTTTTTTCCTGTTTTTTTTTTTTTTAAACACCTGATAAGTAGAAGATACAATCATTTAAGATCTGTTTTTGTGCTGGTGTGCTGAAGGAAAGAGCTTTGCACAACATAAAATATAATATATTTGAGGTCACCTTTGTGACTTACAATTTAATATAGATATATTGAAGGATTTAGAAATACTTTGGCACCTTGTCAAAACAGTGAAACCATTCTGAAATGTTCAACTAGATGAAAGATACATGCTTCCCAGAGAATCCTTCAAAACTTGCTCTTCAACGTGCCATTCATATGCTAGATGGACAGCATCAACTTAGTGTTAAATCAAAACCAGTATTGTATCAGTTTATGATTTGATCCAAAGTGTTATTTTACAGATAAAGAAAAATGAGGTACCGATAGACAAGCTGCATCGCCAGGGTTTCCATTAATGTTTAACATTCTCCACTATATCACACATTCTAATGGAATGCAATGCACTCTTTTCCACTCAATTCCCAAATATCTCCTACAAAGTAATAGATTTCACTTATAGTGGGAAAGTCCCATATTCTTTTCTCTAGAAGTAAAGCCAACAGTATGAAAAATAACCCAAAAATAACATGAAAAATAACTGAACACATGATTTCATATGATGTAAGTGGAGATATAGGGAAATACAAAAATAGACTAGAGTAAGAAAATTTTGATGTAAGACTTGCATCAAGAAAGTTTCATAATATCAATATATTCTTTAATGATTAAATACCTAACTTTCTAATCTGCTTAAAATGCATTGGATTTTGTAATGATTCTATAAAATGATATGGAATTTATTTTTGTTTCTTAATGTATTAGTGATTTTTTAAGTCATTAATAAGAATTAGTTATGATTGTAACAGTGGAGAAATAACAATTATATTACAATAATGTAGACTTGAAAAATCTTTAATCACATCATAACTTTTCATTTTAATGTTTAAATATGAAATTAATATTAACATTGATAAAGAATATTTGATAATGAACATTCATTTAAACCTTCTTTGTCTTGTGAAATTTATCTCCATTATCTTCAATTTTCATCTCAGTCTTAGAAGTTAGCCAGAATATTTCCATTTTTTCTGGGAAAAAGTGAGTTAATAGAGGATCAGTAATGTGTCTGCTATGTAAGTCCAGGTGGTTAGAAGAGCTGAGATTTGGATTCATGGTTCTTTGATTTTAAGGCTATGGCCGTTCTTACTATCGTATTTTTTGTCCCTTCAAATTATTTTCTATTCCTTTTCTTAAGGTCATTAAACAATGTTTCTTCTTTCTCTATTGATTTCTGTATCACTTCAGCATCAAGGCATAGGTGATAGGATAATGAAGATCAAGGTATTACCTTTGAAAATATGATTATTTTTATATGGTGACATAGTCATCTTCATCTTCAACTCTTAGAGAGATTTGCAAACCGTATCAAAGACAGAAGTCGCCAACTATTGTCTTCTTCAAAGGGAGAGTGTCTTCCCATTATGCCCCACAGTGCATGTAGGGCTGAACAAACTGCCTTCTATGCAAGCAGATTGGGCTCAGCAGTTAGGTAGGAAGAGGTGCAAGTCTCGCATTTGTCTCCCAATAGTCACCGACCAGAAAACTCATCTTTCCTCTCTAGTACCAGAGTTAATGAAGGATGAATGAAAAACCATGATGGGCAACCCTCTCAACATAGAAACTGTTACTATGTTTAAGTGCCTCCATAGAGCTGGACAGTATTTAAAGAATAGTTAAATAAGAACTTTACTTTCTAGTTTAGCCTGTTTAAGACAAGATCTTAACAACTAATAATACAATAATATAGGTAATGTAATATAATAAAATAATACAATATATTAAATAGCACAATGCTTACCATTAATTTTGTAGTTAACATATTACACTGGGGAATATATTCAGATAAATTATTTTTAAAATTTTGAATATAGTCCTTTAATTCTTATCTAAAATAGAAGTGAAATATTTCATTATTTGAACTCTTCCAAAATTTTCATAGAAAAACTTTCAATGACTTGAAAGTGAATGCTAATTTTTGAAACATATATGTCACTAGGGATGGATGACCTAATTTAGATGAATCGTGATTCAAGTATTCATCTAAAATTCAAGGTTGACCTACATCAAACATGATAGTCTTAAAGTTTGGTTAACAATATTCATTACTTCTCTTCTTTGTATGTCTTTTTATTTCCTGTTTTGGATTTCCTTAGAAGTAATCCTGCCAAGAGTACAAGAAAAACTTTTTGTGATGAGTCTATCCAACTACAAACCTAAAATGGGAAATCTCTGTAAGAACTTGAGTCTGGTTTTCAGCCTCAGAGGTTTTGGATCTGGGGAAGATTTTCATTAATATCTCCCCTTTTCTGTATCATGCGAATTTTTCATCATAATGACATAATCTAATATGTTTTTATATTTATATTTGCCAAAATATTTAAAACCAATTTGTACTTAGATATATATTGACTCTATACTCATTCATTTCAGAATAAGCAATATGCTTTCACAAAATAACTAATTCTCATGTAGGAAATTTATTTTTTATGAGAAGTTTTCACAGGCTGGCTTCAAATTATCTTTCATATCCATAACATGACTTTAAAGAGTTTATATATAATTATATATATTATATATATAATGTAAGGTCAGGATTTTTTTTTAAATCATCTCAGTGTTCCTTGACATGAAAAAGTATATATGGCTCATATGTACATAAATTTGTGTAGATATGTTTACATATGTATTTGTGTATATATATGCATATATATTAGAATATACTTTTCATACATATATATCAGCAGATTCTCACTTTTTTGCAGTAGTTATGTTCTGCAAAGCAACCATGAACATTGAATTAGCGTATACTGAACTACTGCTCCCAAGGGAAATACGGGGAATATACCTGCAAGCTCTGGTTACACCTTTGTAACTAAATTGCCATTTGCATATGTGGGTTTATTGCCAATATTCTTGTCAAGTAATCTGGTGTCATCAACCTTGAAATCTGCTCTTCCATGTAATCTTTTTCCTGTATAACACTTAGCAGATTTTTAAAAAATTCTTCCACAGCCTCCTGAGGTGCAAAACCTGCTCACCTACAAACTTAACATTTTTCACACTGCAGTAAGAGCCTTTGAGGCAAGCAAGCCGGTGTGCACTAGCCAAGAAAAGTTTAACATTTTCCTGACTCTTGGTAATATGATCATAAATTACTTAGTCTTTTGGTCTCCTAACAGTACAATCCACTAGGATTTTAAAAAATCAGTTGTCATGAGGTCACTTTATTATCGTACCAAAGCTTCATCATTCACTGGATTTACTACTGTAGCCCTTTCTTTTTAGTAAGCAGTAAATTTCTGCTTCCTTTTTCTTGATGTGCCATGATCCCTGTCTTCTGAGTAGCTGACATCACCATTCCCTCTATAGCATTCCATGTATTTCTTTTCTCAATCCATCCCAAGAACATAGTGTAGTGCTATCCACTTCCATCAAGCCATACTTTCTTTAACTGCATTGGAAACTATTACACACAATTCTTAATTTTTTATCTTAAGCTTTTTTTTTCTGTTTCTCAGTATAGACATAAGCTAGCAACAATAACAGAAAGAAGTGACAAAAGTGATAAAAGTTTAGAGACATTTAACAATTGAGATTGGCACTCTATGGTCTATATTTCCTAATTCTATTTTAAACTAGAAAAAATTTCCCCATCCCATTACCAGACTATTCCACCCCAGAGTAGGTTCACATGTGTCTTTATCAGTTATAGTCCCATCTTTATTGGAAAACTTCAGGTAATTTCCTCTTTAAAGGTGCATGTTCTTAGTTGTAAGCCTAAAGTTTCATACCTTATAGTGATGAGTGTGATTTTCTCTCAGGTGGGTGATATTGACCATATCCTGATATGGTGGTAACTCTGTTCTGCACAATTAGCCTTCTGAATTCTACTTAAATGAGTTATTCTTCACTTAATCTCTTCCTTTTCTGAAATTCTACAATTTAACAGAAATTTAATATTGCTGCACATTTTTTCAAATTCTTTAAAAACTCTTGCCTCTCTCTGTTATCTTTGTGAATTCCTGTTCTTAAGTTAGTACTCCACCTTCACCCAATAGAAAAGCTTCCTGGATTGCTATTCTATTCCTTATTTCCTCTCATTTCCTAGGTTTACTTTTTTTCTGAAGTGATTTTGATATTTGGGATCTCCCTGATGATAAAGAATGAAAATACTGCATTGTCAACTCCATGTCAGGTTTCAGTAAGAATTTTCCCTGAGTGCAATTTTGACTTTAGAACTCAGTATTTTTTAATGGCCCAGAAATCACTAATTACTTGAATATAATGTGTGTTGGAATTGTCTTAGATATGACTGAATGCAAACTTACCACATGGGGTCTTTAATAGCGTATGTTGTCATTTTACTTCATCCTTCTAATATATAATTAATGCTATGCTTCCAAAAATATTTTGTTTCTTAGAGAGGATTAAAATTAACTCAAATATTCTCCAAATATATGTGAGTGGGAGTATGAATGGCTTTTTTTCAATGCTGAAGTTCAAAGATGTTATTTAAGGGCCAGTGAAGTTGTCAGTACTTTGGAGTACCAAAAGATATATCAGAAAATAGTCACTGGATCTAGCTAGTGTTGTGAACAATAATTGCATGTTGACACATGTAGGTATGCAATATATGCCTTATATATGCCAAGGAACAGGAGAGGTCTACTGCACCTTTGGGTCACCTCCCTGGCCAACGGCAGCATGAGTTTGATCCCCAGAGGCTGCAGATAACTTCATAGTGCTGTGCTTAACTCCTTGTGCCACCAGGGGGCCCCTCAGGGTGGCTTTAATTTGGTTTGTCTCTCTGAAAACTCCTCTGTCTCTTGCACCTTGCCAACTGGACATATTCCAGTAGGTTGATGGACATGCAGAAACCCTCATTGTTGAGAGCACTTTAAAAAATGGGATGAATAGTATATATCTATAGGTTAGCCACAGCTCCATACAGTAATGGGAAAGCACATTCCACATGCTATTCCTTGGTACGCTGTTTTCCTGGCAGAGCTCTTTAGAGCTCTCTTCTGTGATTCACTTATCTGTTATGTGACACTCACGATGAGCAATGAATCACCTGTGAGTCAGCAATACAGTGTTATTTAAAATGTTATAAAACACTCAGCTGTCTGAGCAGACATAATGATGTACCAAAGGCAGAGTACTAACCAAAGTCAAGAAGGCTCCTTGACCTTGTAGTTCCATTATCTTGTTACCTGAACATGCTTGACTCAAAGGTCAAAATACTGTTAGAGAAAAGCAGACTATAGAAGCAGAGTGCAGAACCAGGATGCATTGTCATTCTTGGAATTAAGGGAAGCTAGAACATCCTTAGAAGCTCATCAAGACAATAAGCTACATCACAAGCTCATTATAATAAAAAAAAGTGGACACATGTCACTAATTGCACCCTTAAAATTATATCTTACTTTAAATCTTTGCATTCAACACCTTCTATCAAAGCAATTTTCCATAAAGTGACAACACAATGCAGTTAAAAAATAAAAGGTAATGTCATGAAGTGTAGTGTGGGTATAATGTTTCACAGACAAGAAATAATAAAGAATTATAACTTGTTTAAGAGGGAAACTTGCAGACTGGGTACATAGGTATATACATATATAAAACTCACCAAATTGAACTTATTTAAATAGGTGAAGTTATTTCGAAATGTGACTCCAAAAATGTATAAAAAATCTGTAGGGAAGTGGTTATGATTCTCTTGAACAACATGCTGGAATAGACAGTTGTTTCCTTTTATGTCAAATGGACATAAAATAAATCACAATGAGAAAGATATATAGTTGCTTTTTATTTGCAAGCACTCTTGGGAAAAAATTGCTATACACAGGAAACTTGTGAAATGAGATTATCTATTTAATTCCCAAATTTGTGCATATCTAGTTGTTTATTGTTTAATAAGTTAAAGAAAAAAATATAATGATCACAACGGTTCCTTAGAATAAATTATTGAAAAGAGAATTAACTTAGTGTAAGAACTTTAAAAATAATTTCACACATATAGACCTAGTTCTATTGTTTGACTATATTTTGTAAAGGTGCCCAGTTATACAACTTTATTTTGTAATCTTAATAGAGTGTCCTTTAATCATTGTAACACACTAATTTCAGATTTCATTTTAGTATGTCTCTATATTCCCTCAGTAGTGTTGGAAATGTTATTTTCACTACTATTTCCTTCACAGTGAAGTCAGTGGAGTTAGGAAAATATAGTTAACAAATTTGGTAAAATTTAAAGAAATATATTTGTTTTGATGCTAATTTTACTTCTGTAACATAATAGCTAATTAAATACATAGTCTTATGTCATGATTAAAATTATGGATTTTATAGACTTCTTTGAAGGGAGATGATTAAGGAAAACAGAATCAAATATCCCCCAAAACTTTTATTTCCTACCTATAATTGACTTTGTTCCACAGCTAAATAGCATTGCACCAAAAAAAAAAAAAAAAAAAGGAAAGAAAGAAAGATATCATTCCAGTGTAAATTTTAAAGAAAGATATTTTTCTTCTCTTACATGTTAAAATGGCAGTCTATTCTTCAGGGCACGTAAAAATAAGCTTAATTCATTCAAGAAAATGAGTTCACATATCATGTCAATAATAAGCAGTCTTGGAACTAAAATAGTAGTTGTGCAGACCCATGGAGACTTGTTCAAAAGAGATGCCAAGTATAACTTCCTCTCCTGCCTCCAAATCATGCTGCAGACACCTTCCTTTATGAAAAAGAGAATTGAGCTGTCTAAAACTGCTTGACATTAAACTTTGAGCTATCAGCATCTTACTGATAAATGTGAATGTTCCACAAGTGTCTTCTCCTATCATTTCCCACTCTATTTCAGTGTATTTTCTATGCACACATATCAAATCAAAGTTATAAGTTCTCTATCAAGCCATTGCGCCGATATTTCCTCCATAACTTTTTGTGTTCAATCTTCTATTATCCAGTAGATACATGTTATTCCTAAGGAAGAAAGTATGTTCTTATATTGCAGACCTAGAGTTATTATTGTAAGCTAATATGTTTCTAGAGTTTTGAAAGCAACACTTAAATACTTTGTATTGTACCTTACAACAAAAACATATTGATTCCAACTAGAGGGCAAACTAGTCCTGATGTATGATGACTGCCAAGATACTTGATGAATGTATCCGCCCTTTATCAATACACACTCTGATAGGACTTTTCTTTCTCTATAAAGCTCCCCATATTTCTCTGCATTCAAGTTAATCATAAATGCAAAGCACTTTTGTAAAATTCTGTTCATAGTACAATATTCTTATAATTCATTTATTTTATGACTATTATTTCACAGCCCTTAAGTCAGAATTGTTGCATAGCTAAATAAAAACAAGTGGCTAAATACTAAATAATTTCATAATCAATTCCAGAATTCCACAACTAAATGTAATTGCAAAATACTGCCAATTTATCAAAAAATACTAATTGTTTAAGCTGTCATTCAACTTAGTATTATTTTGGATTTTTATTTTTGGTAAGTGATTTTCCTGATGAGTTTTGTGTATAGTAACAGTTTTATAGATTTTATTAAAATGGTTCAGTTGAAAACATGTTTCAGTGCTTATTATTTTTTACCACCATTTTCACTACTGGGGATATGAAAATAAAATAATCTTGGCTTCTTCACGCAATAATTTATAGATTTTTGAGCGAAGACATTTTTGAAAGAAAATAAATTCCAATAAACATTGATAAGGCAAATTAATAATACACAAAATGAAAAGGCAGTAAGTAATGCATCATTCATTTTTTTGCTGGTTTTCAACTGAGTTCATGCGAAATAAAAAATCAACATGACTTCCAATTGGAAAAGAGTCAGAAAAATGGTGAGTTATTTTCCAGTTGATGTCCATAAATCACAGCTGGCATTACTAAGGATCATGAATTCATATTAGCTGAGAACAATAAAGAAAAAGATATAATAATTACTCTTCACTGAGCAGAAAACTAAATATTTTGGTTTCATGAGCCCCAGTATTTCTTTTTTTCTCTTCTCTCAGCACCATAAGGATAAGAATGGTCTTGCTCTATCCAGCATCCCTGTGCAGTGAGGGGTCTTCTGCAAACATTGCTTTCAGCCTATTGTTAAGGCCATGTCTCTGCTTCTTATCTTTATTCAAATAACAGAATGGCATTTCCATGGATGTTTCCAGGATCTTTATTATTATTTAGTTCATGGAGATGGACCATTGGTTATTTGGTGTTGGGTACGCTATGGTGGCAATACCTGATGAGAATATCCAAATATCTCAATTAAAAATGAATAAACAAATTAATTAAAAAATTAAAGATAGTCATTGAAGCAAAATACAACAGCAAAAAGCTAACTAGTTTTTTTTTTCTTTTTAAGATTGATTTATTTATCCATATAAGAACTGGGGTACAGGGCAGAGGTTCGGGGGGGGGTGAAAGGGTTCCCCAGAGTGGGGAACAGAACAGGCAGACTGAGGTCTGCTGCACCGTGTAGGTAGTTCACTGACCGGGGATCGAACTCATGCTGCTGTGGCTGCAGATAGCTTCATAGGTTGTGCCTTAACCCCTTGTGCCACCAGGGAGACTCCAAAGCTATCTAGTTTTATACCTAAACTTTGCACATTAAAGCTGCCTTTTAGGTGTGGGGACACTCAATGCAGTGCACTCAACTATTAAAGGTGCTTCATTGCTAGATAATAAAGATTTTCCCATAAAATAATATCATATAAATTAAAAAAAGACTTTATTTTTTCTACTTAAATAGGTAAAATGTCATTGCATAAAGAAAAAATATAAAGGAGTTTTCATGAACTCAATGATATACAGATTTTCCTTATGAAATGACATTTTCTTAAATGCCAATAATAGGTGATTACAAAAATGAAGATGTATTTTTTATTTATTTATGCATACAAGAACTGGGGTGTAGACCAGAGGTGAGGGATGGTGGTGAGGAGATTCACCAGAGACAGAGTGGGGAGCAGAACAGGCAGATCTATTGAAATACACTGCTGAGGGGTAGAAAAGCTGCTCATACAAATTATCTGCTTGATACTTGAACAGTAATATCTCAGTCCCACAGACTAAAATGAAATAAATTTATAATGAGCTACATACAATACAGTAATTTTTGGATTTTTTCCTTGATAAGTATCATATAAAATAAACTTATAGGGGTAATCCAAATAAAATGTTACTAAGTCATTCTTTAATGCTATTTTTAAAAATTCCTTTTAAGCACTTGCTGCAAATTAATA
The DNA here is from genome assembly GCF_014898055.3 of Talpa occidentalis. Lineage (NCBI taxonomy): Eukaryota > Metazoa > Chordata > Mammalia > Eulipotyphla > Talpidae > Talpa > Talpa occidentalis. Next base: position 15,781,037 of record NW_023604972.1, read on the forward strand.
ACAAAGACCTCAAATCTTAATATTATTTCAATAAAATAAAATTTAAAAAGCACACAATGTAGTTCTTTTTTTCAAGAATTCACAATTTTATTCAAAGAATGATAAATACCCATGGTGATTCCTAAGCCTTACTTAATCATTTACACAAGAATGTTTTGCTACCCCTGTAGGTTGATATTACTATAACAGTAAAATAATAGACTCTATCAGTCCAGATGTATAAATAGCTACTTCTTTGAACCTCCCAATGTCTGCCCCATGGTTTTAGTCCCTGTGTGAAGCTTCCATGATTTTCCTACTGCAGGATTAACCACTTCCAGAGAAGAGATTCTCTAGTGTTCATTTTAATTGCCCAATTTATACTAGGTATTGTTAAACATTTTAAAATTTACTTCAGGATTTAAAATACACCACTATGATGCAGGGAGAAGCATATCAATAATTAGAAGGCAGGGTCTCCCTGGTGGTGCAAGGGGTGAAGTCTCAGCACTATCAAGCTTTTGCCAACCACTGAAGCATGAGTTTGATACCCAGCTAGGGAGCTAACCCACATGGTGCAGCAGACTTCTCTTGTCTCACCCACTGTTCCCCTCAGTGGTACATTTCATTAGATCTGCCTGTTCTGCTACCCACTCTGTCTCTGGTGAATCCTCTCCCTCCACCCCTCACCTCTGGCCTACACCCCAGTTCTTGTATGATTAAACAAATTAAAAATAATCTTAAAAAAATTAGAAGGCAAGTTTTTGTACCTTTATTCTTTTTTTTAAACAGGAAGAATTTGAGCCTTGTATTCTTCATCAGTGACAATAATCATAATTTCATATATCATTCAAATTGTGATGATTGTATAAAATTATATGTATAAAATCATCAAGAAAATACATTTAAAAAACTGATTGACAGCTTCAGAAAATTCTCATATCCTTTTGCATTCTTCAATTTATATGAAATACCTTCCATACTCAAAAGGATCAAGTAAAGTCATTACCAGTAATCTACTTCATTTTTTACAAATTGTTTATAGGTTCTTCCTTCCAAGCACTGAACTAGCAATTTGGGGGGCGGGGGGTCACTGTTATGAGAAACCTATAATTTCATTGTGGATACAAATGCAAAAATTTAAAATTTTAAGAAAAAATTGTCAGTGAAAATAACTATCGTGATAATAAAACAAACACTTCTGCATTTTCACAATATACTCGTCATGCTAGTACAACTTTTTCCTGCACCTGAATTGAAATTGTTTCAAGCTAATGAAATATATAATAAATTGTAATTTCAATAAAAGGACAAGGAAAAAAACTCAGTGAAGTTGGACTGGTTAAGAGATGAGTCTAGGAGGACATAACACTTTAGAAACATTTCGGAAACTGCCTTTTATCACAGGTAGAAAAGTCTAGAAGAACAGCATAATAAATTCTCATATAAACCCTAATCAGACAATAACCATATCACATTTAGTACATAAAACCCAGAAATAATTTGGTTGATGGGTTTATTTCTTCTGCTAATTACAAAACATTTTAAAAATTTGCTTTATCTACTGTGGATCCCAAAGAATAGGGCTTAAATTTGTTGACTAAACTTTTTTACACGTCTGTCTGCCAGTGAATGTCACCATTGTTACAGTCAATGCCCTTTAAATCAGTCATCTGCCCTGATAGCTTTTGACCATATCAGAGTATATCTTTACCTTCTCTCTCCTCTACTATGCCTCATTATGATAGTCTTCATTCCCTATCAACATTTTAACAGCCCAGAGTAAAGATGGGGCAGTCTTGAGAATAAATGCCCCACTGGAGGAATGTTTTTTAGATTTGCAAATGGTACTGTCTCACAGAGGAAAAGGAAACCTAATTGCTGCACTTCTTACCTGTCCTCTACAAATTTTGTTAAGGTTCATATCACTTTCCAGTCACTGCTTTAAAGAGTATCCATGGAGACGGTACAGACAAATTGGTAACAAAATTGTAGTTATGCTGTTTTTGTTCAGGAGCTAGAGGATAGCATCATGATTTATGTTTTTTAAATTCAGTTTTGTCATCATAGTTTTAGAAAAAATTCTGTTTTATGTGATTGTGAGTATGTAAATGCGTATATTTAAGTGTTGTAATATTAATACTAGTGTGGGATATTTGGGGTGTGTACATGTGCATTTGTTTATTTGTATATATGCACATATATTTGATTAATGTGTTACATGTATTTGGTAGATCTGTATGTGTGTACAGTAGATCTCTGTATGTCTGTATGTGACAATAGGTCTGTATGCGTTTCCTTTTATAATTTTTATTTTGTATATAATAAGTCTTAAACATTCTATCAACTATAAAAGTATAAACTACAAAAGGTATGCTGTCTTATGTAGAAGGAAATAAATATACAAAAATTACTATAATCTTGATATTTTTGAATTGTATTAACACTATTTTTTAGTGTACTAAGGAATTTGGAAGACAATATAATCTTTTTTATGTACTATCTGTGGAATATTGAAGAAAGATATAAACAGATTTACCAAACAGACTTACCAACATTGATTATTTGTGGAACAATAACACATCTAAAAAACGGTCAGAAAAATGAGTTTCAAAATAAATGTTCTTTAAATCAATAAAAGCTCAAATTGTCATATCCATCTTTCTCAAAATAACATTAATGGCTTGTTTTCAAAAATCAACATTTATTTTGATGAAAGGAAAGTGGTCCTAGAGAATCCACACATTTACAAAATTCTTCAGTCAGTCAAGATTGCACCAGACACACTCAACATGTAGACTAGCAAAATGTGTGGAAAGAATAGAAACCATTTTAAAATAAACATTCACATTTAATGAATATTCCTTCTAATTAAAATATGTTAGCAAACTTTGGGTTAAAAATGACAATTATTTAGAAGCAGCTTTTCATTTTTTTAATCATAGTATAAAATCTACTTAATTATTCAATTATAGTTTTTTTTCCATGAGCAATGAATAACTCTGTCATTGATAACCATTTGAATTTTTTATAAAGTGCCAAATTTTCTTAAAATTGACATTTGAGGTTAAATGATTAGAATATTGTCAATCTATATATGTATTTTCTATATATAATTGTTCACAAAATGAAAAAAAAAATCTGGTTGTCATATTCTGTGACTCCCCCTATATTAAATTCCGCTAAGTTAAAGTAAGAGAATTTGGGGGTGGGGTAAAATCCGGAGTTTGCTTTCTTACAATTTATATTTGGCTCTGTGATACTAAAATAGCTGTTAAATACTGATACAGGTTTATGTCCAAACTTCCTATTACCAAATCAGGTCCAGTAAAATACTAAATATTCCGTGGTTGTGTTCCCATTCTGGTTCTCTGGGAGAGACAAAAAAAGACCCTTGTGAAATAAACTTGAAATACTATCCCTTGTATTTTCATCTCAGTGGTTTACTCTGTAGTAATATCTAAGTTGGTTTTTTGGAAAGCCTCTTTTTTCTTCAGTATTTCTGAAAACTGTTTCAAAATACAAATTTAATTCCAGATATCAGTGGGAAAGATAAGAAAGTGATTCTGAAAATGTGCCCTGGGGTCAGATCTAGAAAGTCTGAATCACAAGACAAGGAATTTCTATTTAATCATACAGAAAATAGGATGCCATTTTAAAGGAGGGAAGTGTTACAAGTGATAATTTTAGATGAACCCAGGCTCCGTTTTCAGGCAGAACTGGAGAGGAAGATACTTTTTCTAGGTCATACACAGAGGTTTCTATAACAATTGAAGTTCTTTGCTTTATTAATTTTATCAATCCAGAATTTGATGAAGTTTGAGTAAGGTATTAAATAGATCAGTTCACTTTAAGTTTTTTGCATTCTGCTCTTCCAAAGCTCCATTGCTACTGCATTCTGCTTCCTGTTACACACACTCTCACACACACACAAACCCCACACACCCCCTCACTTCTGACAGCCTTATTCACAATTTATCCCACGCTGTGAATGAAATACCTATACCTCAATCTCATTTCTAGCCCCCAGTTTCCCAATTGCAAGATCATCATCTCCTCTTATTGACTTTTAGAGTGGACAGGAGAATTTATTAGGATCAATTTTATCTATTGCTTTCGGAATTCTGTAACTGCAATAAGGTCATGAAAGGTTAATGTTCCTTTATTAAAATGAATACGCCCAATTTCTTCAAACTTTCTCTCCAATAACATCGCTGATTCTGAATCACTGCGTGTGCTGCTCCCTCAAGGGTAATTATGCCTTTAAGTGCCTTTGTGCAGACCAGTATTTTACAACATGTTCCAGTCATGTCCAGAATCACACAGCAATTGCTCCGGTTTAAATGCAATCAATCTAATAGAGTATCTATCTGCTATCTTTTGAGTCGTACATTAGACTTTAAGTCCATAGGTACCATAGTAACTATAAAATAATCTGTCAAGGTCATTAGCGTAATGACCTGTTAGTTAAAATGAGCCAATTTATTTTTCTCTAGTCCGTCTGGATCATAATTGTCTTTCCCCTCAAGTGTGTACCAGTTTACTTCTTCTCTGACACAAAATTTTCACATGCTTTATAGCTGTACTCTTATTATTCATGGTAAATTGCAAATGTGCCCATTTTTTGAAATCCTGCAATTTTAGTAAGTTCATAATATAATACTTTAAATAGTTATATACAATTAAAGGTAAAACATGAAATAGGATTAGAAATCATGGTTAATTCTATACAAATATTTCTAATTTAAAGTAACAATGTATAATTTATTGCACTAGTCTTAGGTAAATGCCTTTAGACCTTATCTGAACTATTTTACAAATTAAGGCAATAGGAACGGTAGTAATATAACATTGGGTGGGTAAGCACTACAGATCCACAATCTTTGCCAAATCTGAATTTTTTCACAATTTCTCCTCATTCTCCTCCGCACATATATAACTCTGATTTAAGTAACCACAAATCATACACAACTCATGGCAAGAAAATGCAATGATGAGAAACAGTATTAAAAACATCTAAAATTTTACTTATTGAAGACTATCCACATTCTACTAACACTTCAATTTAAATATTTTTGGGGAATTGTTTTTTAACATAGTTTCAGCTATTTGCAGAAATCATATTAGATTATGAAACTCTCCAATTTAATGGCTATAAAGTAGCAACAAGTTAAATATTTTCTCAGAATGAATAATGCTTTTTAACAAATATATATATTAGAAATGTTGCTTGAGTTCAGATATCAGATACCTTTTGACCTTTCTTAGTGAAACTGAGCTGTTTCTCAAGACAAGCTTTATCATAACAAGTTTTTCTGAAGTCAAAGGCCAGTTGTAGGAATAAGTACTTCAGGTATGTTTTCAATGGGCTGTTTTGCATGTGTGAAAACTTTTGACCTTCAAATTGTCTTATGCTATTAGAGTGGCAATAGATAAAATAACAGCTCCAGAAATATACACTGAACTTGCTATTTTATTTAAACTGAGTTTTTCCCCATTTTGTATACATTAATGTTCAAAGAGAGCAAGCAAAAAAGCAAACATATAGCTATATGTTTATTATTTTAGGGTCAAGTCAACCTTGCATTTTACTTTAATTCACTGAGTTAAATAATTTATTCAACAGAGGCATGAATAAGTATTTTTCTGCATTTCAACAGAAACCTTCAAAAGAATTTCAAGGAAGATAGGAATGAGATGAAAATAGGGAGGGTTGCAGAACACTGGGAATTTAAACTGGAAATATATGAATTATGGCTAATACCATGAGAGAAATAGATTTGACACCGGAAGTCATTTTAGGGCCATCATGAACAAATCTCCATCTGCTTGCTATAATTTTAAAATACATTTTCTGGAGGCAAATGCACTCTTTTCCCCAATTTATTATGCACCTTTTTTAAAAAAAGATGATTTAATGATTTATGCATGCAAGAACTGGGGAATAGACCAGAGTTACAGGAGGTGAGAGGATTCACCAGATACAGAGTGGAGAGCAGAACAGGCAGATCTCCTGAAATACCTGCTACTGCTGAGGGGAGCAGCTGGCGAAGGCAGGCAAATTCTTATCAAAGCTTTTCTTCAATCTGTGTCTGATGCATCTTGGGTGCTCCAATGTCTCCTCTTTTTTGTCTTCCTCATCTTCTCTTCTTGCACCTCTTTTTGCATTGTGTTGGTTAATTTTATGTATTAGGTATTTTTTTTATTGTCATCATTTTTGGGAAAAAATTTTACCTCCCTCTCTTCAAATAGTAATTTTTTTTTTTTTTTTTTTTTTTTTGGTAGCTCCTTACCCTTACTCTTACTTTGGAGTTCCAGTGGCATTTGTTGCTTTCCCAAAAGTCATTGACATTCTGTTATTTTTTTCTTTAATCCTTTCTTTTCAGGGACTCACTTTGCCTACCTAGGTTTTATTGCTATTTCTTCAAATACCCTGATGATTTTTTTGACAATGTCTAATCTGCTAATTTCAATATCTTTAGTTTTATATAATCATTATACAATTATCTTTACCAATAAGGCACGATTGTGACTTCTATTTTACTCCTCACAATTTTAGTATTTTCTTGCATATTCTTGCTTGAGTGTGTGGCGCATGTTTATATAAGTTGTTTCAATACCCTTATCTGTTAATCTCATCATAAGTCATTCTTTGGTTTGTTCCTATTATCTCATATTTCTACTTGTTATAGATTACATTTTTCTGTTTTGTCATTGCAAATTTTTAATTGCTGTCATAAATTTTGTTGTATATCTTGAAAGAGTTTGTATTTCACTTGTGGAATTTAAGTTACTTTCAAATTAGTTTTATTCTTTTAAAGTTTGAATTTAGACTATTTCATATTTACCTTAAAACAACTTTGAAACAAATTCATTTTCAAATACTAGATCCTTTATAATATATTTTCTAAATTTAATTTCACTTTACAAGGTATAGTCTTTTATCTTGAGCTTTTAATGCATAACACATTCAGACAGTTTAAAAACTGAAATGATATAGCTAATTGTATCAGAAAACAAAACAAGTTGAAAAAAGTTGAGTTGAATAGTGAAGATGGAATCCAAATCTATTCTAGTTTCCAGTCTAATTTTCTTAATTTATGATTTCTTTGGATATTTTATTGTCTTACATCTGTCTTAGTTATTATTTTATTGTTTTGAATACTTCCTCTCCTCTATATATCTTCCCTCAATACACACTTACATACACAGGCAATGATTTAGAGGTTGGAGATAATGACAAAGTTTTCATAGCTTCACGTATATCACTGGACCAGACAATACCCGGTGCCATTTTTCCAGGGAAATCAATACTCAGTAGTTGACCTGAACAACTATATTAAAAAAAAATAGAGCAATTTTAGAAATTCTGAATTAGATGAAAAGTGATTGTCAAAACTACGTTAATTTTGTCTCCATTTTCCCGTTAAGTTGAAAAATACATAATGATAACATTCATACATATACCTTTTTATTAAAAACAAAAACTAGCTTCTAATTTTCTTCCATAATATATTTAAATCCAGATGTTTTCTAACCACAATAAATTATATCTGTTTTACGACTATAGCACTTCAATATCCTTGACTTGTTTCTTGCATATGATTGATCTGATTTTCATAAATTATTTGCCATTTAGTTTTATTTTTCTGATTTTTTTTTAATCTCTTGTTATTTTCAATTAAGTTCCTGAAGTGATGGATGGAAGATGAAAATTAGAGCAATCAGCTAGTCTCTCAAGATTACGAGAGTCCTTAGCAGTAAAGTGCATACTGCTTCTTTCAGGATTATATGCAAAGAGTCAAGGATATGCTCTCTTTAGGGAAATAGCTTTGTCTTTGATTTAAGTAGTTATTAACATCACTGCACACCTATAATTCCGTTTTCATTTTATGTCACAGATAGCTTGGTTCAATATGATACACAGAGAGTCCATAACTGACCCCCAAACCTACACCTTGTCATCAGGGCTTAAGCTTATACATATCCAGTTACCAGGGAGATGTTGCAATTCTGTGTTTCATCACAACAGGACATTTAAGAGGATTAATACCATATTTCATATGTATCTCATTAGGGGCTCCTTTACTACAGATATCCACCACCTTATCTATACTGCTCTCTGAAAATAATACCTTTCCTCGGAGTGGAGCCTTCTCTGCAAGACACACCACTCTTCATTGCACAGTGTATTTCTTGAACTGAATCGTTTGAGAATGGGGGAAAAAAAACAAGAAAATGGGTGAATGACTCTGTGAACTGAGAGAGATGATTAGTACCAAAGTCCTTCTACATGTATCTGTTTCCCCTGGAAAAAAAAAGTAAGTCACTCCTGAAAGGTTTCTATTTTCTGCATTGGATTGTCAGGTATCCAGGCAGAATGTTCGAAAAGCATTTTTGCACTGACAAGCAAATTGATATAACAATGCTTCAATTTTATGTGAGCTCCAAACTGTAGATATGGGTAGAATGGAACATAGAGGAAGTTGAAATGGATTGAAGGAAGTAGATGAATACCACAGGACCCCTGCACATTGCCTCCTTTCCTTTCAACCTGTTCCTCTTTGTTCTCCCTCTCCCTTTAAAGCTATTGAGAAGCAGGTGATTCTTGTGATCCATAGCTCTGCATAAACGGGTAAAACTTATTTTCAACTACTTAAACGAGGATTAATAACATCTTCTCCAAAACTAAGGCTTCAGACTATTAATATAAGAAAGGAACAATGTCAGCAGATTCAAGGGTAGGAAATACGGGAAGAAAAAAATAGGTGTACATTTCCTGGTATTAGATATATCAATCTATAACACACATGGCCCTCACCAACCTACTTCATTGTTAAAATTATACTACCATTTCTGTATATGATGAGATTTTGTGAACTTGCCTGAGATTACAACAAATGGATAAAGTTATGTTCTATAAGGAAGTGTCTATATAAGATGGAAAAGAATCAGCATCTGGAAAAACAAATTATCTTGATGCTTTTCATACTCTTACTGACAATGTTGACTGATAGCAACCATTGTCTTAGACGTATTTCTTCCTGTTATAGGTGGCAAATGGAATTTTTATTTTTTTTGTTTGCAGAAAATCAACTCCAAATTGTTTATATATTTTGTAGCTCAGTTCTCTGGTCACAGTTGGTTGGACAGGATTAGATTCAACTGGAACAGCACTTTTGTTCTTAGGAATAACAATTGGGCATAGGTTATTCTATTTGGGGTGCTCTGGGTGGGTCACCTTCTGAATATTATGTAGTATGAGAAGTCAAGAAAATAAGTGTGAAGAAAGAAATTTCTCATCAGAGGAAAGTAACTTGGTTTAAGCTGGCTTATTCTTAATGTCTTTCTACTGTCTACAATGTGTATGCATTATATTTCTGTGGTTAAAACAGATATTCTTAAATCTTACTAAGTCAACTGGATATGCACAGCTCAAAATTACCTTCTTTTGTTTAAGTCAGTGTTTTATTCATGACATACTGTAAAGCATCTCATGAAAGTATGCACCTGGCCACCCCATTACCACATGCTCATTAGTGATAGAAATGTTTAAAAAATGAATCAGTTTACATAGTAAAATTTTAGTTTTGCAAGCAATTTTACATCTGGTCCAAGATAAAGTCTTGAGTAATGTATTGCATATATTTGGTGCTGCTGGAATCAGAATTCCCGGGTTTGTAAGTACTTTCTGCCAGTCAAAACCTGTGTACAGATTTTGAAAGTTACTTAATCTATGTGTACTTGAGTGTGAAAGGGGGGAAATTACCATATTAACTTCCTATCTTTTTGAAAATTAAATGAGTATAAAGTTTTTACATGTCAAGTATTTAGAAATGTCAGCTGTATTTTTTTTTTCTGATCAAATACAAGAAAAAGACAAAAGATGATTAAGAAAGACCATATTTGGCCCTTATTTCCAAGGACATAGAATTACAGTTAAATTAAGGATCTCATTGCTAATGTCATTAGAAGTTCTAGTTTCCATACTCTTAAATTTCATGTTTGTTATTAATTTACTATAATGGATATATCTTTAATATTATGACTCTACATAATAGTCATAATAAAACATTTTGTTGATGTTAAAGCCTTCAGGTATTTTTGATATTGGTAATTGTGTACTCTAAAAGTATAGGTGATAATAGTAATTAACCTCAAAACATTGACTTGTTTCTGTTGAACGTGGTCCCACTCAGTGGTGAATAAAGAAGATAAACCTTCTGGGAAAGACACCAAGGAAATCATTTATAGACTGTGCAACCTTCCATGTATAGAACTGAGATTAAAAGCTGGATATGTTATCTCTTGTCACTGTTGGCAGCTCCAATTCTTCACCTCTTCACCTTCAACATGACATTGTTGATAAACAGTTTCTTCATTTCTGAAGGCTTTATATTGGGATGGCATGTCAGGTTCAGTTCTTTCAGAAAGTTAATACTTTGTGTGAAGTTGTGCTTCTCTATGCCATCTGAGCATCATTTTTTTTTCCAGTAGCACATTCAAGCTCACCATCAGCTGACTGTATGTTTAGGTTTCTTATGCCATTTTCGAATATTGCCTGGTTAAGAAAAACTGAGTTTTCCTTTTCTTTTTATGATATCTACAATGTGAATGACCATATTGCTGAGGTGTTTGTAAAAATTTTCAACAGTATTCCTTCTATCAGGATGTAATATTAAATGAAAAAAAAAAAAACAAAAACAAATATCCACTCAGATATCAGAAAAGGATGAACAGTGGTTCCCAATTCCTTTTAAAGTTTTAGACTTCACTTGTCATCAGTCTTGTATTTCATATCTGGAAGTTACTGATTGCACATAATTTGCGCTCTATAATTTAGGGTGATTCAGTGACTAGTTTGTTAGAAAAATAAATGGAAAGAAGGAAGGTAGGAAGGAAAGGGAAGGATAAAAAGAAAACCTATATAAGATTATATATAAAACTGTGTCAAACTATGTGTCATTCTCAGCTATGTCTTTTCACTAATTTTATTAAATACTACTGATGATCTTGATTGTGGAACCATCAGTATTTAAATGCATTAATTAATACTTTGGAAGCAACATTTTTAAAAAAAAAATTCTATTGGGGAATAAATAGGTCAATATTTGCATGGCCAAACCACTGGAATTCCCATTAGAATATCATTTGCTGGATCTGATCTTTCTGCACTTTTCAAAACCAATGAAAGGAATTTATAAAACACAATGATCAGTATCAAACTACTAATATAATAACGATGTTTTTTTTTGCTCTGATATATGAACTATTGCTCCATTCTTTTTATTTTGCCTGACCTTTCCCATAGGTGGTCTTTGATTTAAATGCCTAGATTATATACCCATTCATAATATCTAAACCCTGGGCCTTCCCTGGTGGCACAGCATTTGAGCTCTGGGCTATGAAGCTGCCTGCAGCCTCTGCAGCACTGGTTCAATCCCTGGCTGCTGGTAAGAGTCCCACATGGCACAACAGACCTCTCATGCCGCGCCCGCTGCTCCCCTCAGCAGTGTACTTCATCAGTCTGCCCATTCTGTTCCCCACTCTGGCTCTGGTGAATTCTCTCAGCTTCCCGTGCTTCTGACTGTACCCAGTGGTTGTATACATAAATAAATAAATCTAAAAAATTAAAAAAAAAAAATCTAAACCCCAATTGAGCACCCCATAAATGAAGCATGGTTGGTGTTAATTATCAATCACTGTTTCAAGGTCTAACATCAAAAAAACTTTGAATGTCTTCAGAATATTTGTTAAGGACATGGCAGATAGTTAGAAATATTACTCACCTGGCCATACTGAAATGTCAGCATTCTCTTCACACTTTCCTTTTTCTTCACATATTACGTTCTATTGGAGTCAGTGAGACAAAAATCAAAGTAGAGCTTTGTCGATAACATAACAATAATTTTTCTTCTTGCAAAGATGTGCCAGTAAAATGAAAGAGATAAATCAATAGAAATAAAATTATATAATGTAGATAAGAATTCAGTAAAACCACATAAATATTATTGGAAAAATTAGAAGGGAAAGGAGGGCAAAATGATGCCAAACTATTAGGCTTCTAGAAGAATTCGAAAGTAGCAGTGCCATTTGCATGTTAATTTTTCTCTTTGATATATGAGTTCAAATGAAGAAAATTCTAGGTCAAAGAAACTATGAAAACATTGATGAAAGAAAGACAAGTACATTTTGTAATAATAAATGCATTGTTTTTATATTTATAAATGCAAACTTATAAAGAGATTTCAGTTAAATTTTTCAGTTAAATTAAGATCTGAAATATCAGTTTGGGATCTGTTTTTGATATGACTCAAGTTCAGTTTTAATTTGAAAACATAGGTCAGTTGCTTTCTTTTACTCTTCATTCATAATTGAAATCTTACATAGGAAGTCTCTCAAAATGTTGGTAAAATGATTAGTTCTCGTTTAGGCAGGACTGTGAGTCGTCTGCATCCCTTTATGTCCTGTGAGACCCATGACTGTGGCTTTGCTGAAAGGTGTATGAGAACCTTCTGAGTAAGAGTGGTCAGTGAGCAACAATTTGTTTTTGTTTTGTGAGGGATGACAACTTTGACTCTGAAATGTAGACTAATAGCTCTTTTGCATATCTGTCTTGATAGCTAAGGAAAAGAACCTACATACAGTTTTCAGAAATGTTAACAAATCACTGCTTTTCACAAAAGGCACTGAAGATCTTAAAATACTTTTGAACACTTGAGTCTCAGTCCTTCATAGCCCCGAAGTACATCAGTTATTTTGTGCTACCTCATTCAGTTGTAAATAGATAACACTGATTGTCAGCAAATCTGATATGATTGACTAATGCATTAGGTAATAGCTTTAAAAATACCAGAAATGTCTTTGAAATGTCATTATTCCCTTTGCGCTACCAAACCAAAATTAGTGAATTTATCCATATTCCTGAGTAAACAATAATATACCTCTATAAAAATAGCTTAAAACACAAGTTTGATTCAAATATATACCTATTTGACTTTAAAATTGTGAGGGTAGTTTGAAAAGAGAGGATGGGAGGAAAAACATAAAAATAAAAGTTGAGGTTGCCTACTAAACATAGAGCTTCCATATGATCCAGCAATTCCACTCCTGGGTATTTACCCAAAGGACACAGAAACATCAATTCCAAAGAGCTCCTGCACCCCTATGTTTATAGCAGCACTGTTTACAATAGCTAAGCTTTGGAAACAACCCAAATGCCCAAAAACAGATGACTGGATCAAGAAGATGTGGTACATATACACCATGGAATATTACTCAGCATTCAAAAAAGATAAACACATGCCATTTGCAGCAACGTGGATGGCACTGGAAGGGATCATGCTCAGCGAAATAAGCCAGAAAGAAAAAGAAAAATACTGGATGGTCTCACTCATAGCAGGAATTTAGAAAACCTAAATAAGGGACCAGGAAAAAGACTAATTAATACAAAGTAAAAATCAAAATCAACAAGCAACTACAAACCAGAGACACACTATGGGGGCGGGGGGGTGGAGAGGTGGGCAGGGAGAGGAAGGATTAGGGTCAAAATAAGGGGGGGTGCAATTGTATGTGGAATATAACCAAAGTGAAAATGCATGCATTGTGCAAAAATGAAAAATGATGTAAGAATTATATAAAATAAAATATTTAAAAAAAAGTTGAGTTTGCTTAGTTATAGCAACAAATTTGGAGGGATATCTTCAACAGAAATTTCAGTTGGGGGTGCAAATTCAGACTTCATAGAGGGTACAGTACATTCAGAAATGGACAGCTATTTGTCTTACTCACCAAAGAAAAGGCATAACAAACATTTCACAATTATCACAGGACCACACTTTAAAAAGAAGATAGAGACCTTTATACCAGCTGTGTGTATATTTAGCATATATGAAATATCATGCTGTAGATAACAGATGAGAGAACTCTACAGTGAGACTGGGGCAGAGGTAGGAAGGGAGAGAAGGAGGGAGGGAAACTGATTATGCTAAACTATGTATTTTACTTTATATTAATTTGTTGTTTCTTAATTCCATAAAATAAATTCTGGGGAACATCATTCAGTATGTATTGGCTCATAGAACATACTTCCAATATTTTAATCATAATATAAAAACAAGGTAATGTTAACCAATGTTTTCAGATCTGAGACCTTAGGTAAATATTTTTTTTCCCACTTTAGATCCCTTTTACATAGAAAAATCTAGTTAATGTGGAAATTATGTTGCAAATAAATATTTATTTAAAAAAAATCTAAAGCCCTTTTAACCATACAATGGTCACAAAATAGAAAAGGAATTTTTTTGTGCTGTAGTTTTCTAAAGCTTTGTACTTAACATCCCTCTTCCTTTACTCCTTCATGATCTTTCACTAAAGACAGACAGATAGAAACATTCTTTCTTATCATTGAGACTCTGGAACGGAACCATCATAAAATTAATTGGCGGTCATCTCCTTTCTCTCTCTCTCTCATTTTTTATGTATATGTGTGTATTCTCACTCGTTATAGCTATGTGTGATATATATATTCTCTTATTTTATATATATATATATATATAAATTTTCTCACACATTGTATTCCCCCTTACTCCACATTTCACATTTAATGGACTCTGATGATGACATTAGGTCCATCTAGATATAATGCAAAGTAATCTATTTAAGATTCATTTATTAGAAGTTTTAATTTCATATGGGAAATTAATTTCCTCTTGAAACAATATATTCACAGATCCTAGAGAGTGGGGTGTGGGCATTTTGGGGCAGGAACATGCTTCCATCTGCCATAATGGGCATGGATCAATTTGTTACTAGAAAAGGTACACAGCAGTACTTCTTTATATTAATGGGAATGTATTAAGGAACCTCCTGTTTTGTCCTGTGTCATATATTCTTTGTGCTTGGTTAAAGAACAAAGGATAGGTAAACAGTGAAAACAGGAAAAAGAATTGATTGAAACTTTAGTGTGTATGTCTCTAATCCAGATATAATCTGCTATAGAAAAACAAAAAAAAAAAATGAGCCTCTCTTGTTCAAGTATGCAGTAAAACAATTCAAGTCTGCTAATAAAATATATGTGACCCTCAGCTGCTCTTTCAACCATTCTTTGATTCACAGGTTCAAGGACATTCCCCAATATTATGTAGAATAGCTAGTTTCAAGGAATTAAGGATTTTTTTTAATGACTCTAAAGTTTTAAAAATAGAGGTGTATTGGGATATTATATCAAACCAAACTTCCATGAAGCTGTAAAGCAGAGGAAAACTCACTGGATATCTTCTTTGCACACAAAAGAAATTAAGATGAAGAAGGATTAAATATTTCTCTGAGCTCAGTGAGTAAACTGCAGAAATGCCATTCAAAATTGTTTTGAGCAAAACCCATGTATATATATTCATTATACTGATATTTTCCCAAATTGCCTTATTATAAATAACATAGAAATCCTTTAAAAATAGGTTTTGTCCCTTACAGTGAGGACCCCCACCCCCCCCGCCAAAATGGGACACAGGAATCAATACTTTTCAGAAACACCTTTGATTTGTGTTATGCACAGTCTGCTTGAGATACTTTGCATCATTCAGTACAGTAGTCCCATACCTGGAAAATGCAATTCTGCAGAAGTATATTTCTGTGTAATTACATTTGGAAGGGAAGATTTTATATAATTAAGAGATCTGAAACTCCCAGCTATATCTTCCATTCTCAGTGTTTCAAAATATCCAAATTCCAAGTAGAAGCCCTTAGAAATTAGAAACAGTGGCCCACTCCACAGTCAGGGTGTGACACTCATAAAGGCAGCTATCCCTACTATGAAAATAGGATGCTATTTCTAAAGTACATTTAGCTTTTGATTCATGGGATTGCCAACTAGCCACATCAGTTTCAGGAAGCCCATTTTTCTGTCTCTCTGGTAGTACTCTTCTGTAGAGTCTGCCAGTAGCTGTCAGTGTCACTATTTTCCCACTGTCATAGGCAATGTTGCATTGCCCACTAAGGAAAACAATCCCCAAACTACTAAAATTAATGTTCTCTTTACACTGCTGTCACAAATGAATGGATTTTCAAATAGAAATTATACAAGGAAAATTGCTTTCAGAACAAGACCACATTCTGCAAGAAAAATGTCATGCCACTGTTTATTTGTCTGACCAATGCATAGCCTTCTAGAAAATAGAGTTTATTATAGAGAAGTATGATGGGCCTTTGACAGACACTACAGCAAGAACACTGTTCAAAAAATGTTGCTTGGCCAACACAAAGCAATTACTTGTCAGGAAAACTACCATAGATGGAATGACATTCCTCTGTTAGCCTTGATTTTATGACTAAATTTTACAATATTTTAGTCTTTACTACCAACCGTAAAATGAAAGTGAGACTGTTATATTAATTATGCATATCAGAATTCACAGGTTTACACTAATATGCTATTGACATTTCTGAGGAATGTATATTTGTCTCCTCATGTAAATTTTTTTTTTTGCATATCGATGTTAAATAACTTTCATAGTATGACATTTATGGCAGTGTTGTTGCATTAGGGAGAAATTTTTATTACACATATTCATTTCTGGTGACCAGATAAAGCTGATTTGAAGTGATTGCTCTTTGGTTTTATAAAAAAGTAATCATAAATGGAAAGCAGAAGTCAAAGGTGGGGTTAAAAAACACCAAGTTTAAGTTTTTGAGGGAGTCCATTTCCACCTCTGCTTATTAATTATTAGTTCATTTGGTTAATTGCCACCATCATATAGTCCATACATCTAATCCTAGTATAACATTTATTCAATATTAAGTATATGCAGTCACTATGCTATATTACTTCAATGGTATATTTCATAAGAAACTGACAAGGAAATATCAAAGACTAAAAGTTTGTGTCCCAGTTACAAGTTCTTACGTTGGAACCCGTTCCCCAGTATGTTTGTGTACAGAGGAGGGAATTTTAGGTGGTGATTAAGTCATCAAAGTTATGAGTGACATTAGTTTCCTTAAATAAGCAAATGCAGGAAGTTTCCTTATCTTTTCTACCATATGAAGAAACAGTAGAAGTTTCATGTCTGTTCTCTCCCAGATACCAAATTTGCCTGTGCATTTATCTTTATCCCAGCCTCCAAAATTGTGTGGAATAAATTTGTGTTTTATATAAATCACTTAGTTATGGAATTTTGTTATAGTAGCTGAATTGACTAAGACAGTTCTAACTAGAAAGTAAGATTTTGAATAATCCAATGACTGGTTTAAGGTCTCTCAGTTTATAAATTGCAAGGCAGTTCTCATTTAAATGTGATTTTCATGTGCCTACTTCCTCCAATGAAAAGTTTCTCTTATAAAATGTGCTGGTAAAAGAGAAAAAGAAATGAAAACTTTTTCCATTTGGACTACATAATTTAAGTTTTAATTCCACAGATCACAGTGTTTTTCCATGTCAACTTTGTGACATTCATTCACTCCTTTTCCCGAAGGTGTCTGAGTGTGATTTTAATAATTATGATTAAATGACCAACTTGTTTTATTTACTGAATATAAATTTAGCTACAGAAAGTAACTTTAAAGATACAGAACATTTTGTAGTACCCTTATGATATTAAAATGTAGCCTTCTATGTAAACACTTGGTATTTACTTTCATAAACACTTGAGAAAACATGGTTACAATTTGCTTGCTGAAATTTATAAGCAAGGATGATTGATTCTAGTACCATGAGAAAAAGAATACCAGCTACTAATGTTTTCCAGTAAGAAAAAAGCTAGAGACAAATTTGAGCAACTGAAATAGGAAGGCACAATTTCCTGAGCAATAAAAAGATCTCTCAAATCAATAACAAGATTCAAGCACTTGAATCTTGACAAATATTGGACACGATCTACAGATAGAAGCAGTGCATAATTATTAAAATAGGGTAATAGAAATTGAAGTACATCTGGAAAAATACAAGGTTTCTCTTGAAAGAAACAGTGGTTTTGGGAATAAAAGTTTGTTGATTTTTTTTTTCACCTGTTCTTGTACATACGCATTTTCTTAATTTTGCCTACTTTAGATGTAAAGATTTCTAAACCAGTGGTTCTTAAGCAGCATCAACTATGTCATTAGAGGATATTTAGTAAGACATTTTTGGTCATCATACTGGAAATAGGGTTGCTAGTGGCATCCATGGGCAAAAGGACAAAGGAACAAAGCTAAAAATCTAACTTACAGTTAGAGGACAGTACCCAACAACAAAATATTATTGTCAATAATAATAAGCTTGAAAAACTATGCCCAAAATATTTTACCTAATAACATGGCTAAAATGATAAATAATTGTCCAAGTAAGAACTTGTTTAGTGCACAGATGAAAATAAATAATTGCTCTGATGTCTACTTTTTTCAAGTTTCCAGCCACACTACTCATTTTCAACCAAATATGTACATGTATTTAAATAAGTATGAATAGTTATAAGAATCCAAATCACCATTTTAAAAGTAGATGATTTTGTGTGTAAGGAAAAATGGTGATTGAACTAAATGGAGAGAATGAGAAATTAGAGCTGTTTTGTTAATGAAATCATACACGTTTGTAATCTTATTCACACAACATTTTATTTTGCTGCATTTATGTTTTTGTGCAGGTCAATGGGACCTTTCATTTTATTCTGAATTATTATTTCATTGTATGAAAATGCCACCATTTGTCTACCATTTCTGCTATGGATGTACATCAGGCTGTTTCTGATTTTTAACTAAAGAAAAAACCGCTATAAATATGCATCTATAAATCTTTACAGGAACACAGCTTTAAAATTCTCTTGAGGAAATAACTAAAATAGGAATGACTAGGTCTATAGCAAGTTTATGCTTAATTTAATAAGACACTATCAAATTGTTTTCCAAAGGGCTGCACTGTTTCACATTCCACCAGCAATGTTTGAGACTTCTGGCTACTTTATAATATTCCCATCTTTAGTAGTAGATACAAGAATGGGTGTGTGCTAGTATTGCTTTGTAGTTTTAATTTGTTTTTCTCTAATAATTAATGATTAGGGCAAGTTTTCATTTGCCTATAAACTATTGATATCATTTTTTTTCACTTTTTTTGAGGTTTATTTATGCATACAAGAACTGGGGTATAGACCAGAGATGCAGGGGGTGAGAGGACTCACCAGAGACAGAGTAAGGAACAGAACAGGCAGACTGACTGAAATACACTGCTGAGGGGAGCAGCAGGAGAGACGGGAGAGGTCTGCTGCACCATGTGGGTTAGATCTCTGGCCTGGGATCGAACTCATGCTGCAGTGGCTGCAGATATTGTCATAGGTTGTGTCTTAACCCCTTGCGTCACCAGGGAGGCCCCTGATACCTTATTTTATAAAATGCCTGTTGAACTTGTGATCCATTTTTAATTATAGATTACTGAACATTTAGCATATTTTATATGGCTTTTTAAAAAGTTATATTCTCCTCATATGTCTGAGAACAATTTTCCAGTCTAGAAATTGTCTTTTCCTTAATGGTGTCTCTTTTAGAGCACTTTCAATATTGATGACACCAATTTTACATACTTTTAATTCTTTTATATTTAATGTTTTGGATGTTCTAGGAAATTTTTGCCTATTCCCATGTCATAAAGAGGTTCTGTATTCATTTCTAAAAGTGTAATCATTTCAATTATAAATTTAAATCTATTACATATTTTGGAGTTAGTTTATGAGCATCATTTGTGATCATACTCAAGATCATTTTTTAATTAGAATTCAAGTTGTGTCAGAAAAAAGTATTTAAAATTTTTATATATAGCAAACATTCTAAATTGAATTATTTTAGTCAATTAAAAAAAGACTTCTTGAGATTTTCTGCATATTAAATTCTAGCACCTATAAATAAATAAAATTTTGCTCCATCTTTGTAAACTACATGTATCTTTTATCTCCATACACCTACACACAGACACCATTTTTTCACACTAAGGTTTTCAGTGCAATAATAAGATCACCTGATCAGCCACTCTGTCCTTACCACTGTGAAGGTAAAGGGTTATGTTTTCTACTTAGATATGAAACTAGCTATAGTCTCCCACCCCCTCCCCCCACAGGTGGAATTGTCAATTAGGAAAAGAAAGAAATTACTTCAAGTTTGTTGAGATTTAAAAATCATAAATGAATAATCAATTTTTATTAAGAATTGTCCTTGAATACTAAGCCAATCCTAAATTCCTTATAAAAGTATACCCTATTTGGGCCTCCCCGGTGGCGCAGCGGTTGAGCGCTGGGTTGCAAAGCTGCCTGCAGCCTCTGCAGCGCCGGCTCGATCCCCGGCTGCTCCCCGGCCACTGGAGGAGGGTCCCACATGGCGCGCAGAACTCTCCTGCCGCCCGCTGCTCCCCTCAGCAGTGTACCTAGGTCCTTCTGCCTGCTCTGCTCCCCGCTCTGGCTCTGGTGAATTCTCTCACCCTCCCATGCTTCTGACTGTACCCACTGCTTGTATAAATAAATAAAAATAAATCTAATAAATCTTTAAAAAAAAAAGTATACCTACTATTTTATCATTATAGCTTATCCTTTTGAGATACTGTTAACTCAATTTGCTAATATGTTTTGGATTTTTCTTCTATGCTTACAATTTATATACATAAATAATTTTATTTTGGGGGGAGGTGGGGCTAATGTTTCTGTGTTGTTTACATATTAGTGTCATTTCATCCATAAAATTAATTGGATAGTATTTTCTATTTCTGTTTCCTAAAAGATTATATAAGACTGTAATTGCCATCTTTAGTTTGTGATAGGATCTACCTATAATGAAATCTGTTTGTTTTTTGTCAGAAGGTTTTTATTACAAAATATAATTTATTTAATAGATATGGTATGTTTAAGATATTTTTATTTTGTATGTCCATTGTGGCAATTTTTATCTTTCAAAAATTTTTACATTTTGTCTTGGATTAACCTTACTGGCATATCTTTGTAAATAGTCTTTTCTAATTATCATCTTATTTATATAGGATTTCAAGCAATGTACTTCCTTTATCTCAGAGACTACTAAATAGCTTTCCTTATTTTTATGCAGATATGAATTTAGAGACTTAAGTACTTTTGTAGAACTAAATTTTAGTTTCATTGATTTTTTTTCCATTTTCATATTAAAATAATTTTCTTCTTAGTTCCAGTTTGCTGGTCATAAATTGATGTCTATTTGCCTTTATTTCTGAAGTTATACTTTCATCTATTATAGGACTTTACATGTACATTTTTTCTCTCAAGTCTTTCAAACTTCATCCTATTGTCTTCTTGTGACACTGTTTTATCACTCCAATGTCATAGTCTATCTTTGCTGCTTATTCCTACTTTTAGGATTTTGCTCATTATCACTGGTTTTAAATAATCATTATTAGCATCAATATGGTTATATTTGCAGTTATGCATGCATGCTTTAAACTTCTTGAATCTTTTAGTATTTTTTTTTCAGTAAAATTAGACTAAATTTAGGTCTAATTTGTTTAGATATTCTCATTTCATCTTTTCAATATTTGTATAGTAGACAAATTTGTGTGACTTTTATGTTCTTAAAGGTCATGCATTATCTTCAACTTTTACATTATCTTCAACTTTACCCATCTTTCGTATCTAATGTTCTGTTAAATAAAGAATGGGTTTTACATGTCAGATATTTCATTTTCCAATTCTGAAAATTCAAATAATTTCTTATTTTCCTGTCTTGTTTGCACTCATGTTATTATACTTAAATGTATTCATGGAAGCTATTTTAAAGATCTTGCAGGCTTATTTGATCATATTTGCCACTTTCAAGTCTATTTTTTTGGTAATTTTCTCACTTTAGGTTTAATTTCCCTAACTGACTAACCTAATAATTTTTAAAATAGGTAATGGATATTTTAAATACTATGGTGTTGACCAGGTAAATTTATATTCATTTTTTAAAGCATGATGTTTTGTTCATTTAAGCACATCTATCATGTCTGTTGAATGTGTTTACTTTTCAGGAAGGTCTTCCTATCCCAGGTAGTCAGAACCTGAACATCTTTCAGTCATGTGTGCATACAGGAAGATCTTCAGCTAATTGGTCCTTGGGAATTACTCATTTCCCAGTGTTTACCCTGTGGTCCTACTTTTGGATTCTCAGTGGTTATTCAGCTTCATATTCAGTCTTAGACTAAAGGGTATGTCTATTCTTTTTCTGCTAAAATTTATGCAAAGTTATTTTCATAGGAGTCTTAAGGATCTACTAGAACCATCTCTCCTTTGCTTGCTCTTAAATATTCCTCCAGGAAGAAGGTCAAATCAATTACAGGTCGATTAAAGCATTCATCTTGTCTATATTTCTTCACTCTATGGTATAGTCCTGGTCTGTCTCTTACTATTTTTTTTTTTTTATTTTCTAGGTTTTTTTTTTTTTTGTGTGTGTGTGTGTGTGTGTTTTCTATTTCTTTTTTTACACTTTTTTAATTTAAATTTTATTTGTATATTCCCCATACAATTACAACCCCCTTATTTTGACCCCAATCCCTCCTTTCCCACCCCCCACACCCCATATAGTGTCTCTGGTTCATAGTTGTTTGTTGATTTTGATATTTTCTTTCTTATAGTTATTCTTTTTCCTGGTCCCTTATTTAAATTTTCTAGATTCCTGCTATGAGTGAGACCATCCGGTATTTTTCTTTTTCTTTCTGGCTTATTTCGCTGAGCATGATCCCTTCCAGCGCCATCCATGTTGCTGCAAATTGCATGTGTTCATCTTTTTTGAATGCTGAGTAATATTCCATGGTGTATATGTACCACATCTTCTTGATCCAGTCATCTTTTGAGGCATTTGGGTTGTTTCCAAAGCTTAGCTAATGTAAACAGTGCTGCTATAAACAGAGGGGTGCAGGTGCTCTTTGGAATTGATGTTTCTGTGTCCTTTGGGTAAATACCTAGGAGTGGAATTGCTGGATCATATGGAAGCTCTATGTTTAGTAGGTCCAGAAATCTCCACACAGCTCTCCATAGTGGTTGGACCAGTTTCCACTCCCACCAACAGTGCAGAAGATTTCCTTTTTCTCCACAACCTCACCAACATTTGTTGTTGCTAGTTTTTTTTAATATGTGCCATTCTCACTGGTGTAAGATGGTATCTCATGGTTGATTTGATTTGCATTTCCCTCTTTACAAGTGATGTTGAACATTTTTTCATATGCATGTTGGCCATTTGCATTTCCTCTTCAGAGAAGTTTCTTTTTAGCTTTTCTGCCCATTTTTTGACAGGATTACTTTCTTTGTTTTTGTTGAGTCTCATCAGCTCTTTGTAGATTTTTGTGATCAGTCCTTTATCATCAGTGTTGTGTGCAAAAATGTTCTCCCAGTTGGTGGGGTTTCTCTTTGTTTTTGTTATTGTCTCTTTTGCTGTGCAGAAGCTCTTTAATTTGATGTAGTCCCAGCTGTTTATCTTTGCCTTCACTGTTACTGCTTTGGGTGATGTGTCTGTAAAGATGTTTTTGATGTGTATATCATGTAGTGTTTCACCTATATTTCCTTCTATGTATTTTATGGTTTCAGGTCTTATGTCTAGTTCTTTAATCCATTTTGTGGTTTTTGTGCATGGTGTTAGGTAGTAGTCAAGCTTCATTCTTTTGCATGTAGTGACCCAGTTTTCCCAGCACCATTTATTGAGCAAACTTTCTTCGCTCCAATGCATATTCTTTGCTCCTTTGTCAAAGATTAGTTGACCATAAATCTGTGGGTTTATTTCTGGATTTTCTATTCGATTCCATTGGTCTATGTGTCTGTTCTTCTTCCAATACCATGCAGTTTTGATGGTTATGGCTTTGTTTGAAATCTGGGAGTGTGATGCCTCCATTTCTTTCTCTTTTTTTTCAGGAGAGCGTTGGCTATTTGGGGTTTTTGGTGATTCCATATAAATTTCATCGATAATTGTTTTAGTTCTTTGAAGAATGACATTGAAATTTTTATTGGAATAGCATTGAATCTGTATAATGCTTTTGGTAGGATGGCCATTTTAATAATGTTTTTTCTTCCAATCCATGAGAAGGGGATATCTTTCCATTTCTTTGTCTTCTTCTATTTCTTTTAACAGTGTTTTATAGTTTTATTTTATAAGTCCTTTACCTCTTTTGTTAGATTTATTACCAAGTATTTGATTTTTTTTGTTTCGATAATAAAAGGGATTTTTTTTTAATTCTTCTTCTTCAGATTTATTGTTTGTGTATAGGAAGGCTACTGATTTTTGTGTGTTGATTTTGTATCCTGCCACTTTACTGATTGATTAGTTGAATTAGTTTTTCTGTGGAGTTTTTGGGGTTCTCTACGTATATTATCATATAATCTGCAAATCCATCAGTGTTCATTAGTGAGATTGGCCTGTAATTTTCTTTTTTTGAGTTGTCCTTGTTCGGTTTTCATATTAGTGTAATGTTGGCTTCATAGAACGTCTTTGGTATTATCCCTTCCTTCTCAATTTGGAAGAGTTTGTGAAGGATAGACACTAATTTGTTTTTGAACTTTTGGTAGAATTCATTTGTAAATCCATCAGGTCCTGGGCTTTTGTTTTTGGGAAGGTTTTTGATTACCACATTAATACCGCTGCTTGTAATTGGTCTGTTTAGGTGTTCTATTTCTTCTTTGTCTAGCTTTGGGTGATTGTAGAGTTGTAGGAATTTGTCCATCTCTTCTAGATTGTTGAACTTGTTTCCTATATAGCTGTTCATAGTAGTTTCTGATTATTCTTTTGATTTCTGCTGTGTCTGTTGTGATTTCTCCTCTTTCATTTGTGATCCTGTTTATTTGTGCTTTCTCCCTTTTTTCCTTTGTGAGCCTGGCTAGGGGTTTGTCTATTTTATTGATTTTTTCAAAGAGCCAGCTCTTGGTTTCATTGATCTTTTGGATTGTTTTTTGTAGTTTCGATTTCATATATTTCTGCTTTGGTTTTTATTATTTCTTTTCTTCTACTGGTTTTGGGGTTTTTTGTTGTTCTTTTTCTAGTTCTTTGAGCTTCAAGATTAGGTTGTTTCTTTGAACTCTTTCTTGTTTCTTGAGCCTCTATTGCTATATATTTTCATTTTATTACTGCTTTTGCTGCATCCCATACATTTAGGAAATTGGTGTCCTCATCATTCAATTCAAAGAATTTTTTAATTTCTTCTGTGATCTCCTCATTAGTCCAGTGGTCTTCCAGTAGTGTGGTTTTCAATCTCCATGAGGTAGGAAATGTCCTTGCCTTCTTTTTATGGTTTATTTCTAGTTTGATGCCTTCATGGACAGAAAAGATGGTTGGTATGATTTCATTCTTGGTGTATCTGTTGATGTTTGTCTTGTGTCCCAGTATGTGATCGATCCTGGAGAATGATCCATGTGTGCTTGAGAAAAATGTGTACTCAGATTTTTTGGGGTTTAGTGTTCTATAGATGTTTGTTAAGCCCAAGCGCTCTAGATCCTTATTTAGAGCTTTAGTGTCTTTAGTTATTTTTTGTCTCGTTGATCTATCCATTGTTGATAGTGGTGTGTTGAAGTCTCCTACTATGTATGTGTTTTCTCTGTCTGTTTTCAAAGATGACAATAGTTGTCTGATATATTTTGGTGCTCCTTCATTTGGTGAGTATATGTTAATGAGTGTTATTTCTTCTTGAAGTATTGTCCCTTGATCATAATGTAGTGACCGTGGGGGTCTCTTTTTATTTTTTTGAGTTTGAAATCTGTTTTATCTGATATAAGTATAGCTGCTCCTGCTTTCTTTTTTGGTCCATTTGCCTTTAGGATTGTTTTCCATCCTTTAACTTTGAGTCTATTTTTATCTTTTGTAGCTAAATATGTTTCTTGGAGACAGCAAAAGGTTGGGTTTTGATTCTTAATCCAGCCTATGACTCTGTGTCATTTTATTGAAGAGTTTAGTCCATTTACATTTAGAGTTAATATTGATATGTTAGCATCTGTATTTGCCATTGTGTTTGTCTTTCCTTTGATTTTATTTATTTATTTTTAATAACTTTTTGGGGGGGCCTTCTTTTGTTGTTATTCGTCCCTCTGAGGTTCTGGCTTTAGGACTCCTTGTAGTATTTTTTGGAGTGGGGGTTTAGTTGTAATGAAATTCCAGAGTTTCAGTTTGTCTGCGAAGGTCCTTATTCTTTCTTCATAGAGGAAGGAGAGCTTTGTAGGATAGAGTATTCTTGGTTGGCATGTGTTTTCTTGGAGTCTGTTGACTATGTCCCTCCACTCTCTCCTTGTCCATAGTGTTTCTTCGGAGAAGTCCGATGTCAGCCTGATTGGTTTTCCTTTGAATGTTATCTGTTTCTTCCCTCTTATCAGCTTCATTATTTTTTCCTTGTCTTGGATTCTTGGGAGCTTTACTATTATGTGTATTGCTGTATTTTTCCTTTCGTCATGGAAGTTTGGTGTTCTTCTTGCTTCTTGTGTATCAATTTTCAGCTCCTTCTTCATGTTTGGGAAGTTCTCTTCAATTATTTCCTTGAATATTTTCTCTGTTCCTAGGTATCTCTCCTTTCCTTCTGGGATTCCTATAACTCTAATATTTCCTTTCCTCATGGAGTCAGATAGTTCCCGAAGTCTTTCTTCAGTCTTTTTCATTCGTACTTCTCTTTCTTTTCTATTTTGGTTCTTTTTATTTCTGTGTCTTTGAGAATGCTTATTCGTTCTTCCATTTCCTCTATTCTGTTATCACTGCTTTTCCCAGCATTCTTTAGCTCTTCTGTTAATCCTTTGATCTCCTGCATTTCCTTCATTTCCCTCTTTCAGGACTCAATTTCATTCTTCTGAGCATTGTTTTCCTTAATGACTTCCATCAGTTTTTTCATCATGGCAATTTTAAATTCTTTTTCTGGAAGGCTCAGAAGTTCTTCCAAGTCACTATAGCTGCAAGCTGGTGGGTGTTTTTTTTTTTTTTTTTTTTTTTGTGTGTGTGTGTGTGTGGTGTTTTTTTTTCCTGAGGTGTTGCTACTTGCTTGTATTTTTTCTTTTCCTGCTGCCTGTCTTCTGATTTGCCTTATGCATTGGGACACTGTGCCACTGGTACTGGCTGGCATCGTTTGGGTGTGTTCTTTTGGGAGTTTCAGAAACTGGCAATCCAAACGAGTAAAAAACTGTTATGCCAGAAGTCTAGTGAGGCAGTGGTACTTTAAGTATGTTAATGGTCACTGTCACAGACTCTCTCCTCCTTCTGTGTTTAGTTACAAAGGTGCATCTTGAAGTCCCACAATTCCCTGCAGGTGGGGCAGCTGGATTGCACTCTGGGTTCCAAATCTCTGGATCTTCCTCTGGGCTCCTACTTCCTACCAGGTGGGACCGGGCTTGTGGGGGCCTTCAGCTCACCTCTGACTGCACAGGGAACCTTCTCCCTCTGGCTCCATGGGGAGCCTTCTGCCAGATTCAAGCAATCTTTTTCTTTTTTTAAAGATTTATTTATTTATTTATTTATTTATTTATTTATTTATTTATTTATTTATACAAGCACTGGGTACAGTCAGAAGCACGGGAGGGTTAGAGATTCACCAGAGCCTGGGGGGAGAGCATAGCCGGCAGACTGATGAGGTACACTGCTGAGGGGAGCAGCGGGGGCCAGGAGAGGTCTGTGCACCATGTGGGACCCTCCTCCGGTTGCCGGGGAGCTGCTGGGGATCGAACCGGCGCTACAGAGGCTGCGGGCAGCTTCACAACCCAGACCTCAACTGCTATGCCACCGGGGAGGCCCTCAAGCAGTCTTTATTGAAGAAAGGTCCCTGTTCTAAAATGGCGCTTTGGAGACAGGCACACTCTTCTGTGCACCCAGTCTGCCCCGGCTGTGGGTGCCTGCTCCCCCTCCGGGTTCAGACTGCTGGCCAAAAGGGGCCTGGCTTGGGCAAACTTCCCAGCTCACCCCTGGCTCCTCTGGGAGCCTTCTGCAGGTTTTGAGCAGTCTTTATTTAAGAAAGGTCCCTATTCTCTGGGGTATTGGTGATTTTTTTTTTTCTGGTCGCTAGATGGCGCCAGATATCCTCTCCTAGTGTCCTTGAGGAGCTGTTTTTTTCCCCTGTGGGACAGGGAACAGAGTAGGAATGGTGGGGAAAACCTCAACGGCTTTGGGGTGCTGTGTCTGCCTTGTGCCCCACCGTCGTGGAGAACCCACACCCAGAATTTCGTGCCCCAGGTCTCAGTTACAAAGCCCTTAGGTCCAGGACGCGGGCTGTAGCCCAGTTCAGTGTCCGCAGAAATGGCGCCTTTTGCACCCCACTCCCGTGCCCGGGCACCTGGTTTCTGATTACTCAGGGAGGGACATTCACCTCAGTGAGGGCCCCTGCAAGTCTCCCCGCAAGCCTAGGTCGCAGGCATGGGGACCTGGGCACTTTTCAAGCGCACCACTTTTCTGCACCAGCTTCCCGGCTGGCCCGGGGCTGTGTGCAGGTCTCCAGGAGTCTTTGTTTTTCTCTAATGGCGCCCGGAGCCGTTCACTCACCTCCACGGCAAATCCTGCAGGGTTCTCCACAGCTCCAGTTCACGGGGTGTGGTGGCTGAAATAGTTCCTTTCCACTCACAGTCCTGCTTAATGCATAGTTTGTTCTTGTTGGTCGTTTTATTTTTTTTGTTTTGTTTTGTTTTTTCCTCCTTCCTGTTGGTCGGAGAGTGCCGCCTTTGTGGGTGGGGAGGGGAGCAGGGTTCTCTGCTTTCCTCCCTTCTAGTCCTCTTTTATGGCAACTTTCTTCTTCGGGTAGTTTGCTGGAGTCATCCGTTTATCTTCTGTGTCCCAGTTCTCACTGGGACCTGCCGCTTTTCCTCCCTATTAACTTTTTTTTAATGGGAGATCTTACTCGCAGCGTTTCCTCGCCGCCATGTTGATCCACCCTCTAGTTTTTTTTTTTTTTTTTAATTTAAATGGCAACCTGGTTTCAGTTATTCCACCATGAATAAAACTAGAATATATCATTTAAAATATGAAGAAGAACCTAATATTACATAGGAGCTATGGTAAATTATTTAAAATTATCATCACATTTTATCCTGAAAAAACAGTCTAGAAGAGTCTGTCATTCCCTTATTTTCAATGAGGAGTAAGAGAATACTAGAGAGATGTGGGTCTGCTACTCCTAGGCAGCCTATTCAGCCACCATTTTGTTACCTAAACAAGGTCAAAGTGGTCTGGCCAGTTAAGAAGAGAAGCCCAACCCTACAGCCCTTCAAATCAAACAGGAGCACAAAGCTGGATCACACTGGGAATGTTATGCATCACAAAGTATGTCCAGAATGCCTGGAGGGCTGAGGACAATGCATAACACTTGCATCAGGAGGTATGTCTGGAATGCCCAAGGGGCTGAGGAAGGATGCATAACACATACTCCTGACTTATACATCAGGAGGTATGACCAGGAATGCCCTGGGGGCTGAGGACCAATGTATGACAAAGGACCCCAGAAGCTGATCAGTGGAGCACCTTGTTGATAAGATTAGAACCATGGCTGGGGATAGCCAGCCTATCTATTAGCTAGCAATCTATCATCAAGTAGATTAGAAGTGCCTGGAGGGCAGACTCACAATTCCTAATCTTCTACACCTTCCCCTTTCTTTAATCTCCTTAATCTCCTTACAACCAATTACATGTGTAAATAAAAGGGCCAGGATCTTGCTCTTCAGCAGCATCATGCATTGTACAGCCTGCTCTGTGACTTCGGTTTGCCAGTGTGGTGCTTTCCAATGCAACAGAGAGATATAATGATAACTGGATGATGGGGAGTTTTAGAAAGCATTTATTTAGAGTAGATTATTGGAGGGGATAAAAAGAGAAGAACAGGATCAAATGTGCAGAAGAATATCATTTCATTGCATTCTTAGGATTCATTCATTTTTCCATCAAGGTGCCATGGAAGGTGACTCTTAGGAGGTCTATTATATCTAGATTATGAAAAGTACTGAGTATCACTTTAAGAAGCATATATTTTATTCTGTAAACAATGAAAAATCATTAAAGGATCTTTCTGGTACTCCTCTGAATGGTTTTATTCACCAGTTCCAATTGGAAATAGCTTTTGTGCACATTCCTTCAAGGTTGTATGACATCATGTCCAGTTCTAGTTATTATCAGTACTGGGACATACTATTTATTGGCTGATTCACAAAGAATTCTAACAATGATAATTTGAGAGAAAGGCAACTTGTTCCAAATTAGAAGGTTTTTTTTTTTAAGATTTTTTTTTAATTTATGCATACAAGAACTGGGGTACAGGCCAGTGGTGCAGGTGTAGGGGTGAGAGGATTCACCAGAGACAGAGTGGGGAACAGAACAGGCAGATTGACTGAGATACACTGTTGAGGGGAGCAGCAGGTGAGTCAGGAGAGGTTTTCTGCACCAAGTGGGTAGCTCCATGGCTAGGGATCAACCTCGTGTTGCAGTGGCTGTGGTGAGCTTCATAGGTTGTGTCTTAACCCCTTGCACCACTAGGGAGGCCCCAAATTAGAAGTTTTATACCTCTGGCGTACAAAACCTCTGGCATTACTCTTTAGTATCAGAGAAAATTGCTAATATGGTAAGTAGGTAATACTTTAGAAATAAAATATGTCACAAATTGTAAAATATGCTGACTACAGTTTGAACCATTAGAAAGTATATAAGCCTTGTGGTCGAAGTCTCTGTTTACTGTTTTGCAAAACTATACAATGATGCTTACATATTACTATATAGAAAAATACCAGATATTTCTGCTATTAAAGGATGAGAAGAAATTAAATGCTTTCATGGCATTTTGTCAGGAGACACAAATATATTCCCTTTGATTCATGGTACAAATGTAGATGGCAACTGAGCACAGCAGCCACTGGAGGACCTGTTTTATTGTGGTATGAAATATTGTCCAGAACTCTGGGTAAAAATCTCAACTCTGTTAACCTCTAGGGTTTGTTATGTGGAATAAGAGTTTCATTACCAGGTCTGATAAGCATAAAATGGAGAAAATTTATTAATGCTTTGGAAGTGTTGTATTCCAAAAAGTTTCTGTAAAAGTTATAATGTTGGCTGAGAAGTGAAAAAACCTTTAGGATATTTTTCTACTCTAAATATATGTGCATTTCAGCATTCTATTTTGGCGAAACGACTTAGCCTATAAAAGCACTCAAGGTGTGCAGTTGTTACCATTTTTATTTGTTCTCATTAAATCTTTCATTTGTTATTGTTTTTGTATTAAAATATCCTCCTTATAAATTCTTTTAGCATTTGACATATTTTACACCTTTAAAATCATCTACTGCAATTCATTTTGGGGAGAAGGAAATTTGTGTTTTCATAGAATAAAAATAAGCAAACAAAGCATTTACCTCCTAAAAATAATCAATTGCTGAAGTAGTTGATGTGTTATTCTTTCATTTTTCCTAAATGGTCAATGTGATTCCAGTGGGAAATTATTTATTTGAGTCTATATAAGTGGCACACAAAATTGATTAGCTGTTTTGCAATGGCCTTTGTGCTTTGATCACTGTCAATAAGTGACCATTTTAGACACTGGCATGAGAAACCACAAGGCATTTTCATTTGTTTTTCTGTCTAGTTGCTGCTTGAACAGCTGGAGTGTCTTTTAGTGATTCTCTTTCTCCTATGGCAGCAAGCAGCACCATCTCATTCTCTGGTCCCAATTCAAATGATCATGCTTTGATTTCACAAACTAATAATTTGGCTACATGTAATAGACAACTACTAATGCCCTAGCATCACATTTATGGTTTAAGCATCATAGCCCCAAATTTCCCAGATGTCAGCAAGGTTATGCTGCCATGTGGAAACATTATCTTCATTGTCATTTGGGTCTACCTTGATTTCATTCCTTCTTAAAAATAAAAAACTTTAGAATAAGGCATTTTAAGCAGATGTGTGGCAAAATTAAGGTTTTCTGCCTTAGAATTACATTTATTTCTACTTATTTTTTGAGGCTCTATCTATCTTCAATGAAATCAGTGCATTTAATCGGGTCTTATTTTAGCTTCAGGAGCTCTGAACAAGGTTCCCTGTTCAAATGACATCATTTCAAGATGATGAGATGTGACTTTCATTTTTAGACCCACTAGAACTTGATTGGTGACCTTGAACAAGCTACTTAACCTCTCATTGACTTATTTTTATTACCTGCAAATTGGATATAACAGGTTCAGCCACCCTCATGATGGCCCTGAAGGATAGTTAACATAATGTTTTAAAAATGCCCTTAGGCCCCCAAGGAACTGTGCCTTAAAACAGCAGTTGCATAGGAAATCAAACCCTAGGCCATCTTTGCAACCTCTAAATTGCAGCATTTGTGAACATCTTCAAGCCCAGTCTTTGCTCCTTACATTGACCTTAGTCCATTTTAACCTTAAAAGCATCTCTTAAATATCCTCGGTCCATTTAAAATTACCTTTCATGAAACACGTAGTTTTATCAGTAGTGATTTGCAAACCCTGGAGAAATTAAAGTTGAAAAAAAAAATCAAGTTTAGAGACATTGAAAAAAGGATTTTAAAGCATTGAATTAAAAATAGATGAAGCAAATTGATAAAACTATTTGAATTTCATAGAAAATATCATAATTATATACCCTTTCTTCCAAGGTTACTATTGAAAACTTTCACCTTCAAATGTTTCAGTTAGTAGTTGAAAGTATTCTTTTTCATCCTTGAAAATAATCTCTCTCCATTTTACTCCTAGCACACCTTTAACTGTAGCCTAATTTTCTTGTACTTAACCTGCATTTTGTATAATTTCTTCTCCTATTTCCACCATTGTCACCTTTCTTACTAATCAAAGGTGTTAAGAAAGATCTGCTGCCATTACTTCTCTACAGGTCATAATTATATCTCTTCCTCTCTGTTGTCTAAAGATATATTTCTCTATCAGTCTAGCATCAAGTTCACTGAAAACAGTGACAGGATCAGCCAGAGATCTTTATTCTACTTTCTTTGTTCTCACTTTCTACATTTAGAATCCAAAAAAAGAAAAAAAAAAAGGAGCTTTGTCATTTATTTGGTCACAGAAAAGCTGTGGAGACCAGAAGCATATTACAGCTAAGTGGATTGTAAGAATTGAGATATTCAGTCACAGCAAAAATAATTAGTTCAAATGGTTTAAAATTATTGTTTTTAATAGTAATACATTCTATTTGTATAAAGCTGCCTTGTCTATATTTCATACTTTTTATCAGATAAAATAATCAAAACCCTTGATGTACTGTTGGTCACTTCCCCAAATCAAATGTACCCCACAAAGGATTGTGTTTTAGCATATTCCAGATAGTGCAAGGGAGAGAGAAAAAATTTAAAGAAGCATTATAGATCATTACTAAGGCAATTAGGAGGATGCCTCCAATTTGAACATCTAAATTAAAAATTAAGACCTCAAGGGACTTTGTATAGGAGATATTTGACTGTGTCATAAGAAATCAGGATTGAAGGCATTACTATATTCCTTCTTATGCCATTTAATCTGCAAATTTTCTTTTTACCAATATTTGGCATGTTTGTCCAAGTATTATCCATCTCTACACACCATGGAGAAGTCTGTCACAAGTGTTAGGTACATTTAAAAGGTATTTTACCTGTCAGACAGTGGGGGAAAAAATGGTCCTCAACTCCCAGAGTTGCAGAGTTCTCTGAAATAGCATGTTAGGAAGGGATTATTTAGTGTTATAGAAATAGTTGATGAATCTGGCATATATAAAGCAGAGAAAGAATTTTCTGCAGATGATGTAAATAGTTCTGATTTATGGAAGTGATGAGATAACAGATATATCATGTAGGATATATGGAACAGACAGGACAATGAAGAATTAATAAATCATATAATTAATAAATCAAAGAGATTATAATGTGTGCTAGTTATAACCTTAAGTATAATTTAACATATAGCAGATAACCACTCCCACCTACATGTCTCCATGCCATACTTTTTCAACTTTTACTATAGTCAAGGTAAAATGAATGAGGGGGGATTTATGAAATTAACTACCAAGAGAATTCCTGTAGCTCCCTCCTGGGGTTGTTGTCATACTCATTGTCAGCGTAGTTTCCTTAGAGTCCAGCCTGCTCATGGGGAGAAACCCAGAACCTGTGGACAACCATTCCAGTTAATACTCCAGGAAACTTCCAGCAACTTGAGTTCTTAACTGACTTCAATCCCAGCTGTCATTTGAATTTAACCATATAATACCTCGAGAGAAAATACCTCGAGAAAAATACCTCGAGAGAAAATACCTCGAGAGAAAATCAACAGATAATAATAAAACATTGCTTCACTCACTAAGTTTGGGGAATGTATGTTATGTTGTCATAACCACATACTATACAAAGGTGAACAATACAGATTAAAAAAAAAAACCTGCAATCATGGAGTAATCATTGCAGAGACAGAAAACACAGAAGCTCTGCAAGTAGATTAGATATATATATAAAAAAAAAAAAAACCTAAAAATAATGGTAAAGAAGAGAACATGGAAGGCATGGAAAAAGAGAGGGAAAAAACTGTGTCCTGATTTTATTCAGAGTAACAGTGTTCCCTTAATTATTACAAAAGAAAGTAAAACACCCAGTGCTAATTGAAAATAAATATATAAATAAATTGAGGAACAAAGATAATGCATTTTTCTTGTGTACAAGAAAAATATTTTTTTCCCCAGAAAACCCTTAGCTTATTATTTATAGGACACAATTGAATCCAATGTCCAAATAAACTCAACACTAATTATGACTGATTTTACAAATAGAGAAACACAAATACTAGAATTAGGACATAATGTTAGTATTACTTGTTATCATGCAAAAGCCACATCTACTCAGAGTGAGAAAATGTCTGAGAGGAATGAGGAGTTTATACTTTATCTTTAGGAATTTGAACTAGAATTCCTTGAACCTCTATACCCAACAAAACAGAAAGTACCGTTAGTAAGTTTCAAATATACAGGGTAGAAGAAACCATTGTCAAGTATGGGATGGATAAAATAGTTGACTAATATTTACTTGCTTGCATTCATATTACATGGATATATGTGTGCATAGACAAGTATGTACATAAACTCATTTACAACCAATTAATGCTTAAGAAATTAAAAAAAATCTATTAAAAAATTAAATATAGTGGCCTCCCTGGTGGCACAGGGTTTAAAGTCTCAGCACTACCAAACCTATCACCAGCCACTGCAGAAGGAGTTCCATCCAGGCAAGGGAGGTGACTCACATGGCGCAACAGACCTCTCCTGTCTTGCCTGCTGCTCCCCTCAGCAGTGTATATCAGTAGATCTGCCTGTTCTGTTCCCGACTCTGTCTCTGGTGAATCCTCCAAACCCCCTCGCACCTCTGGCCTACAACCCAGTTCTTGTATTCATAAATAAACAAAAATAAATCTTTTAAAAAAGAAAGGGGCAAAAATAAGGAGAAACAGAACTTATTTTCAAAAAACAAAGAAGACATGTTTATACTCAAGGCACCAAAAGAAAAATTATTACAATTTCTGCAATAAAAATTAATACTGTCTCTAATTTAGAATGGCCTAGCACTTCATATGAATTGCAAAGTAGACATATAAGAACATTGTAATGGGAAATTTAGTTTCTGTATTAAAAGTACAATGAAAATTTTAAGATATTCTGACTAAATCTTTTGTTTTAGGTATGCAAAGTAGTTTTCATAAGAATTAGAACAAATATGGTGAACAAACTTTTGTTGATTATATTCCCAAGGTAGGGAGGGATTTAATGAGAAAAATAAATTCCATAAATGTGGAAATTTTAAAATGAATAAAAAAAAATTCAAGTTGCTGATTAAAATACTAGAACATCACAAAACTAAGTTTTGGTTTCAGATTGGAGTAGATTGTATCAAAAAAAATTATCATTTAAATTGTATTGTAATTTTAAAACATACATATTATGAAAATTTAAATTTGTATCTCTACACATTTAAAATGCTTTGAACCATTACTACTCTATATATACCAATAATCATTACAGATCATTTCTCAACAAACTCATTTTATATAATTTATGTTTAATAGCCAATTTATTGCATAATATAAAATATTTGTCATTCTCTGTGCTGCTAATTATTTTGTGTAGGAAAGGCTCAGTTAAAATAGAATTAGGCAATCTGTTTAGGTTTGATTTTCTTGTAAATAAGCTCTATTTGAGAGCTTCCTTTTTTCTCAAATATAGACTTGATGTTGTCATGTTTATCATTATGACTTAGAAAGGAATTTGCTAACTTTCCAATCATTGTTCTCAGAAGATTTTAATTGAAATTCTGAAAACAATGGAATAAATCTCAGAATATTCAATTATTCTAAATCATAAATTAAAAAATATAAAATGTATAATTTTAGGGGTTTTAAATTAGATTTACAATCTGCAGACTAAATAGGAACTAAATTAAATAATTGCTTTTGAAAAATATAATTATTGGTTAATTTTATATGATCTCTTGATATCAATATACAAAATATGCATATACTTTCAAAGCACAGATTTCAATGGATATTAACAAAAACCTACTATTTTCTTGACAAGTAATTAATCTCATATTATTGATCACAGAAATCAAGTAACACCATGTCTAAAATTTTAAATTCTGTTTAATTTTCTATCCATGCCAACAGAATTAAAATGGGTCATTTGGCAATGTGGCTTTGAGAATTCTTTTACTGAAATGTTATATATCTTGTCTGAAACCTAATTTTAATGATCCAATTTTTTGCCATTAATAAACATTTTAACTTCCAAACATTTAAGATGTATATATCACTTTTTTGGATATTAAACATCTTTATAATTTTCTATATCTTTAATTTATACAACCAAAAGATGGCAGTGCTTCATCAAGTATTTTTACTGTAGACCTTAGTATGTATTTCCATGAAAGTCAAAATCAATTTTTACATTATAAGAGTAAAACTATATTCAATATTAACAGCTGCTCAGTAAATATTTTAATTTTTGATCTCTAAATCATGATCTGTTTCCTTAAAAAAAGAATTTAAGAAAATAAGAGGTACATAATGACACCAAATGGAACATATTCTGAGCGTGTATTTTAAACACGTTTTTCTAGCAACTGTCCTGGCTTTATTTGATTAGTTTCATACAAAGCTTACTGAAGACAGATCTTTGAAGACTGCAGTGGGAACTTTCTATGAATACAATAATTTTTATTTCATTTCAGAATATTTGAAAACCTACATTTGTGTTTTCATATGTGCCAAAGTGAAGCTAAATCTTAAAATTGTCATTAAATCAAGAGTTTGACTATTACAGAGGCAGTACCCAAGGATTTCTAATCTATAAATATATGGAAAGATATTTTCATATAATAGCAGTTCTGAAACTCCATGGAATATTTGAATGTAAAATGATTATTAAACTTGATTTTCTTTACTGGCTACTGTATTACAGCTAGTTTTCTTTGACAGTCTTTATCCTTTTCCTATATTCCTTGCTTCTAAACAATCAAAATCTCACAATAACTCATTTTAGTTTTCTTATATAATATTTATAAGTAATGTATTATATATCACAAATTATTTAAACTGTACATAACTATTCAAGCTTATTTTCTAATCTCTAAGTCTGCTTTGCAAGGATACTTGTCAATGCCTATTATTACTGTGTTATTTAGTTTGGAAAGTAAAACTCTAAATACTATGTGTATTTTCCAAGCTGCTTGCTGACTACAAAGGTCTCAACATTTCTCTCAGCTTGACTAAACTTGAGATGTTTCTTCCAGACTGTAGGCCCCTGATCTCCCATTTATTACAGCAGATGAGACACTTGCAATTCTTAAATCTGTTACTTCTTTGGTGTAAATATTCCCCTTCCCTTTTGCCAGTTTTACCACCTAGGATTGTTTTTCTCAAGGACTAGGTAATCTTCCTTGTGAAATGCATTCACATAGAAAGAGAGAGCCCCCATCTCTGTGGGAGGTTCAGATTCTGAGTTAGGTAAGTGCCAATTAGTAAACACAGAAGGTCTAATTACATTGACCAATCCTCTCTTATAGTCCTCTAGTACATTTCCACTAAGTCATTCCAGTGCTTAAAAACTCGCCTGAGTTTTGCTTTGAGTTGTGTTAATCTCTCTTCCCTATTGCAACAGTTTTTGCAGTCATATGTGTGTCTGTCTCTTAATAACAGGGATATGTTCTGAGAAATGTGTCCTTAAGTGATTGTCATAGAGTATAACTACACAAGTGTGTAGAATAGCTTTCTACATGCTTAGACTATATCATATTGCCTATTGGAAACATTGCATTGCAGTATTCTTGTTGACCTAAAAGTCTAAAGCACTGCAAGACTGTACTTCTATTGCAATAGTCCTGAATAAATTCTGCCTTGTCTGTTTAAAATTCCCTCAAACAGTTTTTTCTTTAACAGTTTCTACTTTATTTCCTATTGTTGAAATTGCTAAAATAAAGCATCTCACTAAAGGATCCCAGAGATTTTTTTATCCAAGATTCTTTTGAGCTAGAAGGTACTAGAACTCATTTTCCTTTTTTGTTGATTCACACACACACACACACACACACACACACACACACACACACACACATTTCTACTTAGGGGATACAGTAAATGACTAAATACCAGAACTTCAGTAGCCTCTGATTTGCTCTCTCCTCAGACTGACACACATTCTCAAGTTTTGAGTCTAATTTCTCTCTAACTTTGACTATCTACTTCCTGTATCTAAATCATACAAATAGCTCTTTATTACTTTTAGGTTAAATTCCAAACTCCAATATGATCTGGTCTCATTACATTCCCAGTACTCTTTTTTTTATACACTATGACCTTCAATCATACTGAATTAATTGAAAATCCTGAACTCGCCCTGCTTGTGTTGTATCTACATAACTTTCACATTTTTCCTTTAATACAGTGACTTGATTCCTCTTTTTCTTGCTGGCTAAATTCTGTTTATTGCTTCCTATCTAGCCATTTTGTAGGTTATTTTCTGCCTTCTTCCTTTCGCCTCCAAAATGGTTGATGCTGTGCTCGTATAACTTCCAAGCATCCGTTATACCCAGATCAGTAGTTTGCTAATTGCTAATGACTCTTTCCTCAGCTAGTTAATTTCCTAACATGAAGTCAAATACATTTGTAGAGTGGATGGAGTGAATGAAATAAGGAAGGTGTTCATAATTTTGTATTCACCTAAAAGACTAGGTGAACATTTCCTGCCGTGACTTTAGTAGATGCTCTTTTTTCACTAACAAATGCTCTGTTAATATTTTCTGGTCCCTTTACAATTCCAGTGACTTTTTAATTTTGGTAAAATTAAACTTGGAATAATGTAGTCAGAAGAAATACTGAAATGTGCTACCACTTTCACTTAGCAGGTATTTTTGCCCTAAATAGTCTTTTGTTACTGTTAATATCAACATGTAGTGTTCCTTGTTGT
This sequence comes from Talpa occidentalis, assembly GCF_014898055.3. NCBI lineage: Eukaryota > Metazoa > Chordata > Mammalia > Eulipotyphla > Talpidae > Talpa > Talpa occidentalis. The sequence continues at coordinate 15,820,388 of NW_023604972.1, forward strand.
TTATCCTCATGCACAAGTATTAATCTTAGAAACTAGCTATGATAATCTAGAGTTTAATTTCATTGAATTTGACATGCTTTTTCTTTAATATGATTATATTATGTATGATTATATATGTCACAATTTGGAGATGACAAATGCTAAATAACTGATTAAACAATCTGATTAGCAGACTGTTGTTAAGGTATTGTAAGTAAAAATCATTTTATAAAATGCTTGTTTTTATTTTATATTGAAAATATAAATAAAATATAAATGTGACAAAGACACATCTGAATAAAATGCCTTTTGGAGATAATATTATTTGGCAAATGGGATTAATATTAGATGTCAAATTCCATCTACATGCATTTCTCTATAGTAACTCAAATTCCAGTCAGGTAGCAGTACTATGTTATTGTATAACTTGTCTAATTTAATTTGGAAGATGGATAGATTAATTTAAAAACAACTTGGTTGAGTATATTATTGGCTACTTGCCATTTTTAAATGGTCCCCAATAATGGTTTTGTGGAAATTCTAACTATTGTGCATTAAATTGAGTGCACTTAGGTCCTGAACACTTCCAACTAGCTTAATAATATAGATTAAAATACTACAATACTACATATGTAACATTAATAAATCTTTAATAATTATGTTTTGTGCTTTTAACAAAATTGGATGAAACATGTTCTAGAGAAAGAAAATAGACAACAAACTTTCAGTTAGAAAATCTATGAATTGGGCCTCCCCGGTGTCACAGCGGTTGAGCGCTGGGTTGCGAAGCTGCCCGCAGCCTCTGAGGCGCCGGTTCGATCCCCGGCTGCTCCCCGGCCACGGGAGGAGGGTCCCACATGGCGCGCAGACCTCTCCTGCCGCCCGCTGCTCCCCTCAGCAGTGTGCTTCGGTCCTTCTGCCTGCTCTGCTCCCTGCTCTGGCTCTGGTGAATTCTCTCACCCTCCCGCGCTTCTGACTGTACCCAGTGCTTGTATAAATAAATAAATAAACCAAAAAAAAAAAAAAAAAGAAAAAAAAAAACTTTAAAAAAAAAAAAAGAAAAAATAAAAGAAAATCTATGAATTCATGGGCAAGAAGGATGATTTTATACATATAAATATACAAAAAACAATAAAACTTGATATACTTGCATGCGACAAATATGTACATATGCATGTATATGTACTGAAATGCTTGTGTGTTCATATATTTGACATATGTAGTAAATTCACAGTGAAGCCTATAGCCCCAATTCAGAGGTAGGGCTTTGGAGAGTGGTTAGATCATGAGGGTAGAGGACTCATATATTAGATTAAGTGATCTTATAAAAGAGATGTAAAGAGCTCATTTCCCCTTCTGCTTTATGAAAACACAGTTTTTAAAAAAATTACCATCTACAAGCCAGAAAGGGAACTTGCGCCATATTCTGATTCTTTCAGAACCTTGGTCTTGTACTTCTCCAACCTCCAAAACTATGAGAAATGAATTCACATTGTTTAAAAGGTGCTCAGTATGCAGTGTTTTGTTATAGTAGCCTAAGTGGGCTATGACAGAAATGCATAACGCAAACACATATACGCGTGCACATGGGAACTTAAAATATTTTCATAAAGTATATTTTTTAAAGATTTATTTTATTTATTTATTTATTATTTATTTATTCATACAAGCACTGGGTACAGTCAGAAGTGCGGGAGAGTGAGAGAATTCACCAGAGCCAGAGCGGGGACCAGAGCAGGCAGAAGGACCGAAGTACACTGCTGAGGAGAGCAGCGGGCTGCAGGTCAGGTCTGCGTGCCATGTGGGACCCTCCTCTGGTGGCCTGGGAGCAGCTGGGGATCGAACCGGCGCTTCAGAGGTGCGGGCAGCTTTGCAACCCAGCGCTCAACCGCTGCGCCACCGGGAAGGCCCTTCATAAAATATTTTTTAATATGCCTCTTACCTTTTGTTCAAAATCATTCTCAAATTTTGAAATAGGTTTTCCTAATTGTGCTTATCTTAGAGATATCATTTATAGAGCGTTTTATTAGCAGTTTTGTGCACTTTTATATATTAAATTAAAAGATAATGTTATGAATAAACAAGTTAATTCATCAAATATCACACTGGATCCTTAAAAAAGATATGAGACAAATATTTTAATTTTATAGAAGAACACAAATTAAAAGAGTTTGGCAAGTTCTTATATGATTGAAAAAGACACAATCTGAATTCAAGTCACTGGTGACTTCAGATTGAGTGTGGTTACTTCAGCACTATAAACACATAGAAAATGAGCTTAAGAAACTGTAAACTATATTTTATATATGTATATAACCTCCTCTCCCCCACAAAAAAATACCTGGTAAGGCATTACTTGAAAATACTAGTGATGTCCATGATGTCCAATACTTATTTCTCATTTATAAATAATATTTCTATTTCTATTTATGTTAAAGTTTTAAGTGAGCATTCAATACATTAGCATTTGTAAAGATTATTAAGCAAATGCTTTGTATGCTTTAAAAATTTTATTTTCATTGGTATTAATATTTTAATTAAGATTTTTCAGATGTAGATTGAATCTATTTATGGCTGAGATTATGCAAATATGCCATACTAACATGTTTCCAGTGGTTTCAGCAACTGTTTATTATTATTTCTTTGAAGACCTAAATTCTCCCTCCTTTAATTTCTCTCCCTTTTCCGAATACTTTCTTCTCCTTCTCTTTCCTTTCTTCTTGTTTGAGAACGTATTATTCTTAACAATAATTATAATGTGAAGAGTAAATATTCAAAATCTAGCACCCACAATTGTCTGGCAGTATTCTCCAAACAATTCATCTTTAAATATAACCCCAGATCTTCATTTTCTATCCCCATATCTTTGTCACCTTGTAGACTTTCTGAATCTCAGAATATTGCATTTGGCACAAACAACTTGGAATGTGCAAAAAGCTAAGAGTTAAGTTCTCAAAATTGTGTGTGATTCAATATATATATTGCATAATAACATTAAACAAAAAGCCTAAGACTTTTACAAAATCTTTATTCTTAAAAACATGAACATTTGGTTTGGAACTAAAAAGTCTGTTAATTAATTTTGAAACATTCCATCTAATTTTTTCAGTATCACTGACAAGAAAGTAGAAAGCGACAAGAAAGTAAAAAGCACACCGGCTATTAATAATTACAAGCATATCAATAGTCGTTTTTAAACTTCATCCAAATGTTGCCTCTGTTTTAAATAAAAATTACTTTTCTACATTTTCCTAAACCATTCTACAAGACTGCACTCTCAATGTAAGTTGTTTTCTGAAAATCATTTCTTTTTATATTTAAATTATGAATTTTTTCTTCCTACTCTTTAAGTGAACACAGAGAGATTTCCTTTAATATCTAAAACAGCAGTTTGTTTATCTTTCTTGTCCCTCCTCCTTCTCTTTTTCCAACTTCTTCTTTGTAATGCTATGGTCTTTCTCATGATGCAGTTCTAAATCTTAACCTAGAGCGCACATATTTTATATCCATTTTTATCTTCTATTTCATTCTGATTTATTTTTGCCATAACTTTCTAATTGACCTACTTACACACACTGTTGCCTTTACCCTGCCAAATAATTGTTTTATTTTAAAGATTTATTTACTTATGCATACAAGAACTGGGGTGTAAGCCAGAGGTGAGATGATTCACCAGAGACAGAGTGAGGAACAGAACAGGCAGATGTATGGAAATACACTGCTGAGGGGAGCAGCAGACTAGCAGGAGAGGTCTGCAGCGCCATGTAGGTTGCTCCCTGGTCAGGGATAGAACTTGTGCTGTAGTAGCTGGCAGTAGCTTGATAGTGCTGATTTTAACGCCTGTGCCACCAGGGATGCCCCAAATAATTATTTTTTATTCAGTACAAACACTAAAATGCACTTAATTGTCATATTCTACCATATTCCTGTTTCCTTATTTTATTCCTTAATAAGGCCCCACCTCATCAAAGGCAACAAGGTACACAAACCCCACACAATCTATGCAGTGGTTTTAAAAAGAGGTAGTCTACGTTCAAACTATACTACAAAGCCATAATCATCAAAACTGCATGGTATTGGAACAAGAACAGACATACAGACCAATGGAATCGAATAGAAAATCCAGAAATAAACCCACAGATTTATGGTCAACTAATCTTTGACAAAGGAGCAAAGACTATGCATTGGAGCAAAGAAAGTTTGTTCAATAAATGGTGCTGGGAAAACTGGGTCGCTACATGCAAAAGAATGAAACTTGACCACCACCTCACACCATACACAAAAATCAACTCAAAATGGATTAAAGAACTAGACATAAGACCTGAAACCATAAAATATATAGAAGGAAATATAGGCGAAACACTACGTGATTTGCACATCAAAGACATCTTTACAGACACATCACCCAAAGCAGTGATAGTGAAGGCAAAGATAAACAGCTGGGACTATATCAAATTAAAGAGCTTTTGCACAGCAAAAGAGACAATAACAAAAACAAAGAGAAACCCCACCAACTGGGAGAACATTTTTGCACCCAACACTAATGATAAAGGACTGATCACAAAAATCTGCAAAGAGCTGATGAGACTCAACAACAACAAAGAAAATAATCCAGTCAAAAAATGGGCAGAAGAGCTTAAAAGAAACTTCTCTGAAGAGGAAATGCAAATGGCCAACAGGCATATGAAAAAATGTTCAACATCACTTGTCATCAGGGAAATGCAAATCAAAACTACCATGAGATACCATCTTACACCAGTGAGAATGGCACATATTAAAAAAACTAGCAACAACAAATGTTGGCGAGGGTGTGGAGAAAAAGGAACTCTTCTGCACTGTTGGTGGGAGTGCAAACTGGTCCAACCTCTGTGGAAAGCTGTGTGGAGATTTCTGGACCTACTAAACATAGAGCTTCCATATGACCCAGCAATTCCACTCCTAGGTATTTACCCAAAGGACACAGAAACATCAATTCCAAAGAGCACCTGCACCCCTATGTTTATAGCAGCACTGTTTACAATAGCTAAGCTTTGGAAACAACCCAAATGCCCAAAAATAGATGACTGGATCAAGAAGATGTGGTACATATATACCATGGAATATTACTCAGCATTCAAAAAAGATAAACACATGCAATTTGCTGCAACATGGATGGCGCTGGAAGGGATCATGCTCAGCGAAATAAGCCAAAAAGAAAAAGAAAAATACCGGATGGTCTCACTCATAGCAGGAATCTAGAAAACTTAAATAATGGACCAGGAAAATGAAAAACTATAAGAAAGTGAAAATCAAAATCAACAAAAAACTATGAACCAGAGAGACTTTTAGGGGGGCGGGGGCGGGAGGGGAGGGATTGGGGTCAGAATGGGGGGCGGCAATTGTATGGGGAATATAACAATAAAATTTATAAAAAAATAAATAAATAAATAAATAAATAAAGAAAGAAAGAAAGAAAGAAAGAAAAAAAAAAAAAAAAAAAAGAGGTAGTCTACGGCTGCTTTCAGAAATTATATTATGGGAATGTTTTGGTTATTCCTGATAAAAAGAAGATGCTATGGTACTCATTAAGTGCAGGCAATGTTACAAGATAATTTTGGTGGATTCAAAACTGATATGAATCTTCTAATTTCTCATTATTCCTGCCAGTTCTTCCACTGAAGTGGAAGGAACACTTTCAAAAATTCAAAAGTCGAATACTGCGAACCAATGTGAAAATCACTGATATGTCAGACATGAAATTTGAAATGCTGGTAGGTGAAGGGACCCCACTGTGGCTCATACTTTTAGGAATCAGCTTTCCTGTCTTGACAAGATATCTAGCTTGAATATGTAGTTTATCATGTTTAATTATCATATATGTAAAATGAAGTCCAGTAGCTTTTGACTAACATGAAGATATTTTAGTAATGAATGCAGTTATCAATATATCACTATGAGGTAAGCTTTTTCCACATTTTCACTTTTCTTTATCCAGTACAGAAATTCAGATGTTTTACTTTCAGATTCACAGTATATTTGTTGGAAAAGCTCTTAAAAACATATATTACAATCATCCTAAACTGATGAGACTGGGCATCTTCAGGGTGGGGATGTCCTTACAAGATGCTGAACTTAGGATTTAGTGAAACTTTTTCTTTTTGTAACTTTAATTTGGGTAAACAAAACTGAAACAAGTTGTATGAAGTGACATCTGTTCTTTTTATACTGAGACACTTGAGGCTTGACATTTTTTATTATCATTAAAAGCAGTTGGTCCATATGAAACTGAGTTCAATATTCAATCTGAATTTAAAAAGCAAATAATTTCAGAGATTGTTTAGGGGAGTTCTAATTTAATTAAGATGTGTGTACTTCTCTAGGAATTATTTTTAACATCCTGGGCTTATCTACTGAACTACTTTCAAACGTGTACTGTCTTTCTATAACTGTAGTGAGTTGCACAAATTTATTTATGCTCTTTCATTCTCTCCAGTTTGTTTGTTTTTTAAAGTGAATGCTTTTAAGAGATATGTATACCTAGGTTTATATATATATAAGTACATAAATGCTCAAGTCCTTTACCATGAACTTTAACTTCTCTAAATACTATAAGTCTGCCTAATTGAACTAATATCCAGGTTAACCTAATTCAGATTAAGGTTTAGTTTAATGCACAATTTCAAGTCTACTTAAAGCAGAAGCACTCACAGCTGAAAAATAAGTATTACTGGTTCTTTTCATTCAAAGTGAGAGACAGGTGATATATGTAGTGATTAAATAGAGTGTAAAAGAAGTTTTATAAACTTCAGAAGAACTTGTAGATTGATATAAACTAAAGCATCAGTGCAATATAAATGGAAAAGTTAGACTTAATGGCCACATCCAAAGAAAAGCAACATTATGCAAACAGGATAAGAGAAGAAAAAAAATCACAGGAATATTTATATTAAACAACAATAGTGAAACTTTTTTGACTTAACATTCATAAAATGTACAATAGAAATAGCACAGTGTTATTAGAATAGCTCCAGTTTGACTCAAGCAGTTTATGTAGTGCAAAGTTAGGCCAAATATTGCCAAAATAATTGACAAAAATAATGCCAGGTTTGTAACCTTATTTGTTGTCCATAGGATATAGTTGTGGTTTATATTTGATAAATTAGTGTGTGTGGGAGAGGGGGGTTTGCTAACTGATCATTATAGTTTTTAATTTTTTACTTATTAATCCTGAATTTGAGTCATTTTATTTTTACTTTTTGTTAATGAATCCTACCTACTTTAATTCCAGTTTTTCTTTTTTCTTCAAGTACTTAACTATTTGTCATTACTAATTTGCTATACAAGTCATGCAGATTATTTTTCAGTTCTTTGGGAATTTTCTTTTTTTCAGCCCAAAACCTTCCACCCTTATTTGTTGACACTCCTGTCAATTTACATACAAGGTGTACTGTGACTATATTCAATATTTTCAGTCTTGTCTTTTTTTGGAACACATATAGAGGAAAAATTGAATAATATAACCCCTTTCAATTCTAAATTGGTATGATTCAATAACTTCAGAGTCTAATATCTTTAAATTTTGAAGATTTAACATAAGTTTTCAACTATTCTTTGAACACAATATCACTCTAGAATCTAAAGAATTCATTTCAAGTGTGATTCTTCTCTGAACCTGCCCACTCCTGTGTGTGTATCATCTACAATAAAGCTTCATTTCTAACTTACCAAAAGAAATATACTTCAGACCATGCAGATGGTAAATATGTCTTATATTTTTTTCTGACAAAAAATTATTTTAAAAAACTCAGAATAATTTATATATTTATCATTCATCAGCAGAAACAAATTATACATCATATAACAGGTCAGAAAAATAAAGAATTCTAATAAAACATACACAGATGCTGATCTTTTGATGACTTAAGTCTTCCACAATATTGGCATGGTTTTCTTTGACATAAACAGATGAACATAAAGAAATAAACATGTATTTGTAAATGAACATTTTTTGATATATTTAATATAACATTGTGACAGCAAACTTGACTTTAGCATTCACAAAATCATTAACTTCACAAAATCATTAACTGAGCTATCTAGGAAAAACATAGACAATTAAATAGATATAAAAAAATCTCTGGGAACTTCAGTTTCCACAAAAATGAAATAAAATTCTTAAATCACAAATCTCCTAGCTCTGCATCTCCCAATAAAAATGATTTTTCTATTTCTTACCATTAATCTTTCAACCTACTGTTCAAAACAAAAATTATTCTTCCATCTTGTCATGAATCTGTCAAAGGCACTGCTTCCAAAAAATTGACTTCTCTAATTTATGTTTCTTTCCCTGAATCTCTCAAGCTGGTGTTCCCTATTTAAAAAGAAAAAAAAGTCTTATTCTATGCTTTTGAGGTCTTCGGGTCATAGGAAAATAACATTTCCATTTTAGTTAAAGCTTCCTTCTGGTGAAAATATTTGTAACTAAATAAAACATTTACACTGGAGTATTCTTTTCATGCCTACTTTTCTTGTGTTTTCTTGAATGTACTGTTTGAACCCATAATAATTTGATAACACATAAATAACTTATTCTTGAAATACATAAACATTTAAAATAGGCAGTTCTTTATGACTTTTTTTTTTTAAAGCTGTCGCAATCTCCCTTTCTCTTTCTGTGCATACTTTATAGAGAAGGAACACCCAGTGTCTACCCACTTCTTCCACAGTTGCTGCTCACTAGTCTTTCTCCCCATTTTGTTTTGTGGTGATTTTTTTTTGTGTGTGCACACAAGAGTCAAATGAATCTCTCTAAAGCACAGTCTGTTAAAAAAAAATTATTAGTTATATCCAGAGACATTTTGCAAATTTAACACAGCAAAAATATTTAAGGTATTAAAAAAAATATATATTCAAGGTCAGAACTTATATGATACAAAAAAAGAGTGGGTCAAGGAAAAATTTGCTGTTCTGTGTAGACCAATTATTAATCAGTAGAGATAATTAGAATACAATAATTAAGCAAAATATCATCAAGTTTTTGAAGAATTATATAGAAAAAACTTAATTCACATATTGTTTCTACCAAAATATAGAAATTGAATGTATTTATTTGTTTTTGCAATATTCTGTATTTATTGCAATACATGATTGCAATAAATAAATATTGAATATTTTCCATGTATTTATTGCAATATTTATTGCAATACAATGTATGTATTGCAATATTTATTATATTGCATGATTTTTAAATCAAACATGACTATCAGTAGCATTAAACCAATGTACATTGCAAATTATAGTCTTTACATAAGAATAATAACATGCTACAAAATAAAAACTATTCCTATGAGAAACCCTTTTATAACATCAAATTAAAACATAAAAATACAGTGTTTGTATCAGAAATTTAAAAGTGAGCATCTATATATTCCTATACAATCACTATTTCATTGATATCTTCAATTTTGTATGCCTACCGATACAACTGTATTTAGTAGTTTTGTTCATTCAAGATATCTAATGTGGTTGAACTGGGGTAATCAATATGAGACCACTTTTCTTTTTCAGATATAATTGTAATAAATATTTTACCTACAATAATTGGAAGGAGTTCTTTACAATAAATAAAAAGTAGAAGCAAATGAGTATTATATTTAGGCCCTTTCCAAACATAACTATTCTTTAACCTATACTTGTTAGAACTGCTTTAAGTTTCTCTGAAATGCTTTTGGATATTCTCTCTAAAAACATAATTTTTTAGAAAATGATATAATCTCAGTTTTATTCATTAAATTTAAAATATTTGTCTAGCATTTTGCACAGTACCAGGAAAATGGTAGAAATTAATTTTTTTATGACATGATGAATAAGCACTTGACTATGTATTCCTTCTGATTCACAATTGTTTTGCAATCAAGTCATTGATATTTGTTAGAGAGAAATGGGGATTCATATTTATATAGCCTGGTGTATAAGGAGCGGAAAAAGAGGACATGTTTTATTAACGTATACTTTTGTGTACACATTAACATATATTACATATATAGAGAAATAATTTGGACTAAAAGATTCTCTAAAGATAATTTAAAACTACCATTAATATGAGTTTAATATGCCTTCTCTATATACAGTTTGAGTTTTACTCCAGCGAGGTTAGGAATAAGGGCTACTGTCTGGTAGAAAGGTTAAGAGAATCCATTGCTTAAGCTTTGCAAGAGATGTAGTCTCTGTTTTCTTTCATTGGCATTTATATTTTTTACTATAATAATTATTGGATTTAATACCTCCTTTCACAAACATTAATTTCATTAATTATTTTGATTGCATAGTTAGCTGATTTTATTAGACAATATCTCAACAACACAAGTGTCAGTAAACATTATGCAGAGACAAAGCCTGATAAATTTTTCCAAATGAATATGATGCACTTTAAAAAGAAGATATAATTTACTGATTCTGTCAGGAGACATTTTTCTCATGGGTCTTTCTCATTTTTTCATGTACTGTATTAGCTTTTGTTCTAAGCTGTCTTTTCCAGGACTCTTGAATAGTATGTAGCCTTGGAAGAGAGAGATAATATCTCTTACTAGGGGGGAGACGGGGAAAATTTGTTTGTTTTCCACAATGAAAGATAATGTCTCTCTTCCGTCCAAAGATTTGGCAGGTTGATTGAAGTCTCTTTACTGGTGGTGGAAATTCTATGGCGGGGACTATGCCTGAAAAAAGAAAGCAAACATTATAAAAAATGAAAATGATGTAAAATATACATAAATAATTTTAAAAAAATTGGGGTTTCCTAAGCTCCAGATTCCTTGACTGTAATGCAAATTCACCCTGTGTGCTAAACACCTGTGTCTCAATTTACATGTCACCTGGGGAAGCCAAGGGAAATGTCATTAACATGAATCTCAAATTGCCCATTGAACAAAGCTGAATACAGCTCTTTATCCCTCAACTAAT